>NC_080448.1:13324243-13647849 GCF_028018845.1 Melospiza georgiana | reverse complement strand
ATTCATCTGCTGAAAAAAGTGGAGTTGACACAACCTGGAATCTCTGAACGATACACTCCTACTAAAAACAAGGCAAAAAAAAAAAAAAAACCAAACAAGAACAAAACCAGAAATTACAAATGTGTTTTACCACCCCTAAACACAAAACCCAAAGTCACAAACCCAAATACTCCCTGTATTCCAAGGGGTTTTCTTCACAGTGTTTTCCAAGCCTCTCTTGCTTTAGATGCCCAAAAACAGCTGCTAAAAACAAGCTGAGATAAGCTCAAAGAGACTCTGCACTGAAATGAGAGGAGAGCTCTTACCCTACCACATCCCAGAGAGGGAATGAAGGCCCTCAGCTAAGGCTGGGGTTAATATACCCCTGATAGTGCCCGCCTCTCATTCCCATGATGCCCAGGAAAAGGGAGGGGGCTAATCCCACCGGGTATAAAAGCCCTCAGAAGAGCTGCAGTAGTTTGGCTCCTCTAACTCAGATTCAAGAGGAGTAAAGGGGTTGTTAAAGAAGAAAGCTCTTCACAGAAAGGACAGTGCTTTCTATTTTCACAGCAACTACTTGCAGCAGAAGAAGAAAAAACTGGTAAGACATTAAACTTTCTCTTAAGGTCACATAGATAGATAAATTGGGTAATATGCTGCTACCTTACGTAATTAGTCTTTGGTAATTGCTAAGTAGATCATCATGTAGGACTGAGTAGGGTGGAGAAGAATGATAATGACATAAATAGTCTAAGTCTCATTGGGACTCCTCATTAGGCCTAACTACATTAAAAAGAAAAATGAGAAAATAAACCTCCTGGGTGGCTTATGTGTTAAGTACGCGCCGGGCACGCTCTTCTCTAAGATACCTGTTCCAAAGGCACGGAAAAAAAGTGGCCAGAAATGAATACTTAAATCCTAAAAATGCTGAAAAAGTCACAGCTTCCTTCAAGTGAACCCATAAAAATTAGAAAGCAGGGCAGTTAGGTCCACTGAAACTGATAACATGGCAAATAAACTGATTCTACCCTATAATTCATTCTCTAAAAATATTGTGAAAAGAAGGGTTCTCCTCAATTTAAATCCCTCAAGCAATGAAAAAACAGAATTTTTTCTGTCAATCAAAACCCTTAACAACGAGGGACGGCTGGGGAAGGTTTGCAGGAGGCACTTAAGACTCACAAAGCGACCTGACTTTGCGGTGGTGACGGCTTGTGTCTGGCAGACATCTGGCGCGAGGCACAATTTTCAGCAAGCGGCTGGCCGCTCTGGTCCGTAGACCTCTGAACACCGGTGCTGGCCCTTTTCCCTAGCAATGACAGCTAACTAACTCAGGTTCAAGATGGCAATTTTCAAGAGGTACTTGGCCCTACCAAAGTACCTTCAGGTGTCCCTGGTGCCATCTTGAATCTGGAAGGCATACTTCACAAAATAGAATTTCAGCAGGCACCGCACCACTCCGGGCTACAGGCCCGTGACCACAAACACCGGCCCTTTCCCCTGGCAAACAAAACTCACCTGCCCGGGTTGGTTCAGAGGAGGCGCTTGGGACTGACTACGCGGCCTGATTTTGCAGTGGTGCCGGTGTGGGCTTGAGAGGCATCCTGTGCAATGCAAAATATGAGGAGCCCGCTGGGCACTCATGGCGGCTGAGGCCTTACCAAAAATGCCACCCCGTTTCCTAGGTAAACAAAACTAACCATTCAGCGTTCCTGGTGTCCCTTTGCAGAAAGCACTTGTTATTGTTAATGCAGCCTGAGTGTTCACTGGTGCCAGCTTGGGTCTGCAAGGCATCTGGCGCAATGCAGAATTTTAGGAGCCAAACAGCCGCTCCAGGCCATAGGCACCCAAACACCAAAGCTAGGTCTTTTCCCTGGAAAGAAAATGCAACAGACTACATTCCCGATGGCAGATTGCGGGAGTGCCTTAAGACGCTCAAACCAGCCTGATCTGCAAGTTGTGCCAGCTTACGACCTGGAAGCATCCTGCGCAATAGGGAATTTCGACAGGCAGCGGAACACTCTGGGCCTGAGGCACCTGAAAAAAAATGCTGACCCGTTGCCCTGGGAAACAACACTCAACAGCGCAGGGTCCTGATGGCAGATTCCAGGAGACACTGGGCGCTGTCAAAGTAGCTTGACTTTGCAGTGGTGGCAGCTAGAGTCCGGGAGGCATCCTCTGCAATGCAGAAGTTTAGCAGGCGATGGGCCTCTCCGGACAACTGGCCCCTCAACACCATGACCGGCCTTTTCCCCTAGCAATCAACACTCACCAGATCACGTTCTAGATGGCAGATTACAGAAGCCACTTAGCACTGTGAAACCAGCTAGAGTCAGAACTGATTCCACCTGAGGTCTGGGGGCACCTGCGCAAGGCAAAAGGTCAGTAGGCAGACGGCCCCTAGGACCTGAACACAATAGGCAGCCCTTTACACAGGGAAGTGTAACTCACTAGCCGAGGTTCCTGATAGCAGACGGCAGGAGACACATGCTGAGGCAAAAGCAGCTGGAGTTGGAACTCGTGCCACCTTGGCTCTAGGAGGCATATTTGGCAATGCAGTAATTTCAGCAGGCAGCTAGCAACTCCAGGCCAGGCCTCCTGAACACAAATGCCAGCCCTTTCCCAGAAGAAGAAAACTCAGCAGCCCAGGTTCCTGATGGGAGATTGCTGAAGCCATTTGGGACCCTCAAACGAGACTGACTGTACGGTGGTGGCAGCTTGGGTCTGGGAGCCATCCTGTGCAATGCAGAATTTTAGCCGGCTGATGGCCACGAAGGGCCCCTGGCCCTGAATGTGAACACCAGCCCTTTTGTCAGTTAAGCGTGACTCAGCTGCCAGGTCCCTGATGGGAGATAGAAGGAGACACGTGCCGAGGCCAAAGCAGCTGGTATTGGGACAGGGGCCAACTGGGTCTGGGAGGCAGATTGGGAAATGCAGAATTTCAGAAGGCGAACAGCCGGCCACTCCGGGCCAAACGCCCCTGAACACTAGTGCTGACCCTTTTCCCAGGTAAAGAAAACCGAGCAACACCGGTTCCTGATTTCAAATTGCTGGAGGCGCTTGGCAGTCTCAAACCATGTCGACTCAGCACCTATGGCAACTTGGATCTGGGAGGCATCCTGCTCAATGCGGAATTTCAGGAGCTAGCCATCCACTAAGGGCCCCTGGCCCCTGAACAGGAACGCCAGCCCATTTCTCAGGGAAGCGTTACTCAGCCACCCTGGTTCCTGATGGCAGATGGCAGGAGACACGTGCCAAGGGAAAAGAAGCTGGACTTGGAACTGGTGCCAGCTTGGGTCTGGGAGGCACATTTGGCAATGCAGAATTTAAGCAGGCAGTTAGCCACTCGAGGCAAGGCCTCCTGAACAAAAATGCCAGCCCTGTCCCAGAAGAAGAAAACTCAGCAGCCCAGGTTCCTGATGGAATATTGCTGGAGCTATTTGGGACCCTCAAACCAGCCTGACTTTGCGGCGGTGGCAGCTTGGGTCCAGGAGGGATCCTGTGCAATACAGAATTTCAGCAGACAGCCGTCCACAAAGGGCCCCTGCACCCTGGACACAAATGCCGCCCATTACCCCAGGTAAGTGTAACTCACCAGCTCAGATTCTTCATGGAAGATTGCTGGGGACATTCTGAACCTTCAAACCAGCCTGACTTTGCGGTGCAGGCAGCTAGGGTCAGGGAGGCATAGTGTGCAATGCAGATTTTCAGATGGCAGACAGCCAGCCCCTCCGGACCAGAGGCTCCTAAACACTAGTGCTGTCCCTTTTCCCAGGTAAGCAAAACTCAGCCCCACAGGTTCCTTGATGCAGATTAGTGGAGGCACTTGGGACTCTCAAACGAGCTCGACGTGGCTGAGGTGGCAGCTTCGGTCGGGGAGGCATCCTGAGCAATGCAGACCTTCAGCAGGCAGACAGGCGGCCACTCCGGGCCACAGGATCCTGAAAATTAGTCCTGTCCCTTTTCCCAGGTAAGGAAAACTCAGCCACCCAAGTTCCTGGTGGCATATTGTTCGAGGCGCTTGGGACTCTCAAAAAGATCAACTAGGCACAGGTGGCAGCTTGGGGCTGGGACGCATCCAGACCAATGCAGAATTTCAGGACACAGCAGGCCACTACGGGCCACTAAGGGCCCTGGACACCAATGCTGCCCATTACACAGGGAAGTATAACTCAGCAGCTCAGGTTCCTGACGGAAGATTGCTGGAGCCACTTGAGACTCTCAAACCAGCTTGACTTTGCGCTGGTGGCAGCTGGGGTCTGGGAGGCATCCTGCGCAATGCAGAATTTCACCAGGCAGCCGGCCACTTAGGGCCCCTGGGCACTGGACAAAAATGCCGCCCATTACACAGGGAAATGTAAATCAGCCACCCAGGTTCCTGATGGCAGATGGCAGGAGACACGTGCCGAGGACAAAGCAGCTAGAGTTGGAACTGGTGCCGGCTTGGGTCTGGGAGGCACATTTGGCAAAGCAGAAATATCAGCAGGCAGCCAGCCAATCCAGGCAGGGCCTCGTGAACACAAATGCCAGCCCTTTCCCAGAAGAGGAAAACTCAGCAGCCCAGGTTCCTGATGGGAGATTGCTGAAGCCATTTGGGAGCCTCAAAGCCTCCTCACTCTGCAGCGGTGGCAGCTTGGGTCTGGGAGGCATCCTGCACAATGCAGAATTTCAGCAGACAGCCAGTCACTAAGGGCCCCTGAGTCCTCGACACCAATGCTGCCCTTTACACAGGGAAGTGTAACTCACCAGCTCAGGTTCTTGATGGCAGATTTCTGGGGCCAGTTGAGACCTTCAAACCAGCCTGACTCTGCGGTGGTGGCAGCTTGGGTCCAGCAGGCATCCTGTGCAATGTTAGATTTCAGCAGACAGCCAGCCACTCCTGTCCCCAGGCTCCTGAAGACACATGCTGACCCTTTGCCCAGGTAAGCAAAACACAGCCCCCCAGGTTCCTTATTGCAGATTGGTGGAGGCGCTTGGGACTCTCAAACGAGCTCGACTCCGCTTAGGTGGCAGCTTGGGTCTGGGAGGCATCCTGCACAATGCAGAATTTCAGCAGACAGCCGGTCACTAAGGGCCCCTGGGCCCTGAAAACCAATGCCGCCCTTTAGACAGGGAAGTGTAACTCACCAGCTCAGGTTCCTGATGGCAGATTGCTGGGGCCATTGGGGATCCTTAAACCAGCCTGACTTTGCGGTGGTGGCAGCTTGAGTCTGGGAGGCATCCTGCACCATGTTAAATTTCAGCAGGCAGCCGCCCACTCCAGTCCCCAGGCTCCTGAACACTAATGCTGACACTTTCCCCCAGGTAAGCAAAACTCAGCCCCCCAGATTCCTTGTTGCAGATTGGTGGAGGCGTTTGGGACTCTCAAACAAACTCGACTCGGCTGAGGTGGCAGCTTGGGGCTGGGAGGCATCCTGCGCAACGCGGAATTTCAGCAGACAGCCGGCCACTACGGGGCACTGGGCACAAATGCCGCCCATTGCACAAGGAAGTGTAACTCAGCTTCCAGGTTCCTGATGGCAGATGGCAGGAGACAGGTGCCGAGGCAAAAACACCTGGAGTTACCACTGTTGCCAGCTTGAGTCTGGGAGGCACATTTGGCAATGCAGAATTTGACCAGACAGCCAGCCACTTCAGCTGAGGCCTCCTTAACACCAATGCCAGCCCTTTCCAAGAAGAAGAAAACTCAGACGCCCAGGTTCCTGATGGAAGATTGCTGGATCCATTTGGGATCCTCAAACCAGCCTGACTTTTCGGTGGTGGCAGCTTGGGTGTGGGAGGCATCCTGTGCAATGGAGAACTTCAGCAGGCAGATGGATGGCGACTCCGGGCCACAGGCCCCTGATCACTAGGGCGTACCCTTCCCCCATGTAAGCAAAACTCAGCAGCCCAAGTTCCTGGTGGCAGATTGCTCAAGGTGCTTGGGACTCTCAAACGAGCTCAACTCGGCTGAGGTGGCAGCTTGGATCCAGGAGGCATCCTGCGCAATGGAGAATTTCAGCAGGCAGCCAGCCACGAAGGGCCCCTGGGCTCTGAACAGAAATGCTGCCCTTGACACAGGTAAGTGTAACTCACCAGCTCAGGTTCGTGATGGAAGATTGCTGGGGCCATTTGGGACCCTCAAACCAGCCAGACTCTGCGGTGGTGGCAGCTTGGGTCGGGGAGGCATCCTGCGCAATGCAGAATTTGAGCAGGCAACTGGCCAGTAAGGGCCCCTGGGCCCTGGACACCAATGTTGCCCATTACACAGGGAAGTGTAAATCAGCAGCTCAGGTTCCTGATGGCAGATGGCAGGAGACACGTGGCGCGGCAAAAGCAGCTGGAGTTGGAACTGGTGCCGGCTTGGGTCTGGGAGGCACATTTGGCAATGCAGAAAGATCAGCAGGCAGCCAGCCAGTCCAGGCGAGGCCTCCTGAACACAAATGCCAGCCCTTTCCCAGAAGAAGAAAACTCAGCAGCCCAGGCTCCTGATGGGAGATTGCTGGAGCCATTTGGGACGCTCAAACCAGCCTGACTTTGCAGTGGTGGCAGCTTGGGTCCGCGAGGCATCCTGCGCAATGGAGAACTCCAGCAGGCAGACGGCCGGCTGCTCGGGCCACAGGCCCCTGAACATTAGGGCTGACCTTTTTCCCAGGTAAGCAAAACTCAGCAGCCCAAGTTCTTGGTGGCATATTGCTCAAAGCGCTTGGGACTCTCAAACGAGCTCGACTTGGCTGAGGTGGTGGCTTGGGTCTGGGAGGCATCCTGCGGAATTTCACCAGACAGCCTGCCACGAAGGGCCCCTATGTCCTGAACACCAATACTGCCCTTTCCCAGAAGAAAAAAACTCAGCAGCCCAGGTTCCTGATGGGAGATTGCTGGACACATTTGGGGACCCTCAAACCAGCCTGACTCTGCGGTGCTGCCAGCTTGGGTCTGGGAGGCATCCTGTGCCATGCAGAATTTCAGCAGGCAGACGGCCGGCCCCTCTTGGCCAGAGGCTCCTGAACACTAGTGCTGACGCTTTCCCCAGGTAAGCAAAACTCAGCCCCCCAGATTCCTTGTTGCAGATTGCTTGAGTCGGCTGAGGTGGCAGCTTGGGTCTGGGAGGCATCCTCTAACCCAGTAAGAACCAAAAAAACCCCCAACCCTTTCTTCTAAAAAATATTCAAATATATATATCCTTGTTTTCATATTTACATTCACAATATGCATTAAAAATATAAATGTATATTGCTTACTTATACATTTATCTTTATCAATGTCAATTTATAAATAAATTTTTATTCTATATTATATCTACTCCAAGCACTTATTTATCTATTTTATACCTATTTTTACATATTGATTATATATTCCCCTTTCAAGATTTTTACTTCTGTAACACTTATGTTTTATTTTAAATAACATCTGCCTCTACTTAAATAAAAGCCAAAAAAATTCCTTTCCTTTGAAATATATTTACATATTTTTATATTTTTATTCCTATTTATAATTTATAGTGCTGTATAATGTTATTTATATTCTATATTACAAATCTGCATTTTACTTACTTATGTTTATATTTAAATTTATATTCATAGTTTAGCAATTTCTCTTTATATAATTATTATATATTTCTAACTTAAGATTCACATTTTTATAAGACTTATGGTATTTAAAATAAAACTCCTGCCTCTATAAAAACTGAGGACACCCCTTGATTTCAACAATAGTTAAAATTCTATTCACATCTACCTTTAAAATTTTTATTTATTATATTTATAGATATATATTAGAGAGAATACCTTTTATTATAATAATAGATGTATTTTTTTTATATTATGTAGTTCTTTTACTTATATTTATTCATATTAGATATTTATAGATATCGGTATATGAATTATATATTTGTATATCTGGATTTCTACTTTTATATTGTTTCTATTTATATTATTTATTTAAAAAAACAGCCTATAACCTAAAAAAACGAAAAAAATCTCCAATTTATTTTAAGCTTTTTATCTTTACATTCTATGTTTATATATCTTTCTTAATATATATAAATTATACTCCACTCTATATATAATGTTACAATTATATACCATATGTTATACTTTTATGTATGTATCTGTTATCTATGTCTACCACTCTAATTTCATATTTATTTTAAAATTTATATTTATTTCTATTTTCATGTATATGTTAGACCATATAACTTCATTAACCCGACACATCAGAACCACAACAAGACTGTACCTTTGTCAGCACCTGTACGCAGCCCGCGCTCATCCCATTGCAGGACATCAAAACAAAACCTATTTCTATTACTAACGGAACAAACATCCCACAACATTGAACCCTAATAAAAACTCAAATAAACCTAACTGTAAAAAAATTTTAAATCCCACTATAAGCAGCCCAAAGCCTCCACACATTCTCATCATAAACTTCCTCCTAAACCAATATCTCAAACACCCAAAAAACTCAAATACACCTTGAAAATGACACAACTACTAATAAAAACAAACACCCATTAAAAATTAAATCTAACCAACTCACTACACTCAAAACTGTACAACTGACCCAAAACAGTACTAACAAAAAAAAGCTATATCTTTATGCACAAATAATAACCAATAATCTGGAAAAGCTATTTGAAAAAATTTTACAAATTAACTAAAAGCATGAAAATAAAAAAATCTAAACTATTAAAATACTACAAAATATCACTAACTAAATTTAAAAAATATTGCCTATAAAAACCCACCACATAAATGCCCCTCTCCCCAACAATAAAACTAAAAACACCTAATGAACCAGAAAGAAATCAGAACTTAGGAACACTAAAACCAGAGTGTTCAAGAAGTCACACACATCCCTTATCATACACCAACTACAAACAACATAAAACAATACAGTGAATTCTTAAAAACCACCTTAAAACCACTACATTGAAAAATATTTCAAAAATGAAAAACTGCATTTAACAAAAGCCATCTAATAAATTCACACCCAAAACTCCAGCAGCCCAGCTGGCCCTACCAAAGCTGTATGTTTATACATACGTTAAACAAAACCAAAATGCCAGTAATACCTGTCTATGAAAGAAGTCTATGAAAGAAACCTCTTGAAATTAATCCTAGCTCAAATACAAACCAACCCATCCAGAAAGTCAGCTTCACTCAAAAAACACTTTACACAGAGTTAATAATACCAAGAAATAAAACAACACACCATATACCACCAAGGAATATCATAGTGAAGGAAAAAAATACTCCACGTTTTTTTTTCTTTTTTTTTTATTTAAACTAACTTCTTCTATTAGCTAGAACAAAAGCTTTTGCCAAGACTGTAACAACAACTTCTTTTTCTTCTTCTCCTTCTGAAATATCCCTTCTCACTCCCAAATTCCTCACAACTTCTGAGTTTAAATCCAAGCAAAATGCAAAATTCGTGCACTTGTGCGTTCGATGCTCCTGCCAGATTCTCTGTTTTCCTCCACATCTTCTTACACTTTCAGTCTTCAGGCTGTCCTGCCGTGATGAGTTTGTCGGAAGAATGGGTAAAGAGAGGATTTCCCTGCCTCCCTCGCCAGAGCTGGTTTCCTCAGCCATTTCACTCAATCCCATACCGGCAATGATGCACGCTTACCTGAAGCAGGGGAATAAATCTCTAAATGTCACTAAATACATAAAATGGACACAAATAAAAATACATAAATGTCACTAAATACATAAAAGCGCATCCCCATTGTTCCAACACTCAGCAGCCCATGCGGCCAAGGTCAGAACTCTCTGCCCCCCGAGGACACGGCAACCAGCAGGGCCCTTTGTCCCTTTGTCCCCAGCATGGAAGCCAGAGAGGAGTTTACAGAGACCGGGAGGCAGCGGGACGGGGCGGGCGCCCGGCCCGACCTTCCAAAGCTGGCGGCAGCGAGGGCGGGGAGCGCCACGGCCCCGCTCCGCCGCCTGCCCGCCGCCCCGGGGCCGCCCCGCCGGGATTGTCCGGCCCGCGGTCGCTCCCAGCGCCTGGAGCGGGGCGGGCGCGGGCTCGGGGGCTGCCGTCCTGTTCCGACGCCGCTCGCCCGCCCCCGCCCGCTGCCCCGGCCCGCGCAGCGCTGCGACCGCACCCCCGCCGCCCGCCGAAACCGGCCCCGCCCGGCCGCCCCCGCCGCGGCCGTTCTCCTCGGCCATCGCATCCCTTTGCATGACCGAATGTCCTTCACCCGTCCCCGCCATTTACAGACCCTGCGGCGACCGCCGCTGGCTCCCGCCCCTCGCCCTTCCCTCGCTCGGCAGCCGCGCCCTTGCCCCGCCCCCGGCACTCAGCAGCGAGGGGCAGGGCGCTGGCTCGGGGGGGGGGGGGGTGCGAGATTTCCCCGCCCATTTCGCCGCCATCTTGAGAAGGTCAAAGAAAGCCCGCGACATTTGCGACGCGCCTTTCCCAAGATGGCGGCCGAGGAGGACCCTCGGAAGAAATAGGGTTTTACCCAGATGCCTCTCAGCAACCCGCCTAAATATGCCCGCCCACGGCGCCGCTGACCCCATAGACCGTGTCTTATACACTTAAAATGCCACATAAAAATCCATCGGCGTCGGTGTTTCATGCAGGCAGCCAATTAGACCGAGGCGGGCCCTCGACTTCCCCGCCCTTCTCGCTGCCACGTTAAGAAGGTCAAGGAAAAGTCCGTGACACCCGCGACTCGCCACTCCCAAGATGGCGGCCTCGCGGCTGCCGGTAGCGACAGAGCTGCAGTACCGCGCTCTGCCCACAAGGCGGCAGCACTGCCGCCCGCCCCAGCCGGGGGCGCAGCGCGCCTCGGGGCTGCGGGCAGGCAAGGTGGCAAAAAAGAACAGGGCCGACTCCCGCCAAAAACTGCTCTGAAATAAATGCCAAAAACCTGCCTCTTACCCCACCAGAAGCAAACAAGCCCCCTTGATTTAAAGCCATGTTTAAATAAATTTTTTATTTCCATTTTTCGTATTTATATTCACATGCATAGCTATAGTGGACATTGATGTATCATGTAATTTATATAATATATTCTGTCTATTTCTATTATTTATATTTACTTATATTTTGTGGTTTTATAAATATCTTTCCACATTGATTGTATATTTCTATGTCTAAAATTACATTTCTATCATGCTTTCATTATTTAAAATAAAAATCCCATGCTAACTAAATACAAAAAAGCTCTATTCTTTTAAACTACATGGAAATATTTTTATATTTATAGCGCTCATGACTATATTCACATTTATATTTATAGTTTATACTTAAGTATTATATTAATAATTATGCATAATATGTATCGTATTCAAATAATAGAGATAAATTATTTTCCTAATTATGTACCATATCTACTGCTACAACTTATTTTTTCTTACAATTTTAATTTTTATATTAACCTTCAGCTATTTATGATCTATTTCTATTCTTAGATTTCTACCTTTATATTATTTGTATTTATAATTTCTATACTAAAACACCTGCTTTTGCCAAATAAAAAAAAACTCCCCTTTATTTTAAACTACTTAAAAAAACCTAGAGTATATCAATATGGTGTAACATATAACAAATGATAGAGATGATAGATGTAAAATTGATATAAATATTGTAGTGTATTATAGGAAATAAACATAAATCAATACGATCCAAAATACAAGTAATACTGTATATATGTTATATTTATGTTATTTTTTATATTACAAATAATTTAACATTTCTTTATATATCTGCATATACTTGACAAACATTTCTATATTTATACTTGGGTTGCGATCTTTTTCTGGGTGTTTTCTGGGTCTTTTCTTCCCTTCTTCGAATTTTTTTTCTGGGTTATTTCTTGTCCATCTTGGGGGTTTTTTCCAGGTTTTTTCTTGCCCATCTTCAGACTTTTTTCTGGTTTTTTTCTTGCCCATCTCAGAGTTTTTTTCTTGTGGTTTTTTCTGGGTTTTTTTCTTGCCCATCTTGGGTGATTTTCTGGGGTTTTTTCCAGGTTTTTTTCTTGCCCATCTGGGATTATTTTCTGGGGTTTTTTTCTCATTTCTTTCTTGCCCATCCTGGGCTTTTTCTGGGTTTTTTTCTTGTCCATCATAGGGTTTTTTTCTGGTTTTTTCCTGCTCATCTTCGTCTGGTTTTCTGGGTTTTAAGCCAACATCGGTACATACCATGTCAGTTCATGCAATACAACCCGGCTGGGGATTTTTTATTCTGAATTTAACAAGGAGTCGCAAAACCTGGAAAGCAAAAGTCACACACACAAGGTTAAATCCAGTCAGCATGCGCTCACACGCGCAGAGACGAGCAGACACAGCCACGTGCTCTCACACACGCTCACACAATCTTTCCACTTAAACGCTCACTGCGGCCCTTACTCGAGATGCTGAAGAACGTGCTGTGACACATCTTCTGGCTGCCGCTCCGTGAGGTAAAATGGCAGATCCTGGGGAAATCAGCAGCCTCGGGGACCTGTGAGACGACAGGAAGGGTCAACGAGTGGCTATCTGACAGCTAGGACTTGTCCCCACTCTGGACTGATAAATTTTCTACCCAAAATCCAATAGAAGACAGATGTATAGGTACATAGAACATAAGCCACCATAGGCAGATACAATACAAGCCAGGACTTGCAAAAATTCTCTGGAAGATGAATTCTTGAGCCCTATTCCCTTTCAGAAGACGGAATCTACAGAACTACTGCAGTCATCTGAGGAGGTGCATCTGAAAAAAAAGTTAGGACAACAGTCGGACGGTTCAATGATAACTGAAGAGCTCCATATATCCTGTGTCCATCTACAAATCCCATCTAGAGTCTAACTACACCCCACATTACACATTCCAAATCCCCGGGCCCTCTCCTATTGCACCAGGCTATGCGACAGGGCAGAGCAGCTCGGGCACAAATGTGTGCAGACACCCGTGACACAGGACAGACAGGACAGGACAGACAATGGGGACACAACACAGAAAATTCTAGGCAAGGAAAATGGCTGCAAGGACTGAGAGAATGCAAAAGGAGATGACTGAGTTCAAACTGATGGTGAGCTGATGAGGCTCAGAGAACCCCGAAGGAAAAAGATGATAACTGAATGATTTCTTCCAAAAACTGCAAAGATGGATGCCTAGGAATCCTACTGTCAGAATCCTCTACCTAACCTCATATTACGCCAAGTCCTAATCCACCTGAATGGATCCAGGTGGGCATAGCTGTCCATACAGCTCAGAACAAGACCTGACAAGACATCAGATGGGATGCTTCAAAAGAGAGAAGAGAGTCTGATGCCTGTCTGAGCTCCCCAGTCAAAAGTTCTGTGGCTCGGGTGCCAGGCCAAGGAATGCAGAGATCACAGATGCTAACAAGGATGCCAGGGTTTCTGACAGGCCCCCCTAAGGCAAAAGACAGGAGATGAGACACACAAACAACACACAATGCACAACAGACAAGTGACACGATACACACCGGGACTGCTCTGCCCTGCACACGTCAGCACTGTGATCAAAAGTGAGACTTGGCTTTCATGGGGCCTAACGAGCCGTTTAATGAACACACCCGCTCCAAACTGGACTCAAAAACCCCTCCCAGTAATTCCCAAACAAGCACCGTGCCTTCATCCCCACTGTGGGTCACAGCCCTCTACTTATCTCTCAGACATCTGGGGATGCTGGTCCCTGTCAGGTGCAAAGAAAGGCCACCTCGTCAGATGGGAAGGTCCTGCTGGCACCGGGGCTGGGGTCTCTCAGACAGCTGTATTAAAGAGAACCAAACATCAGTGCCTGATCTTGGCACCGCATCGGCCAAAACCCCACCACTCTGCTACTCACCGCGCTCCTAAGAGGGCCCGGCACCTCCTAACCCTGACCCTCTGCCACACATGGAATGCATCTGCACCTGAAAGAAAGTTACAACATATGTCAAACACCACCAGGGTAACTCACAAGCTGCAAACACCTTATGTCAATCTAGGAACAGCATCTAGAGCCCAAGTACAGCCCACATTACAAATTCCAACTCCCCACGGTTTGTCCTATTGCAGCAGGCCATGCGGCAGGGCAGAACAGCTCCGGCACAAATATGTGCACACACCCGTGACACAGAACGTGACAAACAGGGGGACATTAAACACGACACATCATGCTTGTGGTGAGGGCCTCGAGGGGAGAAGGCAAAAGGGACCCCAAAGACACACTAGGGAGCACGGCACACCGGACAACATGACACAGACCGGAGCTGTTCTGCACTGCCCGCCTGAAAGCTGCCATCAAAAGTAGAGCCTCTCCCTTTAGCTGTCCTGAGAGGCCCTTGGACAAGATGGCTTTCCCCTCTGCTCATTTTTGAATCAGTCCCAAGAACTCCAAACCTGCTACTCCCCCATCTCCAGGCCATGGCACTCGACTTATCTTTTGGATGATCGGTGAGGGGAATCCACGCTGCACCTGAAATGAGTCTGCCTCGGAGGGCTCTGTGATGGCCTGTGAGCCTCTCGGTCAGCTGCAATGAAGAAAACCAAAACCAAAGTGTGAGTCCAGAGTTATCTGGGCCAAATCCCTGCAAGTCAGCTACTTGCCCTTTCCTGAGTGTGCCTGGCTCCTTCAGGCTCCAGCTTCATCCTGATTCCAAGGCTGTGGCCTTCCTTAGGAGTGGCACCTGGGTTAGAGAAAGGCAAAGTTAAATGGCATTCCTGTGAGTGCAATGGATGACCTTGCGAGCTCTGAGACATGGCAATGCCTCTGCTAGGCTTCTGAATAGCCTTGTGGGGGGGGGCCTCAAATAAACACCCTTTCTCACCCTGCTGCCTGCAAACCCCCTCCCAAGAACTCCTAACTGGATACCTGATCACCCTCCCTCTCCCAGTCACAATCCTCAACTCACCTGAAGCCTCAATCTCAAACATCATCCTTGACACTGGGCGGATCCCTCTTGTGTCAAGATGAATCTGCTGAGAAATTGTTGTTCTTGAGAGCTGAGCAATAACAACCACTTCTCTCCGCTGCTCACCTTGGCTGCTGGTATCCAGACTGACTTCCTAAAAAGAAAGACAAAGAACAGAGCTGTAACACAGTCACCACATACACTTCTGCTGCAGAGACAAATGGGGCCTCACCTGCTCGGGGCAATCCCCTCACGTGGCATGGGGCCCTCTGGCACAGATTTAATCCATCTGAATCTGGAAAAAAGGTTAGGACAAGAGTCACACTGTTGCAGGATAACTGATGAGCTCCAGATATCCTGTGTCCATCTACAAATCCCATCTAGAGTCCAAGTACACCCCACTTTACAAATTCCAAGTCCCCGGGACTTCTCCTATTGCACCAGGCTGTGCGGCAGGGCAGAGCAGCCCCGTCCCAAATGTGTGCAGACAGCCGTAACACAGGACAGGACGTGACAAACA
Source organism: Melospiza georgiana (assembly GCF_028018845.1). Lineage (NCBI taxonomy): Eukaryota > Metazoa > Chordata > Aves > Passeriformes > Passerellidae > Melospiza > Melospiza georgiana. The sequence continues at coordinate 13,632,514 of NC_080448.1, read as the reverse complement.
ATGGGCACAACACACAGACAGAAATCACTTGGCAAGGAAAAGGGCTGCAAGGACTGAGAGAATGCAAAAGGAGATGACCGAGCTGAGACCGATGGTGAGCTGATGAGGCTCAGAGAACCCTGAAGGAAGAAGATGCTAACTGAATGATTAATTCCAAGGACAGCAAAGATGGATGCCCAGGAATCCTACTGTCAGAATGCTGCACCTAACCATATATTATTGCAAGTCCTAATCCACCATAATGGATCCAGGTGGGGCACAGCTGTCCATACAGCTCAGAAGAAAACCTGACAAGACACCTGACTGGACGCTTCCAAAGAGAGAAGAGAGTCTGATGCCTGTCTGAGCTCCCGAGTCAAAAGTTCTATGGCCCGGGTGCCAGACCAGGGAAGGCAGAGATCACAGATGCTAACGATGATGCCAGGGGTACTGATAGGGCCCTCAAAGGCCTAAGCTAAAAGACAGGAGATACACAAACAACACACAAGGCACAACAGACAAGTGACACGACACACACCGGGACTGCTCTGCCCTGCACACGTCAGCACTGTGATCAAAAGTGAGACTTGGCTTTCATGGGGCCTAACCAGCCGTTTAATGAACACCCCCCGCTCCAAACAGGACTCAAAAACCCCTCCCAGTAATTCCCAAACAAGCACCGTGCCTTCATCCCCACTGTGGGTCACAGCCCTCTACTTATCTCTCAGACATCTGGGGATGCTGGTCCCTGTCAGGTGCAAAGAAAGGCCACCTCGTCAGATGGGAAGGTCCTGCTGGCACCGGGGCTGGGGTCTCTCAGACAGCTGTATTAAAGAGAACCAAACATCAGTGCCTGATCTTGGCACCGCATCGGCCAAAACCCCACCACTCTGCTACTCACCGCGCTCCTAAGAGGGCCCGGCACCTCCTAACCCTGACCCTCTGCCACACATGGAATGCATCTGCACCTGAAAGAAAGTTACAACATATGTCAAACACCACCAGGGTAACTCACAAGCTGCAAACACCTTATGTCAATCTAGGAACAGCATCTAGAGCCCAAGTACAGCCCACATTACAAATTCCCACTCCCTATGGTTTGTCCTATTGCAGCAGGCCATGCGGCAGAGCAGAACAGCTCCGGCACAAATGTGTGCACACACCCGTGACACAGAACGTGACAAACAGGGGGACATTAAACACGACACATCATGCTTGTGGTGAGGGCCTCAAGGGGAAAAGGCAAAAGGGACCCCAAAGACACACTAGGGAACACGGCACACCGGACAACACGACACAGACCAGAGCTGTTCTGCACTGCCCGCCTGAAAGCTGCCATCAAAAGTAGAGCCTCTCCCTTTAGCTGTCCTATGAGGCCCTTGGAGAAGATTGCTTTTCCCGCTGCCAATTTTTAAATCTGTCCCAGGGATTTCCAACCTGCTACTCCCCCATCTCCAGGCCGTAGCCCCCGACTTATCTTTTGGATGATCGGTGAGGGGAATCCACGTTGCACCTGAAATGAGTCTGCCTCGGAGGGCTCTGTGATGGCCTGTGAGCCTCTCGGTCAGCTGCAATGAAGAAAACCAAAACCAAAGTGTGAGTCCAGAGTTATGTGGGCCAAATCCCACCAAGGCAGCTACTTGCCCTTTCCTGAGTGTGCCTGGCTCCTTCAGGCTCCAGCTTCATCCTGATTCCAAGGCTGTGGCCTTCCTTAGGAGTGGCACCTGGGTTAGAGAAAGGCAAAGTTAAATGGCATTCCTGTGAGTGCAATGGATGACCTTGTGTGCCGTAAGGCACGGGAATGCCTCTGCTAGGCTTCTGAACAGCCTTGTAGAGGGGGTCCTCAAATAAACACCCTTTCTCACCCTGCTGCCTTCAAAACCCCTCCCAAGAACTCCTAACTGGATACCTGCTCACCCTCCCTCTCCCAGTCACAATCCCCAACTCACCTGAAGCCTCAATCTCAAACATCATCCTTTACACTGGGCAGATCTCTCTTGTGTCATGATGAATCGGTTGAAAAATTTTTGTTCTTGAGAGCTGAGCAATAACAACCACTTCTCTCCGCTGCTCACCTTGGCTGCTGGTATCCAGATTGACTTCCTAAAAAGAAAGACAAAGAACAGAGCTGTAACACAGTCACCATACACACTTCTGCTGCAGAGACAAATAGGGCCTCACCTGCTCGGGGCAATTCCCTAACCCGGGATGGGGCCCTCTGGCACAGATTTAATCCATCTGAATCTGAACAAAAAGTTAGGACAAGAGTCAAACTCTTGCAGGATAACTGACCAGCTCTAGATATCCTGTGTCCATCTACAAATCCCATCTAGAGTCCAACTACACCCCACATTACAAATTCCAAGTCCCTGGGACTTCTCCTGTCGCACCAGGCTATGCGGCAGTGCAGAGCAGCCCCGTCCCAAATGTGTGCAGACACCCGTGACACAGGACGTGACAAAGAGGGGGACGTGAAACACGGCACATCATGCTTGTGGTGAGGACCTCAAGGGGAGAAGGCAAAAGGGACCCCAAAGACACACTAGGGAACACGGCACACCGGACAACACGACACAGACTGGAGCTGTTCTGCACTGCCCGCCTGAAAGCTGCCATCAAAAGTAGAGCCTCTCCCTTTAGCTGTCCTAAGAGGCCCTTGCAGAAGATTGCTTTTTCTGCTGCCAATTTTTACATCTGCCCCAAGAACTTCAAACCCACTATTCTCTCATCTCCAGGCCGTGGCCCCCGACTTATCTTTTGGATGATCGGTGAGGGGAATCCACGTTGCACCTGAAATGAGTCTGCCTCGGAGGGCTCTGTGATTGCCTGTGAGCCTCTCGGTCAGCTGCAATGAAGAAAACCAAAACCAAAGTGTGAGTCCAGAGTTATGTGGGCCAAATCCCACCAAGGCAGCTACTTGCCCTTTCCTGAGTGTGCCTGGCTCCTTCAGGCTCCAGCTTCATCCTGATTCCAAGGCTGTGGCCTTCCTTAGGAGTGGCACCTGGGTAAGAGAAAGGCAAAGTTAAATGGCATTCCTGTGAGTGCACTGGATGACCTTGTGTGCCGTAAGGCACGGGAATGCCTCTGCTAGGCTTCTGAACAGCCTTGTAGAGGGGGTCCTCAAATAAACACCCTTTCTCACCCTGCTGCCTTCAAAACCCCTCCCAAGAACTCCTAACTGGATACCTGCTCACCCTCCCTCTCCCAGTCACAATCCCCAACTCACCTGAAGCCTCAATCTCAAACATCATCCTTTACACTGGGCAGATCTCTCTTGTGTCATGATGAATCGGTTGAAAAATTTTTGTTCTTGAGAGCTGAGCAATAACAACCACTTCTCTCCGCTGCTCACCTTGGCTGCTGGTATCCAGATTGACTTCCTAAAAAGAAAGACAAAGAACAGAGCTGTAACACAGTCACCATACACACTTCTGCTGCAGAGACAAATAGGGCCTCACCTGCTCGGGGCAATTCCCTAACCCGGGATGGGGCCCTCTGGCACAGATTTAATCCATCTGAATCTGAACAAAAAGTTAGGACAAGAGTCAAACTCTTGCAGGATAACTGACCAGCTCTAGATATCCTGTGTCCATCTACAAATCCCATCTAGAGTCCAACTACACCCCACATTACAAATTCCAAGTCCCTGGGACTTCTCCTGTCGCACCAGGCTATGCGGCAGTGCAGAGCAGCCCCGTCCCAAATGTGTGCAGACACCCGTGACACAGGACGTGACAAAGAGGGGGACGTGAAACACGGCACATCATGCTTGTGGTGAGGACCTCAAGGGGAGAAGGCAAAAGGGACCCCAAAGACACACTAGGGAACACGGCACACCGGACAACACGACACAGACTGGAGCTGTTCTGCACTGCCCGCCTGAAAGCTGCCATCAAAAGTAGAGCCTCTCCCTTTAGCTGTCCTAAGAGGCCCTTGCAGAAGATTGCTTTTTCTGCTGCCAATTTTTACATCTGCCCCAAGAACTTCAAACCCACTATTCTCTCATCTCCAGGCCGTGGCCCCCGACTTATCTTTTGGATGATCGGTGAGGGGAATCCACGTTGCACCTGAAATGAGTCTGCCTCGGAGGGCTCTGTGATTGCCTGTGAGCCTCTCGGTCAGCTGCAATGAAGAAAACCAAAACCAAAGTGTGAGTCCAGAGTTATGTGGGCCAAATCCCACCAAGGCAGCTACTTGCCCTTTCCTGAGTGTGCCTGGCTCCTTCAGGCTCCAGCTTCATCCTGATTCCAAGGCTGTGGCCTTCCTTAGGAGTGGCACCTGGGTAAGAGAAAGGCAAAGTTAAATGGCATTCCTGTGAGTGCACTGGATGACCTTGTGTGCCGTAAGGCACGGGAATGCCTCTGCTAGGCTTCTGAACAGCCTTGTAGAGGGGGTCCTCAAATAAACACCCTTTCTCACCCTGCTGCCTTCAAAACCCCTCCCAAGAACTCCTAACTGGATACCTGCTCACCCTCCCTCTCCCAGTCACAATCCCCAACTCACCTGAAGCCTCAATCTCAAACATCATCCTTTACACTGGGCAGATCTCTCTTGTGTCATGATGAATCGGTTGAAAAATTTTTGTTCTTGAGAGCTGAGCAATAACAACCACTTCTCTCCGCTGCTCACCTTGGCTGCTGGTATCCAGATTGACTTCCTAAAAAGAAAGACAAAGAACAGAGCTGTAACACAGTCACCATACACACTTCTGCTGCAGAGACAAATAGGGCCTCACCTGCTCGGGGCAATCCCCTAACCCGGGATGGGGCCCTCTGGCACAGATTTAATCCATCTGAATCTGAACAAAAAGTTAGGACAAGAGTCAAACTCTTGCAGGATAACTGAACAGCTCCAGATATCCTGTGTCCATCTACAAATCCCATCTAGAGTCCAACTACACCCCACATTACAAATTCCAAGTCCCTGGGACTTCTCCTGTCGCACCAGGCTATGCGGCAGTGCAGAGCAGCCCCGTCCCAAATGTGTGCAGACACCCGTGACACAGGACGTGACAAAGAGGGGGACGTGAAACACGGCACATCATGCTTGTGGTGAGGACCTCAAGGGGAGAAGGCAAAAGGGACCCCAAAGACACACTAGGGAACACGGCACACCGGACAACACGACACAGACCGGAGCTGTTCTGCACTGCCCGCCTGAAAGCTGCCATCAAAAGTAGAGCCTCTCCCTTTAGCTGTCCTAAGAGGCCCTTGCAGAAGATTGCTTTTTCTGCTGCCAATTTTTACATCTGCCCCAAGAACTTCAAACCCACTATTCTCTCATCTCCAGGCCGTGGCCCCCGACTTATCTTTTGGATGATCGGTGAGGGGAATCCACGCTGCACCTGAAATGAGACTGCCTCGGAGGGCTCTGTGTTTGCCTGTGAGCCTCTCGGTCAGCTGCAATAAAGAAAACCAAAACCAAAGTGTGAGTCCAGAGTTATGTGGGCCAAATGCCAGCAAGTCAGCTACTTGCCCTCTCCTGAATGTGCCTGGCTCCTTCAGGCTCCAGCTTCATCCTGATTCCAAGGCTGTGGCCTTCATTAGGAGTGCCACCTGGGTTAGAGAAAGGCAAAGTTAAATGGCATTCCTGTGAGTGCACTGGATGACTGTATGCTGTAAGACATGGGAATGCCTCTGCTAGTGTTCTGAAATCTTGGGGAGCGTCTTCAAATAAACACCCTTTCTCACGCTGCTGCTTGCAAACCCCCTCCCAAGAACTCCTAAATGGACACCTGCTCACCCTCCTTCTCCCAGTCACCATCCTCAACTCACCTGAAGCCTCAATCTCAAACATCATCCTTGACACTGGGCAGATCCCTCTTGTGACACGATGAATCTGCTGAGAAATTGTTATTCTTGAGAGATGAGCAATAACAACCACTTCTCTCCGCTGCTCACCTTGACTGCTGGCATCCAGACTGACTTCCTAAAAAGAAAGACAAAGACCAGAGCTGTAACACAGTCACCATACACACTTCTGCTGCAGAGACAAATGGGGCCTCACCTGCTCGGGGCAATCCCCTCACCCAGGATGAGGCCTCTGGCACAGATTTAATCCATCTGAATCTGAAAAAAAAGTTAGGACAAGAGTCACACTGTTGCAGGATAACTGATGAGCTCCAGATATGATGTGTCCATCTACAAATCCCACCTGGAGTCCAACTACACCCCACATTACAAATTCCAAGTCTCCAAGACTTCTCCTATCGCACCAGGCTGTGCGGCACGGCAGAGCAGCCCCGTCCCAAATGTGTGCAGACACCCGTGACACAGGACAGGACGTGACAAACAATGGGCACAAGACACAGACAGAAATCTCTAGGCAAGGAAAATGGCTGCAAGGCCTGAGAGAAGGCAAAAGGAGATGACCGAGCTGAGACCAATGGTGAGCTGATGAGGCTCAGAGAACCATGAAGGAAGAAGATGATAACTGAATGATTTATTCCAAGGACAGCAATGATGGATGCCCAGGAATCCTACTGTCAGAATGCTGCACCTAACCTCATATTATTGCAAGTCCTAATCCACCATAATGGATCCAGGTGGGGCACAGCTGTCTGTACAGCTCCGAAGAAGACCTGACAAGACACCTGACTGGATGCTTCCAAAGAGAGAAGAGAGTCTGATGCCTGTCTGAGCTCCCCAGTCAAAAGTTCTGTGGCCCGGGTGCCAGGCCAGGGAATGCAGAGATCACAGATGCTAACAAGGATGCCAGGGTTTCTGAGAGGGCCCCCTAATATAAAGACATGGGATACACAAACAACACATAATGCACAATAGACAAGTGACACGAGACACACCGGGACTGCTCTGCCCTGCTACACACCTCAGCACTGTGATCAAAAGTGAGACTTGGCTTTCATGGGGCCGAAGGTGCCACTTCATGGACACACCACCACCCCCGCCCAAAACTGGACTCAAAAACCCCTCCCAGTAATTCCCAAACAAGCACCATGCCTTCATCCCCTCTGTGCGTCCCAGCCCTCTACTTATCTCTCAGACATCTGGGGATGCTGGTCTCTGGTGCAAAGAAAGGCCACCTTGTCACCTGGGAAGGTCCTGCTGGCACCGGGGCTGGGGTCTCTCAGACAGCTGTATTAAAGAGAACCAAACATCAGTGCCTGATCTTGGCACCGCATCGGCCAAAACCCCACCACTCTGCTACTCACCGCGCTCCTAAGAAGGCCCGGCACCTCCTAACCCTGACCCTCTGCCACACATGGAATGCATCTGCACCTGAAAGAAAGTTACAACATATGTCAAACACCACCAGGGTAACTCACAAGCTGCAAACACCTTATGTCAATCTAGGAACAGCATCTAGAGCCCAAGTACAGCCCACATTACAAATTCCAACTCCCCACGGTTTGTCCTATTGCAGCAGGCCATGCGGCAGGGCAGAACAGCTCCGGCACAAACGTGTGCACACACCCGTGACACAGAACGTGACAAACAGGGGGACATTAAACACGACACATCATGCTTGTGGTGAGGGCCTCGAGGGGACAAGGCAAAAGGGACCCCAAAGACACGCTAGGGAACACGGCACACCGGACAACACGACACAGACCAGAGCTGTTCTGCACTGCCCGCCTGAAAGCTGCCATCAAAAGCAGAGCCTCTCCCTTTAGCTGTCCTAAGAGGCCCTTGGACAAGATTGCTCTGCCCGCTGCTCATTTTTGAATCTGTCCCAAGAACTCCCAACCTGCTACTCCGCCTTCTCCAGGCCGTGGCCCCCGACTTATCTTTTGGATGATCGGTGAGGGGAATCCACGTTGCACCTGAAATGAGTCTGCCTCGGAGGGCTCTGTGTTTGCCTGTGAGCCTCTCGGTCAGCTGCAATAAAGAAAACCAAAACCAAAGTGTGAGTCCAGAGTTATGTGGGCCAAATGCCCGCAAGTCAGCTACTTGCCCTCTCCTGAATGTGCCTGGCTCCTTCAGGCTCCAGCTTCATCCTGATTCCAAGGCTGTGGCCTTCATTAGGAGTGCCACCTGGGTTAGAGAAAGGCAAAGTTAAATGGCATTCCTGTGAGTGCACTGGATGACTGTATGCTGTAAGACTTGGAAATGCCTCTGCTAGTGTTCTGAAACCTTGGGGAGCGTCTTCAAATAAACACCCTTTCTCACGCTGCTGCCTGCAAACCCCCTCCCAAGAACTCCTAAATGGACACCTGCTCACCCTCCTTCTCCCAGTCACCATCCTCAGCTCACCTGAAGCCTCAATCTCAAACATCATCCTTGACACTGGGCAGATCCCTCTTGTGACACGATGAATCTGCTGAGAAATTGTTGTTCTTGAGAGCTGAGCAATAACAACCACTTCTCTCCGCTGCTCACCTTGGCTGCTGGTATCCAGATTGACTTCCTAAAAAGAAAGACAAAGAACAGAGCTGTAACACAGTCACCACATACACTTCTGCTGCAGAGACAAATGGGGCCTCACCTGCTCGGGGCAATCCTCTAACCCGGGATGGGGCCCTCTGGCACAGATTTAATCCATCTGAATCTGAACAAAAAGTTAGGACAAGAGTCAAACTCTTGCAGGATAACTGAACAGCTCCAGATATCCTGTGTCCATCTACAAATCCCATCTAGAGTCCAACTACACCCCACATTACAAATTCCAAGTCCCTGGGACTTCTCCTGTCGCACCAGGCTATGCGGCAGTGCAGAGCAGCCCCGTCCCAAATGTGTGCAGACACCCGTGACACAGGACGTGACAAAGAGGGGGACGTGAAACACGGCACATCATGCTTGTGGTGAGGACCTCGAGGGGAGAAGGCAAAAGGGACCCCAAAGACACACTAGGGAACACGGCACACCGGACAACACGACACAGACCGGAGCTGTTCTGCACTGCCCGCCTGAAAGCTGCCATCAAAAGTAGAGCCTCTCCCTTTAGCTGTCCTAAGAGGCCCTTGCAGAAGATTGCTTTTTCTGCTGCCAATTTTTACATCTGCCCCAAGAACTTCAAACCCACTATTCTCTCATCTCCAGGCCGTGGCCCCCGACTTATCTTTTGGATGATCGGTGAGGGGAATCCACGTTGCACCTGAAATGAGTCTGCCTCGGAGGGCTCTGTGATGGCCTGTGAGCCTCTCGGTCAGCTGCAATAAAGAAAACCAAAACCAAAGTGTGAGTCCAGAGTTATGTGGGCCAAATCCCTGCAAGTCAGCTACTTGCTCTTGCCTGAGTGTGCCTGGCTCCTTCAGGCTCCAGCTTCATCCTGGTTCCAAGGCTGTGGCCTTCCTTAGGAGTGGCACCTGGGTAAGAGAAAGGCAAAGTTAAATGGCATTCCTGTGAGTGCACTGGATGACCTTGTGTGCTCTAAGACATGGCAATGCCTCTGCTAGGCTTCTGAACAGCCTTGTGTGGGGGGGGCCCTCAAATAAACACCCTTTCTCACCCTGCTGCCTGCAAACCTCCTCCCAAGAACTCCTAAACTGGATACCTGATCACCCTCCCTCTCCCAGTCACCATCCTCAACTCACCTGAAGCCTCAATCTCAAACATCATCCTTGACACTGGGCAGATCCCTCTTGTGACACGATGAATCTGCTGAGAAATTGTTATTCTTGAGAGATGAGCAATAACAACCACTTCTCTCCGCTGCTCACCTTGACTGCTGGCATCCAGACTGACTTCCTAAAAAGAAAGACAAAGACCAGAGCTGTAACACAGTCACCATACACACTTCTGCTGCAGAGACAAATGGGGCCTCACCTGCTCGGGGCAATCCCCTCACCCAGGATGAGGCCTCTGGCACAGATTTAATCCATCTGAATCTGAAAAAAAAGTTAGGACAAGAGTCACACTGTTGCAGGATAACTGATGAGCTCCAGATATGATGTGTCCATCTACAAATCCCACCTGGAGTCCAACTACACCCCACATTACAAATTCCAAGTCTCCAAGACTTCTCCTATCGCACCAGGCTGTGCGGCACGGCAGAGCAGCCCCGTCCCAAATGTGTGCAGACACCCGTGACACAGGACAGGACGTGACAAACAATGGGCACAAGACACAGACAGAAATCTCTAGGCAAGGAAAATGGCTGCAAGGCCTGAGAGAAGGCAAAAGGAGATGACCGAGCTGAGACCAATGGTGAGCTGATGAGGCTCAGAGAACCATGAAGGAAGAAGATGATAACTGAATGATTTATTCCAAGGACAGCAATGATGGATGCCCAGGAATCCTACTGTCAGAATGCTGCACCTAACCTCATATTATTGCAAGTCCTAATCCACCATAATGGATCCAGGTGGGGCACAGCTGTCTGTACAGCTCCGAAGAAGACCTGACAAGACACCTGACTGGATGCTTCCAAAGAGAGAAGAGAGTCTGATGCCTGTCTGAGCTCCCCAGTCAAAAGTTCTGTGGCCCGGGTGCCAGGCCAGGGAATGCAGAGATCACAGATGCTAACAAGGATGCCAGGGTTTCTGAGAGGGCCCCCTAATATAAAGACATGGGATACACAAACAACACATAATGCACAATAGACAAGTGACACGAGACACACCGGGACTGCTCTGCCCTGCTACACACCTCAGCACTGTGATCAAAAGTGAGACTTGGCTTTCATGGGGCCGAAGGTGCCACTTCATGGACACACCACCACCCCCGCCCAAAACTGGACTCAAAAACCCCTCCCAGTAATTCCCAAACAAGCACCATGCCTTCATCCCCTCTGTGCGTCCCAGCCCTCTACTTATCTCTCAGACATCTGGGGATGCTGGTCTCTGGTGCAAAGAAAGGCCACCTCGTCACCTGGGAAGGTCCTGCTGGCACCGGGCTGGGGTCTCTCAGACAGCTGTATTAAAGAGAACCAAACATCAGTGCCTGATCTTGGCACCGCATCGGCCAAAACCCCACCACTCGGCTACTCACCGCGCTCCTAAGAAGGCCCGGCACCTCCTAACCCTGACCCTCTGCCACACATGGAATGCATCTGCACCTGAAAGAAAGTTACAACATATGTCAAACACCACCAGGGTAACTCACAAGCTGCAAACACCTTATGTCAATCTAGGAACAGCATCTAGAGCCCAAGTACAGCCCACATTACAAATTCCAACTCCCCACGGTTTGTCCTATTGCAGCAGGCCATGCGGCAGGGCAGAACAGCTCCGGCACAAACGTGTGCACACACCCGTGACACAGAACGTGACAAACAGGGGGACATTAAACACGACACATCATGCTTGTGGTGAGGGCCTCGAGGGGAAAAGGCAAAAGGGACCCCAAAGACACACTAGGGAACACGGCACACCGGACAACACGACACAGACCAGAGCTGATCTGCACTGCCCGCCTGAAAGCTGCCATCAAAAGCAGAGCCTCTCCCTTTAGCTGTCCTAAGAGGCCCTTGGACAAGATTGCTCTCCCCGCTGCTCATTTTTGAATCTGTCCCAAGAACTCCCAACCTGCTACTCCGCCTTCTCCAGGCCGTGGCCCCCGACTTATCTTTTGGATGATCGGTGAGGGGAATCCACGCTGCACCTGAAATGAGTCTGCCTCGGAGGGCTCTGTGTTTGCCTGTGAGCCTCTCGGTCAGCTGCAATAAAGAAAACCAAAACCAAAGTGTGAGTCCAGAGTTATGTGGGCCAAATGCCAGCAAGTCAGCTACTTGCCCTCTCCTGAGTGTGCCTGGCTCCTTCAGGCTCCAGCTTCATCCTGATTCCAAGGCTGTGGCCTTCATTAGGAGTGCCACCTGGGTTAGAGAAAGGCAAAGTGAGTGCACTGGATGACCTTGTGTGCTCTAAAACATGGGAATGCCTCTGATAGGCTTGTGAACAGCCTTGTGTGGGGGGGCCCTCAAATAAACACCCTTTCTCACCCTGCTGCCTTCAAACCCCCTCCCAAGAACTCCTAAACTGGATACCTGATCACCCTCCCTCTCCCAATTACAATCCTCAACTCACCTGAAGCCTCAATCTCAAACATCTTCTTGGACACTGGGCAGATCCCTCTTGTGACATGATCAATCTGCTGAAAAAAATGTTGTGCTTGACACAGCTTGGAATTTCAGGGAGTTGCACTCCTTAAATAAAAAAAAAAAAAAAAAAAAAAACAAAAAAAACAAAAACAATCCCAAAAGCAAACAAAGAACAAAAAAGAAACAAACAAAAACCCACAAAAACCATAAAACCCAAAACACCTAACTCCCCACAGAAACAAAAAAAACACAGAAAACATTAAAAAATCCAAAAAACCCACGAAAACCAACCAAAAACCCCCAAAAAATCCAAAAACTCCAAAAAAACAAATCCAACCAAAAAAAAACCAGAGCAAAAGTAAACATTACAAAAGCACCTTACCACTCCTAAACACAAAACCCAAAATCACAAACCTAAATACTCCCTGTATTCCATGCTGTTTTCTTCACAGAATCTTCAAAGCCTCTGTGCTTTAGATGTCCAGAAACACCTGCTGGAAAGAAGCTGAGATGGGCTGAAAAAGCCTCTTCACTGAAATGAGGAGAGCTCTTAACCCAGCACATCCCAGAGAGGGAATGAAGCCCCTCAGCCACGGCTGGGGTTAATATACCCCTGATGGTGCCCGCCTCTCGTTCCCATGGCACCCAGGAAAAGGGAGGGGGCTAATCCCACCAAGCCCTCAGAGCAGCTGCAGCTGTTTGCTCCTCTGACTCACATTCAAGGGCAGTAAAAGGCTTGTTATAGAAGAAAACTCTTCAGAAAAATAGCAGTGCTTTCTTTTTTACAACAACTACTTGGAGCAGAAGAACAGAAAACTGGCAAGATATAAAACTTTGTGGTAAGGTTACATAGCTAGATCAATTGGGTAATTGGGTAATTTGCTGTTACCTTACATAATTATTCTGTGTTTAACAAAAGCCATCTAATAAATTCACACCCAAAGCTCCAGCAGCCCAGCTGGCCCTACCAAATCTCTATGTTTATGCATACAGTAAACAAAACCAAAATCCCAGTAATACCTATCTGTGAAAGAAACCTCTTGAAATTGATCCTACCTCAAATACAAAACATCCCATGCAAAGTTAGCTTGACTCAAAAAACAATTTACACAGAGCTAATAACACCAAGAAATAAAACAACACACCATATACCACCAAAGAATATAATAGTGAAGAAAAAAGAAACCACTTTTTTTTTTTTTCTTAATTTAAACTAACTTCTTTTATTAGCTAGAACAAAAGCTTTTGCCAGGACTGCAACAACAACTTCTTTTCCTTCTTCTCCTTCTGAAATGTCCCTTCTCCTTCCCAAATTCCTTACAACTTCTGAGTTCACATCCAAGCAAAAAGCAAAATTCGTGCACTTGTGCGTTCGATGCTCCTGTCAGATTCTCTGTTTCTCTTCACATCTTCTTACACTTGCAGTCTTCACGCTGTCCTGCCGTGATGAGTTTGACGGAAGAATTGGTAAACGTTAAGAGAGGATTTCCCTGCCTCCCTCCCCAGAGCTGGTTTCCTTAGTGCATTTCACTCAATCCCAGGCCGGCAACGATGCACGCTCACCTCAAGCGCGCAAGTCTCACAGCTGCTCGGCTAAATTCGGCTGTAATCGGCTAAACTCGGGCATTGTCATCTGCATTCGGCTGGACTCTACCCTTCGGCACGGCTCGGCTCGCTTCGGCCGAACTCGGAGCCGCTTAGTGCGCTCGGCACGGCTCGGCTCGCTTCGGCCGAACTCGGAGCCGCTCTCTGCGCTCGGCGCGGCTCGGCTCGCTTCGGCCCAACTCGGAGCCGATCAGTGCGCTCGGCGGGGCTCGGCTCGCTTCGGCCCAACTCGGAGCCGATCAGTGCGCTCGGCGGGGCTCGGCTCGCTTCGGCCCAACTCGGAGCCTCTCCGTGCGCTCGGCGGGGCTCGGCTCGCTTCGGCCGAACTCGGAGCCGCTCAGTGCGCTCGGCACGGCTCGGCTCGCTTCGGCCGAACTCGGAGCCGCTCAGTGCGCTCGGCACGGCTCGGCTCGCTTCGGCCCAACTCGGAGCCGCTTAGTGCGCTCGGCGAGGCGAGGCTCGCTACGGCCGAACTCGGAGCCGCTCAGTGCGCTCGGCACGGCTCGGCTCGCTTCGGCCGAACTCGGAGCCGTTCTGTGCGCTCGGCGCGGCTCGGCTTCATTCGGCCGAACTCGGAGCCGTTCTGTGCGCTCGGCGGGGCTCGGCTCTCTTCGGCCTAACTCGGAGCCGTTCTCTGCGCTCGGCGCGCCTCGGCTCTCTTCGGCCGCACTCGGAGCCGCTCTCTGCGCTCGGCGCGCCTCGGCTCGCTTCGGCCGAACTCGGAGCCGCTCAGTGCGCTCGGCGCGGCTCGGCTCGCTTCGGCCCAACTCGGAGCCGATCAGTGCGCTCGGCGCGCCTCGGCTCTCTTCGGCCCAACTCGGAGCCGCTCAGTGCGCTCGGCGGGGCTCGGCTCGCTTCGGCCGAACTCGGAGCCGCTCAGTGCGCTCGGTGCGGCTCGGCTCGCTTCGGCCGAACTCGGAGCCGCTCTCTGCGCTCGGCGCGGCTCGGCTCTCTTCGGCCCAACTCGGAGCCTCTCGGTGCGCTCGGCGCGGCTCGGCTCGCTTCGGCCCAACTCGGAGCCGATCAGTGCGCTCGGCGCGCCTCGGCTCTCTTCGGCCCAACTCGGAGCCTCTCGGTGCGCTCGGCGCGGCTCGGCTCGCTTCGGCCGAACTCGGAGCCGCTTAGTGCGCTCGGCGCGGCTCGGCTCTCTTCGGCCCAACTCGGAGCCGCTCAGTGCGCTCGGCGCGGCTCGGCTCGCTTCGGCCCAACTCGGAGCCTCTCCGTGCGCTCGGCGGGGCTCGGCTCGCTTCGGCCCAACTCGGAGCCGCTCGGTGCGCTCGGCGCGGCTCGGCTCGCTTCGGCCGAACTCGGAGCCGCTTAGTGCGCTCGGCACGGCTCGGCTCGCTTCGGCCGAACTCGGAGCCGTTCTGTGCGCTCGGCGCGGCTCGGCTTCATTCGGCCGAACTCGGAGCCGCTTAGTGCGCTCGGCGAGGCGAGGCTCGCTACGGCCGAACTCGGAGCCGCTCAGTGCGCTCGGCACGGCTCGGCTCGCTTCGGCCGAACTCGGAGCCGTTCTGTGCGCTCGGCGCGGCTCGGCTCTCTTCGGCCGCACTCGGAGCCGCTCTGTGCGCTCGGCGCGCCTCGGCTCTCTTCGGCCTAACTCGGAGCCGCTCAGTGCGCTCGGCGCGCCTCGGCTCGCTTCGGCCGAACTCGGAGCCGCTCAGTGCGCTCGGCGCGGCCCGGCTCGCTTCGGCCGAACTCGGAGCCGCTCTCTGCGCGTTCGGCTGAGCTCGGCTCCGCTCGGCTCCCGTCGCCGCCTCACGTTAAACTCGCCCGACTCGGGGCTCTCCTGCTGCCGCGTCCCGCGGGCGGCCCGGCCATCGCACGGACACGATCGGGAGCGCGGCGTGGCACAGTAGCTCATTGGGCTGTGACCGCACTCGCGCTAATTAGCGCGCACGAGAGCAGCGGGCTCGGTTCGGCTGAGCTCGGCTCGGTTCAGGCAGCCTCGCAAGCCTGGCCTCGGTTCGCTCGAGGCCGTCAGGTTCCGCCGGTCTCGCCTTGGTTCGGCTGAGCTCGTTCCATTCGGCCGAAGGAGGCGTCGTTCGCTCGTGTTTTTTACAAATATCTTTCTATATTGACTGTATATTTCTATATTTAGTTTTATACTTCTATAATACTTCCATTATTCCAAATAAAAACCCCGTCTCTAACCAAATAAATAAAAAAAACCCCATTCTTTTAAAGGATATTGAAATGTTTTTTATTTATACTTTGTATAATTATACATTCATATTTTAATTTATCGTTTCTTTGGATGTATTACATTAATAATGACATATTATATATATAAAATTTTTAAATAGATTTAAATTATTATTTAAATTATGTATAATATCTACTGCTACAACTAATTTTTTCTTATATTTTTAATTTTTATATTTATCTGTATGTATTTATTATATATTTCTAAACTTAGATTTCTACTTTTATATTATTTGTATTTATACATTTTACAATCAAAACCCTGCCTATTGACCAATAAAGAAAACCCGCTTTATTTAAGTATTTTAAAAATATTTTCGTGTTTATAATTTTCATATTTATATTTATAATTTGTTCAATATTAGATGAGAACACACCTGCTCCTGCACCGCTCCCTCTCCTGGGGACCTTGGGGTGCCCCAACGGCATCAGAGCCCTGAGTCTTCACCCCCTTCTCCTCTATTTAGAAACTTCACTGGAACTTTTTTCTGGAAACAAAGACATTACCTAAATCCTCTCCCCGTGTCCCAGACAGATGGATATTCAGTTATTAGTTGGCTGGGCAGCAGTTTCTTAAACAGAATGATAAACAAGATGTGAACATTTCAGCTACAAGCAAATAGGCAAATCTGAACAAGATACTGGTGGGCAACCACTGAAGTTATTTTGAAGGAATTTTTTAAACAATAAAATACTGATACCACAAAAATAAAGCAAAAAGCTAACTACTGGCTAAGAATGAAGGAAAAATTAACTTTTGACAGCAACAACATTCCAACCACACAGGCTTTTTCCCAATGTCATACCTTATAACTACCTCTCTTGGGAATTCTCATCACGTATCCCAAAAGGAATAAATACCTCAGAGCGTCCTAAAGCAAAAAGTAGCACACATGAGCTCCTCACACTCCCGGGAGGCCGGCACAGCGTGCACTGAGTCTGCAACAAATTCTGCTCACTGAGGGTCTGCAAACAAAGGTTCAACTGATGAACTGAACTGATTTTAAAGGGAGGTTTTCTAAGCACAGAAGCACAACAAAGAACAAGCAAAAACAATTCTTAAAAACAACCTGCAAGTTTTGTTTAGCATATATGCAACTGATTTCCACCCTGTGGCTTCTCACTTTGATTTGTCTGTAGGTTCAGGAAGATGACAATGCACACTCTGCCTTCCCTGAGCCCCCCATAGCAGCTGAGCGCTGCTCCGTGTGCTCAGATCATCAGGAACTGGATTGCACGTGCCCGGATGGACTGGAACTGCTCTGCTGCAGATTCAGGAGACGATGGCAGAGAGGGGCTGGCCGAGGCGTCGTCCCAATTCCATTTCTGTGTGACAAGAAGCAGTTTGTTCCCAACGGGTGCAACAATCCCCAGCTCGCTTCCATGGTGAGTACCGATGGCACACAAATGGCAGCCTGAGGAAATCGTATTCTGGGCTCTAAGTGCTTGGGACAGGGTCTGATTTTTTGTTTTGCATCTGGATGATGATTAGTACGACAGGGCCCTGATTGATGACATGGCAGCACAGAATTAAAAACTCCTCGACAGGATTACATCGACTTCTAGGAAAAGACAAAAGCCTAGGACCCTTCTGAAATCTATTTTTAATGCGAAGCACACGGATTGTCACTATGCTGCGCCTTCCAGCTTTTCAAAGCAGCTTACTTCTGAAGACCAGAAAACATTTATTTCTACAGAAACAATGGGCAACCCCCAGGCTAATCTCAGCACTACTGTTTAATAGGGGATCTGCCAGCATGCCAGTCCAGCTTCAAGTGTGCTTTATTTCAGTCTAACATCCCCTCAAAATTCTTCTCACATCTCCCAACACTGACATCTTATTTTCCCCTAAAGCTTCTCATCATTAGCAATTTCCAAGTAACATGGTATTTTTACAACATTCAAAAATGTCATGCTGGACTGTGCTAGAGAGTAATTTGCAAATATAAGCTTAGCAAAGTTTGAATTGACTTGTCCAGAGAAAAAACCTACAAGTGAACACCTACACCTGCCTACAAAGAGCTAACAAGCCCCTGGCAGCTGCCAGCATCAAAGCACAGCGGATGTTTCTAATACAGGGTAAGGATAACAATATCACCTTCTGTTCTCTCCAGCTTCTTTTCCCTGCAGTCATATTTTGCTTCTTATGATTTTTTTAGTCTCTGTATCTTCTTGGACAGCACCGAGCCCGACGACGAGGATATGAGAGTCTTTCCCTGTCGGACGGAGAGAACCAGGAAAACAGTTAAAATAAGAACAGGGCAGTTTGAAATTCATACTTGCAACGAGAAGCAGCGCCTAACAAACAGAACAAAAGTAAACAAAGCATGGTACCTCCCTGGGGACAGAAGACTTATAAACTCTCCAGAATTTACAATTCTAGCGACCATCCCCTTCAGGACAGCAGCCAAGTGTCCCATGGGGTGGTGCTGCACCAAAGAACCATCTGAGAGGTTCCAAAGAGTGAAATGCACAATATTTTGCAAAGATAAAAAAATCTTGCAAAATAACAAAAATACAATAGATGTAAACTACAGGGTAAGAGTACAAGTGTTCACTTTAAGAGCTGGAACCATCCAGGTGAGCACCTGATAAATGGATCCTCACAGGAGTTTGAACCCTTCAGGACACAGAAGGGTTTTCCCCAGAAACTTCACAGACTGAGTTTTGATAGAAGTACACTTGCCAGACCCTCAGAAACGTCACCCATTCTCCAGGTGTCTGGAGAGAACTGCAAATGGCTCTCACGTAGTTTGAGCTAGTTGTGTAAGGTCTCAGGGTGAATTTCACCAGATGCAACCAAACTGGGCAACTCCCAGTGGGACAGAAGGAACACAAAGCTTGGGTAAGCAGAGCTGCAGCAAATACTGAGGAAACAAACATAACAGCGTAAAAAATAATAAACCATCCTTTTTTTTCCCTCTTGCTTTTGTTTTTTTCTTATTCAGATCAGCACAGCAATTAAAGAGAACGTGAAAAACTCACCATTACTGAACATTTCATCATCTGTAAGCTGAGCATCCTTAGCATAGAGGACTCCAAAGTTAAAATTCACCGATCCCTGGGAAATAAAACCAAATATCGTATGGTAAACAATCAAACAGCAGTCATAAAAATTTGTTTCCTCTAAGGACTATCTGGTATGTATGTATCTTTGCATTACACATTAGAACATACACTTTATACCATCTCCTAATAGGTAATAATTTACCTTTGAACTTTGTTAGTATAGCATGAATTTTTAACTTAAACTGGTGATCTATTATTATTAAGTTGGTGCTTAAAGTTATTTCTGCTGTCACGTTCAAAAAAACATGAATTTTTTTTACTGGAATGAGCAATTGATTTCAAAGTCATCAAAAGCCCACCAAAACACAAAGCTGGGTTCACTGGATGGGTCTGTGAGCTAGAAGTAGTTAGGCTTGTACTTCCCTCTTGCTCTTCCAGAACCAATAAATCCTGTCAACAAAACCAGGATCTTTAGCCCACTGCTGTGAAAGATTCTACAAGGATGATGGTTTGATTTGTGTTTAGAAGTTTTGATTTGAAATGGCCAGTCCAATGGATAAAGACAGTTTAGGTAGTATTACATTGCTATTATTATTATGTCTATTATTATTTTTACTATTACTACTGCTATTGTTATCATCTGCTACTGGAAGAAACAAACCAGTAGTACCTATACTTAATTACTTTTATTTCCAGGAAATAATAAAGAAAAAGAACCAAACCAAAAAAAGTCACTTCCTACCTTTTATATCAAGGGATGAAAAATTTCTCTTGGGCTCTTCTCCAATTTATCAAGACTCATAGCAATGAAAGGCAAACAAAACAGCACTTTATAGAAGGCCAAGTGCACGTTTCAAGGCTGAACCACCAACTGATTGCAGTGACAGCAGTTACAACATGAATCCTTCCTAGAGCCTCTGTGAAATGGAATGTTCTGTGGAACTGCCGTTTCTTTCCCAAAATACTAACTTCCAACACTTCCTAAACGTATTTTGTATTTTAAAACCACAGAAGTTAGTGAGACTCTGTGCGGAGATCAGGTTTAAATTTATTTCCTTCCAAAGCACAGAGCTCTGTTCCATCACCCTTCCCTTTGGCTCTACACTGAATTATGGTGAGCATTTGAGGACTGCTCAATAATCAATTCTATTTCTCTCTTTTTCTAGTTCTCTCTATTCCTAAATCATTCAAGACAAGTCAAATGAAAAATTACAAGTTCAGCATCAGAGTCACACTTTTTCCCTTTGTCTGCTCAAGAACAGGCTCTAAATCCACTTATTGCTGCCTTCAACGATTCAGACTTGCAAAACCATTCTTACATGTTTTACAGCTTTATCATACAACCCACAGAACGCAAGCTCTGAATTACAGGAAAAGGTACACAGGCAAATATCTAAAGGGATCACTTATTTGTAAATACATACCTTGATAGAGAGCGCACTGAGAACCTTTCTGTGGGACTCTAAGGGACGCATGCTTTCTGAGCACCCTGTAAACAAGAAAAGCTACGATATATTACAGGATATCCCCACTTTTTCTACATATTCAAATAGAATTTTTAATAAAAACAGTTCAGTTACAAAAGAAGGAAGAAAACCAAGCTAATTTTACTCAGCTGTATTTACTGCCGATTTAGAGAAAAATGCCGGGCCGCGTCGGCCGTTGCGTCACACGCCGCGCTGGCAGCAGGGCCTGCCGGGAGTTGGAGTCTCGGGCTGGCAGCCACTCACGTGCCGCATCAGCCGCTGCGTCACACGCCGCGCCGGCAACAGGGCCTGCCGGGAGTTGTAGTCTCGGGCTGACAGCCACGACTCCGTCCCCCGCCACCGGGAGCTGCAGTCCCTCCTGGGCATCAAACGGGTCCTTCGCCCCAGGGCGGGGAAGGACCTGAGGCAGCACCGCTCCTCCCGGATGCCCTCTCTTTTTTCCTCCAACTCTTTTTACTTTTTTCACTCTGTTTTTTTTTTCACCACTTCCCTTCCCCCTTGCTCTCCTGCTTCCTTTCATTTCCTTTCCTTTCCTTCCCTTCCCTTTGCCTTTCTTCTATTTCTGATCTTGGTTTACCTTTCCACCTTTAGAATAAAAAAGCAGCAGTAGAAACTTTCAGGCTACCCGGGAGTAAAAAAAAAACTCCAAAACGAAAATGCTTTAAAGAAAACGATTTATTCCCTGGGAGCCTGAAATTTTCTACTGCTGCATGTGACACAGAGCTTTTATTCCTTCTTATAGATAGTTGATATTTTATATATATTTATAGTTTATGTTGATGCATTATATTAATAACTACATATAATATGCACCTTATTCAAAAAATATACGGGAATTATTTTTTAAATTATTTACCATATCTACTGCTACAACTTATTTTTCCTTATATTTCTAATTTTTATATAAATCTTTAATGTGTTTATGATATATTTCTATACTTATATTTCTACCTTTATATTATTTGTATTTGTAATTTTTACACTAAAACCCCTGCTTTGGCAAAGAAAAAACAAAACCATCCATTATTTTAAACTACCTAAATTTTTTTTATATTTATATTTATCATAATATACAACAAATGATAGATATAAGTAGATAGATATATCACACCCGCATTTATATCTATTTTATATCCATTTCCTATAATATTTTTCATAAAATATATGCAGTATTACGTGTATTATATATTGTATCAATTTATGTTATTTTACATTTACAATTTATTATTAATTTTTTATAGATCTGCATATAGTTGCAATACATTTATATATTTGTATTTTGGCTTGGCTTGTATTTACATTTATATTCTCTATTCATATATCTATAAACATACACAATACTCTATTAAAATTAGAGTAACTTATTGTAACATATAATGACTTATGTTACATGTTAAATTTTAAAAATTGACCGAATATATAAAAATAAAATTGGCTCATTCCCATTGCTACACATCTATTTCTTTTGTTTCAATATAGTTAGAGTCATAATTGCATATTTAAAATCCAATTCCTAAATGAAATGACAAAACAAACAGCATCAAATTCCCACCAATATCTTCCAAAAACATCAAGATACCTCCAACAGCCAAACAAGTGTCAGCGAAAAAACCAAGAACACTCTTTTCAATAACAATTCTCATCACGACAGAAAAATGGAACCAAAATAAAAGAAAATCCTATAGAAACACACACAGCAAATTACAAAAAGTACTAAAAAAAAGTCAAACCAATCTACTAAACTCAAGCCAGTGCCACTCACCCTGAACGACGTTACTAAAAAAGAAAAAACCAACAAAATTCTACCTCTACACTAACTTAACGAATAAACAATCCTCTGTAAAAGTAACTTTAAAACCTGAACTAATTAACAAAATAGAAAAACATCTCAACCACTAAAAACTAAGAAATTAACTACCCAAATAAATAAATAGTTTAAAAAACCACCATATAAATACCCATGTTCCCAAAATAAACCCTGATAAACAATACTCAAAAAAATTAAAAGACAACAACAACAACAACAAAAAAAAAGAAAATAAAGAAACCAACAAGAATAATACCAAAAACCAGATAAACTTAAAACTGCAACAAAAAAATTATTCCCAACTGAATAAACCCATAGTGCCTCAAGCTATCAAAATAAAAATACCACCTAGAAACAAACACAAAGACTAAAGACAAACGTAACCATAAACAATGTCCCCCAATTTACCCGTAACCATAAAACATACACTACAATCAAATAAACCAACCAAATAAAAGCCCTGGAAGACGATAAACACACATGCAATTATAAAGATTAAAAACCCGCTGCTATGAACGACACGACGCTACCTCAAGCCCTCCAAAACAAACACTACACACTCACACTAATAAAAGCCACCGCAACAGAATTAAAATCCGAACCGCTGCTTCACGCTATGACCCGTAAAAAACATTGCGCGCCCTTCTAAACATAATACCCCGGAAAAAAAAAAAAACTCCGACTACAAAACTCAATCCAAAACAAACCTTTATCATCCCTACCGGCACCGAGAACCGTACCACTCAGGAAGAACACTTTATCCCTTAGCGTACACCCGCTGCAAACCGAACACAGCGATGCAATCAACGCCTCCAAAGCGCCTCCGAGCCACGG
Organism: Melospiza georgiana; assembly: GCF_028018845.1. Lineage (NCBI taxonomy): Eukaryota > Metazoa > Chordata > Aves > Passeriformes > Passerellidae > Melospiza > Melospiza georgiana. The sequence continues at coordinate 13,609,651 of NC_080448.1, read as the reverse complement.
CACCGCCGAACTATGAGCGGCCGAACCCCGCGCTTGCTGCCGGCCCCAGACGGAGCGCGGCTCCCAGCAGGAAAGCGGCTCCTGCGGCGGATGTTCCGGCACGCGGGGCCGGTGCCATCCCGGGGAGCCCCGCCCGCTGCCCCTGCCCGGCGGGGCCGGCACCGGGCCCGGGGCTACCGGCGGCGCCCGAGCCCCGTGCCCGGAGCGGACGGAGCGGCCGGCACCGCCCGGGCCGGCGCAGCAGCGCCCGCGCCGCCTCTGCCGCCCTTGGCCGGCCTGGCCCGGCTCCGCTCGGCTCCGCACGGCTCGCACCGGCGCGGCTCCACCACTGCCGCCCTGGCCGCGCCAAAACCCCGTGCGCCCCGGCAGCTGCTCGGGCCGTGCCAGCAGCGCTCCCGAGCGGGAACGCTCCGGCCCAGGAACGTTCCGGGCCGGGCCGCGGGCACGAGGAGCGCCCTCCAATGCAGCGGCACAGGCCCATTGCAGCCCTGCAAACGCTGCCGGAGCTGCGGCTTCCCACAAGCCAACCCCGAAACCTACGCCGCAGGCGGGGCTCACCTCACTTCAACAAGGGCAAAGAAATGCCTTCTCCCCTCCAATTTCACCCCCTAGGAGAGCAGAAAAGAAGGGGTGCTCCTCAAATGAAAGCCTTCGACTGATGGGAAAGGGCGATTTCAAACCCTTGAAAAGGAGGGACACCAGGGCTGCCCCCTCCATTTAAACCCTAGGGTGATGAAAATGGGGTGGGCTGCCTTCAAATCAAACCCATACTACCACAAGAATATTTTTCCCATTCCCCTTAAAATAGAACGCAGGGATTCCCTGTCACCCCCGGGATACCCCTAACAGCCTGGAAAAGGCAGCTTTTCCTGCAATCAACACCCTTAAAACCACAAGTGAAGAGGGATCCCCTCAGTTCAAACACAGACAATAAGAGAAGAGGAGCTGCTTCCTTCTCCGTAATTCCTTTTGTCCTCATAAGCTCCACTTTTGTTCCTGGGGAACCGGGGAGGGACTGGCAAGATGAAATTGCAAAGGGGAAGGAGAAAAGTCCCCGCTCCAAACCCACACGGGCTCACCTGTTCGGCTGCTGCTCCCCGGCACAAAGATTCATCCCTCGGCACCTCCTTTAAGCGATGCTCCACGTACCCAAGCGCGGATCCAGGCGTTCCCCCAACCCTGTGGGAAGCTCCCGCAGTTCTTCCATGAGACAGCGCCGGGAGCGCCCCATAAACCCCTCCACTCAGCAGCTCCATGCAAAAGAGAGCTGAGGCAAAGCCTCGCCCCGGCAGGAGCCAGCCCCTCATCATCCTCACACTCACACCTGGGCTGCTCTGAGCCCCCATCATCCTCACACTCACACCTGGGCTGCTCCGAGCCCCCCATCATATATTTTTCATATTTATATTCGCATGTATATTTAGAATTTATATTACTGTAGAATAAAAATTATATTATATATTGCATCTCTTTATGTTACTTACATAGATTTCTATTTCTATTTCTATTCATAGTTTGGTATTATATCTTTATGTCTCTATATATTTATTATATATTTCTGTATATCGATTTACATTTCTATAGTACTTACATTATTTAAAATAAAACCTCTGCCTCTAATGAAATAAAAAGCAAAGACACCCCTTTCTTTAAAACACATTTAAAATTTTAAAAATAATTTTGTTTGTCATAATTCTATTCATATCTATATTTGTAATTTCCATTTGTTATATTTATAGATATTATATATATTGGAGAGAATACCTTTTTATATAATAATAGATATATTCTTTTGACACAATATATTTCTTTTACTTATATCTATATATATTAAATATTTATTGATATTGACATATATATGATATATTTGGATTTCTAGTTTTATATTTTTTATGAAATCTCCAGCCTATCCCCCTATAAAAGCCAAACAATCCCCAATTTATTTAAACTATATTTAAACATAAATCCTGGCACAGCTGCATTGCACAGCAGTGCCCCAAGCTAATCTGACACTTGTTCATCTCCTGGACCTGAATCTGAACCCGCTCACCTTGATCGCGCCTGGCAGAACCATTTTCATACCTTTTTCTGGCATGTCTTGTTTTTGTTTTTTTTGTCTTGAGTTTTTGTGGCCTTTATTGCCTCTCTTTCTTGCCTTGTTTCTTGGGGCTTTTACTCCCTTTTTCCTTGATTTTTTTCTGGCATTTCTTGGGGTTTTTTCTTCGTTTCTTCTTGCCCATTTTGGTGTTTTTTCTGGTTTTTCCTTGCCCCTTGGGATTTTTTTTTCTGTTTATTTTTTTTTCTGGGTTTTTCGTTGCCATTTTGGTTTTTTTTTTTTTTTTTCCTGGATTTTTCTTCCCCATCTTAGTATTTTGTTCTGATTTTATTTCTTGCCCATCTTGGGCTTTTTCCCTGGTCAGTTTCAGGGGATTTTTCTTGCCCATCTTGGGTTCTTTTCTGGTTTTTTTTTTCTGGGTTTTTCTTAGGGTTTTTTTCCGTTTTTTTTTTTTTTCTGGGATTTTTCTCGCCCATCTCGGGGTTCTATTGTGGGCTTTTTCTTGCCCATCTTGGGGTTTTCTTCTGCGTTGTTTTCTTACCCATTTTGTTGTTGTTGTTGTTTGGGTTTTTTTGTTTGGTTGGTTTTGGGGTTTTTTTTCCTGTTTTTTTTTTTTTTTTCCTGAGGTATTTCTGGGATTTTTCTTACCCATCTTGGGGTTTTTTCCGGGGGGGGGGCGGTCTTCTCGCCCATCTCGAGGTTTTTTTCGGTGGGTTTGTTTTTTGTTGCATTTTCTTTCTTTTTTTTTTCTTTTTTTACCCCCTAGGTTACTCCTTGCCCTCCTGGTTTTTTCTTTACGGCCGTCTTTACGACAGTCGCGCTTTACGGCCGTATTTACGACAGTCGCGCTTTACGGCACCTTTTACGACAGTCGCGCTTTACGGCACCTTTTACGACAGTCGCGCTTTACGGCCGTATTTACGACAGTCGCGCTTTACGGCACATTTTACGACAGTCGCGCTTTACGGCACCTTTTACGACAGTCGCGCTTTACGGCCGTATTTACGACAGTCGCGCTTTACGGCACCTTTTACGACAGTCGCGCTTTACGGCCGTATTTACGACAGTCGCGCTTTACGGCACCTTTTACGACAGTCGCGCTTTACGGCACCTTTTACGACAGTCGCGCTTTACGGCACATTTTACGACAGTCGCGCTTTACGGCACCTTTTACGACAGTCGCGCTTTACGGCCGTATTTACGACAGTCGCGCTTTACGGCCGTATTTACGACAGTCGCGCTTTACGGCACCTTTTACGACAGTCGCGCTTTACGGCCGTATTTAAGACAGTCGCGCTTTACGGCACCTTTTACGACAGTCGCGCTTTACGGCCGTATTTACGACAGTCGCGCTTTACGGCCGTATTTACGACAGTCGCGCTTTACGGCACCTTTTACGACAGTCGCGCTTTACGGCCGTATTTACGACAGTCGCGCTTTACGGCACCTTTTACGACAGTCGCGCTTTACGGCCGTATTTGCGACAGTCGCGCTTTACGGCCGTATTTACGACAGTCGCGCTTTACGGCACCTTTTACGACAGTCGCGCTTTACGGCCGTATTTACGACAGTCGCGCTTTACGGCCGTATTTACGACAGTCGCGCTTTACGGCACCTTTTACGACAGTCGCGCTTTACGGCCGTATTTACGACAGTCGCGCTTTACGGCACCTTTTACGACAGTCGCGCTTTACGGCCGTATTTGCGACAGTCGCGCTTTACGGCACCTTTTACGACAGTCGCGCTTTACGGCCGTATTTACGACAGTCGCGCTTTACGGCACCTTTTACGACAGTCGCGCTTTACGGCACCTTTTACGACAGTCGCGCTTTACGGCCGTATTTACGACAGTCGCGCTTTACGGCACATTTTACGACAGTCGCGCTTTACGGCACCTTTTACGACAGTCGCGCTTTACGGCCGTATTTACGACAGTCGCGCTTTACGGCACCTTTTACGACAGTCGCGCTTTACGGCCGTATTTACGACAGTCGCGCTTTACGGCACCTTTTACGACAGTCGCGCTTTACGGCACCTTTTACGACAGTCGCGCTTTACGGCACATTTTACGACAGTCGCGCTTTACGGCACCTTTTACGACAGTCGCGCTTTACGGCCGTATTTACGACAGTCGCGCTTTACGGCCGTATTTACGACAGTCGCGCTTTACGGCACCTTTTACGACAGTCGCGCTTTACGGCCGTATTTAAGACAGTCGCGCTTTACGGCACCTTTTACGACAGTCGCGCTTTACGGCCGTATTTACGACAGTCGCGCTTTACGGCCGTATTTACGACAGTCGCGCTTTACGGCACCTTTTACGACAGTCGCGCTTTACGGCCGTATTTACGACAGTCGCGCTTTACGGCACCTTTTACGACAGTCGCGCTTTACGGCCGTATTTGCGACAGTCGCGCTTTACGGCCGTATTTACGACAGTCGCGCTTTACGGCACCTTTTACGACAGTCGCGCTTTACGGCCGTATTTACGACAGTCGCGCTTTACGGCACCTTTTACGACAGTCGCGCTTTACGGCACCTTTTACGACAGTCGCGCTTTACGGCCGTATTTACGACAGTCGCGCACGGCCGTATTTACGACAGTCGCGCTTTACGGCACCTTTTACGACAGTCGCGCTTTACGGCATCTTTTACGACAGTCGCGCTTTACGGCCGTATTTACGACAGTCGCGCTTTACGGCACCTTTTACGACAGTCGCGCTTTACGGCCGTATTTACGACAGTCGCGCTTTACGGCACCTTTTACGACAGTCGCGCTTTACGGCCGTATTTGCGACAGTCGCGCTTTACGGCACCTTTTACGACAGTCGCGCTTTACGGCCGTATTTACGACAGTCGCGCTTTACGGCACCTTTTACGACAGTCGCGCTTTACGGCACCTTTTACGACAGTCGCGCTTTACGGCCGTATTTACGACAGTCGCGCTTTACGGCCGTATTTACGACAGTCGCGCTTTACGGCACCTTTTACGACAGTCGCGCTTTACGGCCGTATTTACGACAGTCGCGCTTTACGGCACCTTTTACGACAGTCGCGCTTTACGGCCGTATTTGCGACAGTCGCGCTTTACGGCACCTTTTACGACAGTCGCGCTTTACGGCCCATTTTACGACAGTCGCGCTTTACGGCACCTTTTACGACAGTCGCGCTTTACGGCACCTTTTACGACAGTCGCGCTTTACGGCCGTATTTACGACAGTCGCGCTTTACGGCCGTATTTACGACAGTCGCGCTTTACGGCCGTATTTACGACAGTCGCGCTTTACGGCCGTATTTACGACAGTCGCGCTTTACGGCACCTTTTACGACAGTCGCGCTTTACGGCCGTATTTACGACAGTCGCGCTTTACGGCACATTTTACGACAGTCGCGCTTTACGGCACATTTTACGACAGTCGCGCTTTACGGCCGTATTTACGACAGACGCGCTTTGCGGCACCTTTTACCACATTTTTTTCCTAGCCCATCTTGGCGTTTTTTCTGGTTTTTTTTGTTGCCAGTCTTGGGGGGTTTTTTCCAGATTTCTTCTTGCCCATCTTGGGGTTTTTTTCTGTGTTTTTTTCTGGTTTTTTTTCTTGCCCATCTTGGGGGATTTTCTCTGAGTTTTTTTTTGGATTGTTCTTGCCCATCCTTGGGTTTTTTTCCAGTTTTTTTTCCTGGTTATTTTTTTTTTTCTTGGTTTTTTAAGGTTTTTCTCTGGTCCATCTTGGTTTTTTTTCCTGAGAGTTTTCTCGCCCATCTTGGGGTTTTTTCCTTGGTTTTCTGTGGGTGTTTTCTGGATTTTTTCTTGCCCTTCATGGGGGTTTTTTCTGTGATTTTCTGGGATTTTTGTAGATTTTCTCCTTGCCCATCTTGGGGTTTTTTTTCTTGGTTTTTTCTGGGTTTTTCCTTGCCCATCTTGGGATTTTTTTCCACTTTTTTCCCCTGTTTTTTTTTTTTTCCTGGTTTTTCCGGGGTTTTTTCTGGTCCATCTCACATTTTTTTTCTGGGATTCTTCTTGCCCATCTTGGTGTTTTTTCTGGTTTTTCCTTGCCTCCCTTGGGTTTTTTTTTTCAGTTTTTTTTTTTTTCCTGGGTTTTTCTTTTCTGGATTTTTCTTCTCCATCTTGGTTTTTTGTTGTGATTTTTTTACTTGCCCATCTTGGGATTTTTCTCTAGTCTGTTTTCAGGGATTTTTCTTGCCCATCTTGGTTTTTTTTCTGTGTTTTTTTTTTCCTCTGCCTTTCTTACGTATTTTTCTGGGGTTTTTTTTTGTTTGTTTGTGTTTTTTCCTGGGCTTTTTCATGCCCATCTTGGGGTTTTCTTCTGCGTTTTTTTCTTGCCCTTGTTGTTGTTTTATGGGTATTTTTGGTTTTGTCTTTATTTTGTTTTATTCCTGGGTTTTTTTCTGTGGTATTTCTGGGACTTTTCTTGCCCATCTTGGATTTTTCGGGGGGGGGGGGGGGGGGTGCTCGCCCAGCCCGAGGTTTTTTTCTGTGGGTTTTTTTTTTTTGGTTTTTTTTGGTTTTCTTTTCTTTTCTTTTTTCTTTTTTTTTTTTTTTCCCTAGGTTTCTCCTTGCCCTGTGGTTTTTGGGTTTTTTTGTCTGTCTTCCTTCCTTGCTTCCTTCCTCCCTTTTTTCCTGTCCTTCCTTCTTTCTTCCTTTCATTTCCTTTCCTTATTAATTATAAAACACTACACACAAAAAAAAACCCAAAAAGACATCAATTTATTTTAAAAATATTTAACTATTTTTTAAAGTATTTTTTCATATTAATATTCACATTTCTATTTACAATGTATATTGATGTACACTGTCCATTTATACATTTCTTTTTATAAATACATTTCTATTCCATATTGCATATATCCCTAAAACTTAAATTTATTTGTGTATTTTTATACATATTTTTACATAGTAAGTATATATTTCTGTTATGATTTTTACTTCTGTAACACTTGGATGATTTAAAATAAAACCTTTACCTCCATCCAAACTAAAGCCAAAAAGAACCCCTTTTTTATAAAGTGTATTTATATATTTTTTAAAATTCTATTTTTCAGGTTCATATTCACATGTACATTTAAAATGTATACTTATGGATACTGTTATTTGTATTCTTCATTACATCTCTTCCTATTATTTGTGTTTCTTTGTATTTTGTGTTTATATATATTTATATCTTGTTTGTTTATCTCAATATTTAGAAATACATGACAATAATATCTACATTCATATTATTTAAAATAAAAACCCTGCCTCTAACACAATAAGAATAAAAAATACCCCAACCCTTTATTTTAAACAAAATTTAAATAGGTTTTATCCTAATGTTCAATTTTTATATTCATATTTGTATTTATAATGTATATTAATGTATATTGCTTACTTACACATTTATCTTTACCAATGTCAATTTAAAACTAAATTTATATTCTATATTAGATGTGATGCGAGTAGTTTTTCATATTTTTTATATCTTTTTATTCATATTTTTTTATATTTGATTAAATATTTCTGCGTCAAGATTTTTACTTCTGAAATTTTTACTACGGCAGAAGGCCATGCGGCAGGGCAGAACAGCTCCAGCACAAATGTGTGCACACACCCGTGACACATAACGTGACAAACAGGGGGACAAGAAACACGACACATCATGCTTGTGGTGAGGGCCTCGAGGGGAGAAGGCAAAAGGGACCCCAAAGAAACACTAGGGAACACGGCACACCGGACAACACGACACAGACCAGAGCTGTTCTGCACTGCCCGCCTGAAAGCTGCCATCAAAAGTAGAGCCTCTCCCTTTAGCCGTCCTAAGAGGCCGTTGGAGAAGATTGCTTTTCCCTCTGCTATGTTTTACATCTACCCCAACAACTCCCAACCCGCTACTCCCCCATCTCCAGGCCATGGCACTCGACTTATCTTTTAGATGATGGGTGATGTGCATCCACGTTGCACCTGAAATGCGTCTGCCTCGGAGGGCTCTGTGATGGCCTGTGAGTCTCTCGGTCAGCTGCAATAAAGAAAACCAAAACCAAAGTGTGAGTCCACAGTTATGTGGGCCAAATGCCAGCAAGTCAGCTACTTGCCCTCTCCTGAATGTGCCTGGCTCCTTCAGGCTCCAGCTTCATCCTGATTCCAAGGCTGTGGCCTTCCTTAGGAGTGGCACCTGGGTAAGAGAAAGGCAAAGTTAAATGGCATTCCTGTGAGTGCAATGGATGACCTTGTGTGCTCTAAGACATGGGAATGCCTCTGCTAGGCTTCTGAACAGCCTTGTAGAGGGGGGCCCTCAAATAAACAAATAAACATCCTTTCTCACCCTGCTGCCTTCAAAACCCCTCCCAAGAACTCCTAAACTGGATACCTGATCACCCTCCCTCTCCCATTCACAATCCCCAACTCACCTGAAGCCTCAATCTCAAACATCATCCTTGACACTGGGCAGATATCTCTTGTGACACGATCAATCTGCTGAAAAATTGTTGTGCTTGAGAGCTGAGCAATAACAACCACTTCTCTCCGCTGCTCACCTTGGCTGCTGGCATCCAGTTTTACTTCCTAAAAAGAAAGACAAAGAACAGAGCTGTAACAGAGTCACCACATACACTTCTGCTGCAGAGACAAATGGGGCCTCACCTGCTCAGGGCAATCCCCTAACCCTGGATGGGGCCCTCTGGCACAGATTTAATCCATCTGTATCTGAAAAGAAAGTTAGGACAAGAGTCACACTGTTGCAGGATAATTTAAGAACTCCAGATATCCTGTGTCCATCTACAAATCCCATCTAGAGTCCAACTACACCCCACATTACACATTCCAAGTCCCTGGGACTTCTCCTATCGCACCAGGCTATGCAGCAGGGCAGAACAGCCCCGTCCCAAATGTGTGCAGACACCCGTGACACAGGACAGACAAGACATGACAAACACTGGGGACACAACAGGAACAGAAATCTCTTAGCAAGGAAAATGGCTGCAAGGACTGAGAGAACGCAAAAGAAGAAGAGTTGAAGATGATGGCGAGCTGATGAGGCTCAGAGAACCTTGGAGGAAGAAGATGCAAACGGAATGATTTATTCCAAAAACTGCAAAGATGGATGCTCGAGAATCCTACAGTCAGAATCCTCTCCCTAACCTCACATCCTTACAAGTCCTAGTCTGCTATAATGGATCATTGCACAGCATGGCTGTCCGTACAGCTCAGAACAAGACCTGAAAAGACATCTGACTGGATTCTTCTAAAGAAAGATGCATTTCTGATGCCTGTGTGAGCTCCCCAGTCAAAAGATCTATGGCATGGGTGCCAGGGCGAGGAACGCTGAGATCACGGATGCTAGGAAAGGTTTCTGAGAGGCCCCGCACAGGGCTAAGATAAGAGACATGAGATATCCAGACAACACACAATACACAAAAGACAAGTGACATGAGACACCCCGGGACTGCTCTGCCCTGCGCACCTCAGCACTGTGGTCAAGAGTGAGACTTTGCTTTCATGGGGCCTAAGGGGCCACTTCATGGACACCCCTCACCTCCAAATTGGACTCAAAAACCCCTCCCAGTAATTCCCAAACCAGCACCCCACGTTCATCCCCTCTGTGGGTCACAGCCCTCCTACTTATCTCTCAGACATCTGGGGATGCCAGTCTGTGTCAGGTGCAAAGAAAGGCAACCTCGTCACCTGGGAAGGTCCTGCTGGCACCGGGCTGGTGTCTCTCAGACAGCTGTATTAACGAAAACCAAACATCAGTGCTTGATCGTGGCACCACATTGCCCAAAACCCCACCACTCTGCTACTCACTGTGCTCCAAAGGAGGCCCGGCACCTCCTAACCCTGACCCTCTGCCACACATGGAATGCATCTGCACCTGAAAGAAAGTTAGAACATAGGTCAAACACCTGCGGGATAACTCAAAAGCTGCAAACACCTTATGTCAATCTAGGAACAGCCTCTAGAGCCCAAGTACAGCCCACATTACAAATTTCAACTCCCCATGGTTTGTCCTACTGCAGCAGACCATGCAGCAGGGCAGAACAGCTCCAGCACAAATGTGTGCACACACCCGTGACACAGAACATGACAAACAGGGGGACATTAAACACGACACATCATGCTTGTGGTGAGGCTCTCGAGGGAAGAAGGCAAAAGGGACCCCAAAGACACACTAGGGAACACGGCACACCGGACAACACAACACAGACCAGAGCTGTTCTGCACTGCCTGCCTGAAAGCTGCCATCAAAAGTAGAGCCTCTCCCTTCAGCTGTCCTAAGAGGCCCTTGGAGAAGATTGCTTTTCCCTCCGCTATGTTTTACATCTACCCCAACAACTCCCAACCTGCTACGCTCCCATCTCCAGGCCATGGCCCCCGACTTATCTTTTGGATGATGGGTGATGGGAATCCACGCTGCACCTGAAATGAGTCGGCCACAGAGGGCCTTGTGACGGCCTGTGAGTCTCTCGGTCAGCTACAATAAAGAAAACCAAAACCAAAGTATGAGTCCAGACTTACGTGGGCCAAATGCCAGCAAGTCAGCTACTTGCCCTCTCCTGAGTGTGCCTGGCTCCTTCAGGCTGCAGCTTCATCCTGATTCTAAGGGTGTGGCCTTTATTATTAGTGGCACGTGGGTTAGAGAAAGGCAAAATTTAATGGCATTTCTAAAATTAAATGGCAGTGGATGACCGTGTGTGCTGAAAGACATGGGAATGCCTCTGCCATGCCTCTGAAAAGCCTTGGTGGGGTGAGCCCTCAAATAAACACCCTTTCTCACCCTGCTGCCTGCAAACCCCCCTGCCCCCCATAACTCCTAACTGGATACCTGCTAACCATCCTTCTCCTAGTCACAACCCTCAATTCATCTGAAGCCTCAATCTCAAACATCATTTTTGCCTTTTTGACACTGGGGAGATCCCTCTTGTGACATGATGAATCTGCTGGAAAAAGTGTTGTGTTTGAAACAACCTGGCATCTCTAGAAGCTGTACTCCTCCAAAAAAGAAACAAAAAACAAAACAAGCACAACACCAGAGACTGCAAATGCACTTCACCACCCCTAAACACAAACCCCAAAATCATGAATTTAAATACTCCCATTATTCCATGCTGTTCTCCTCACAGTCTCTTCAAAGCCTCTGTTGCTTTAGATGCCCAGAAACACCTGCTGGAAACAAGCTGAGATGAGCTGAAAGAGCCTTTCTACTAAAATGAGAGGAGAGCTCTTACCCCAGCACATCCCAGAGAGGGAATGAAGCTCCTCAGCCACGGCTGGGGTTTATATACCCCTGATGGTGCCCGCCTCTCGTTCCCATGGCACCCAAGAAAAGGGAGGGGGCAAACCCCACCGGGTATAAAAGCCCTCAGAGCAGGTGCAGCTGTTTGGCTCCTCTGACTTGAATTCAAGGGGAGTAAAGGACTTGTTATAGAAGAAAACTCTTCAGAAAAATAACAGTGCTTTTTTTTTTGCATCAACTACTTGGAGCAGAAGAACAGAAAACTGGTAAGACATAAAACTTTGTGTTTAGGTAGCATAGCTAGATAAATTGGGTAATAGGATAATTTGTTGTTACCCTGCATAATTATTTGGTGTTTAACAAAAGCTACATAATAAATTAACACCCAAAACTCCAGCAGCAGAGCTGGCCCTACTAAATCTGTATGTTTATACATACAGTAAACAAAACCAAAATCCCAGTAATACCTATCAGAAGTCTATGAAAGAAAGCTATTGACATTAATCCTATCTCAAATACAAACCAGCCCATCCAGAGTTAGATTCACTCAAAAAACAATTTACACAGATTTAATAATACCAAGAAATAAAAGAACACACACCATATACCACAAATGAATATAATAGTGAAGGGGAAAAACCCCTACATTTGTTTGGTTTTTTTTTTTTGTTTTTTTTTTTTTTTATTTAAACTAACTTCTATTATTAGCTCGAACAAAAGATTTTTCCAAGACTGTAATAACAACTTCTTCTGAAATGTTCCTTCTCTAGGCTGCCGGGATACACCGTGGCTTTGATGCTGCAAAAGGTGCTGGGATATAGCGGGGCGGAGACTGCCGCAAAGGGTAACCCCGGGGCTGGGGGGGGGGGGGGGGGTGACGGCAGCACTGGAGCGGTTTTGGGGGAAAAAAGGCAGAATTTGGGCTCGGGCCCGGAGGGCGGGAAAAGGGGAGGAGACCCCCCCCGGAAAAGGGGAGGAAGAGGTGGGGAATGGGAGGGGGTGGAGGATACGGAACCCCCGTAAGAAGGGCGAGACAGCCCCCCACGCACCCCCCTCACACGAAAACCGGGACCGGGGGTCGTACGGAGTCCCGCCGCCCCCTTCCCAGCATGTGGCAAGGCCGGGGGAGGGGTTAAACTTCCAGTGTGTGTCCCCGGTGTCCCCCCACCGTCCCCTCTGTGTCTCTCCCGCCGCCCACCCGCGCGGCCCGCCCTGCACATTCCCCTCACATGGACGCCGCCATCTTGCGACGCAAAGGTTATCGGGATATACCGGGGCATAACGGCCGCAAAGTCTGCTGGGATATAACGAGGCTGAAACTGCCGCAAAGGCTGCTGGGATTTATCGAGGCTGAAACTGTGGCAAAGGCTGCCGGGATTTATCGAGGCCATAGCGACGCAAAGACTGCGGGGATACACCGAGGCCTTAATGACGCCAAGAATGCCGGGATATACTGAGGCTTTATTGCTGCAAGGGCTGCCGGGATATAGCGAGATGGAAGCCGTCTGAGCTCCCCGCGCTCCTCCAGCTCCAGGCAGAGCTGGGACTGGGGGAACACCCCCCCCACTCGGTGATGATGCCCCCTGTGATCAGGTCGTGCGGCATGACGTCTAACGCCGGGTTCCACACGCCCACCTCTGCCCGAGGGAGGGGGTACATGTGGTCAGGGGGGCTCTGACACCCCCAACCCCATCAGGGAACCCCAAACCCATCGGGGAACCCCAAACTCTGCACATCAGCCCTCTGTGAGACCCCTGGGACCCCCCTGAGAGCACCCCCAGACCCATTGGGACCCTCAAGAAAGCACCAAGACCCCTCTGAGACCTGACATCAGAGCCCCCAAGTCTCCAGCCCTTCTCCCTCAGCCTTCCTTCCTCACCCCCAAGGAAGGCACAGAAGGAATGGAACTGCCCTTGACAGCAGTGTCAAGCTGTCAAGCCCTTTATTCAAGCCCTTTCCACATCTCCCCCAAAAGGGACTCTGCTGGAACAAGAATGGAGGGCAGCCCCCAGAAGTTCCTCCCCAGCCCCGCAGTCACAGGAGAGAGGAAGAAAGAGGGAGGGGCAGGGCAGCAGAGAGGACACAGGAAGAAAAGTAAGAACTGGACGCAGAATGAAGTTGAAAAAACAACCAAAAACAGAAACAACAACAAAACCTGGGATGGACAGCATAACAGAGAGGGATTAAAAAAGGACGGGGACAGGGAACGGCACACAAGGATCCAGTAGAGAAGCAATGGCACACTGGAGCACCAGAGAGCCACCAAGAATAAAAAAGGAGTAAAAGGAAAGCATAAAAAAAATCACCAAAAAACTCCACAAAAAAAAAAAAAAAAAAACCAAAAAGCCCCCAAAACTAGAACACCCCCCCCCCCCTCCCCCCCCAAAAAAAAAACCAGAACAAAACAAAAAAACTAAAATCCAAAACCAAAGAAAACCAGACTGGGATGGGCAGCATTATAGAGAGGGATTAAAAAAGGATCGGGACAGGGAATGGTTCATAAGCATCCAGTGAGAAAGAATGGCATGGAAATCACCACACAGAATAAAAGAGGAAGAGGAGTGGACTATGGAGAAGGACAGAGGAAAAGGCAGAGGCTCTGACCTAGCTTGGGAGGTCTTAATGTCCATAGCTCTGTGGGGTTATATAAAACAATTGAGTTGTAAAAGGTAAATGTAAAAATACTTGGGGAGGAGATTTTTCTTTTAAAACCAAATAACTGTCATTTTCACACAGCTGCTGGGGCTATGGTAACCTTTGCTGGGAGCAAAAGGAGATGATGCCAGTGAGGAAGAGGCCTTAGGAGCTGCTGCAGAGGGAAGTACTGCTTATTCTGATCCTTGACACACCCTTGACTTCACTCTATGCTGTGCCTTTCCTTCAGACAGAGTCCATACAATCTAGGTTTAATAGTATTTAGCTTGTGCTGTCTCTTGGACACCGAAAGGAGTTTGCAGACTGCTTTGCTTGCTACCCTTTAGCTGTCAGCGGCCTATTTTGGGATGGGGCTGTTAAATCCAGTATCTCCAAGAACTTTTTCAGTGTATCTATCTTGACTTCCACATTTCCACAAGAGACACCTACTGAAGTTTGTTGTATGAATGAAGGATCCTTCCTACAGAGGCTTTGCTGCATTGCACATTTAGTTAGTGTCTCCACTCTGGAGGGAACCTTCATTTAGAGCCAGTTATTGCCTTTCTTAGAAAAATTGTGACATTGTCAAAAACTGAGCTTACCCTTAGAATCACAGCATGACTGACAAGGCTATCTGTGGAGCATGTGCCATCTCCAGAGAGGATTCAGTGACAGTTACTTGGGTTGTAGGAAGACAGCTGGTGACAGCTGGCAACTTTTTCCTTTTATCATCAAGGCTGTCAATGCTGCTGTTCTTCCTTTAGTTCTGTTTCTATGCATGTCAGTTCCACAGCTGTGCTGATGAAGTGCTGAGGAGGAATTCACTCACTTGTTCTTTCATTCTCTGCCCATTAATGGGTCTACCTGGCACAGATGAGAGGAGAGTTTGGTTGGGGTTTCTTCGTCTTTTCTTCTTCCCTCCCCCAGCCCCTCCCCAACCCTTTTGTAATTTGATTGATTAGAGGTAATTCTTCAACTCAGTCTTCACTCCTGATGCTATAGTGTCATGCTTACTGGGGAAAGCTGCAAGTAATAAATGCACGTTGCATTCAGCTGTCAGAAATAGTTTCCAATCTGTCCATCTGTGGCACAAAATTAGAAAGCGGTCCTTCCAGCATGCAACTCTGCCCTGCATTTCCCCCAACCAAGTTATTCAGTACATAAGTTGTCCATTTTGCCATCTTCTCTTCTTCCCAGGCAACAAAATACATGTGAAAAAATAACTACCTGCAGGCCATAAAAGTGTAGCTGCAAGTAACGATCAAAAGCTGATCTTCCTGGTCTTTTCACAACTTTCTTGCCAAACTCTTTGGCTCCACTGGGTCTCAGTTCTCCATGGGAGAAGGAGCCTATTAAAAGCCACAGAGACACATTAGCTAACAAGGGCAGAATAGCCTTTCCTACCCTCAGCTACAGGTTTTGTTAACCCGTCTGAGATGCAACTAGCATTACCGCATTTTATGTGCTCCTGCTGTAAGGCAGCCCCTTGTAGGTCATAAATCACTGTGTCATCACAGAACAACCTTGCTGGCCCTGTTATTGTTATTAGGTCTGGAAAGATGAGTTACTGACCTTTACCGAGTGCTATTTCTGTTGACTGCTAAAAACCTTCAGAGAAAAATTGTGCGTTCCTTAGTTGTGTGAGCCAGGCTCTTTAACTGCCTGTGAGCTTTCTGAATCTTGGCAAATCTTCAAAGATCTCTCAAAGGAGAGCCTAGTTTACTCTGCATGTACTCTAAGGAAAGGTAAGCTTCAGGTCCTGACTACTGGTACTAAGTACTACTGGTTAATCCCATTGACGGAGCTTCTGGTTTGCACACAGCATGAAAGCAAGCTCCAATGTAGAAAGAGGCATACTGCTGTTGCCCATGACTGTTGGTGTGGGCAGCCTCGTGCTGCTCTATGCTGTAAAGAAGCTCATTAGGAATGCAGTAGCAGGGTGGGAACCTAGTCATTGTATATTCCACAGGTTTCAGGATAATGCTTGTCAAATGCCTTTTATTCTGCTCTGCATCTCAATACTTCCAGGCATTGCTTGCAAAGTTATTTTGCAAAAAAATTTCCAACATGTACCAAACAGCACAGGATACTGGTAAAGGAGCTGCCACAATTATGTAAATTATGGAAGAAAACACTACCTTTCTAAACCTGTTGTGAGGAATGGTGGCACGGGGATTCTGGAACGATTTGATGCTGATGTTCATGAAAAAGCTCTAAACCAGAAGCTTATGAAAGGTTCCCATATTTTCTCTGATTTTAGGGTGAAGTATGAGGAAGTTGTATAGGTTTACTTCTGTTGGGGAAGTCCTAAATATTCCTTTGCTAACGGACATAGCTTAGCTTAGGGTGCTGAGAGACGCAGTTGGCTAGGTGCACTGCCCTGGCATCCTACTTGCATGGTTGTTGGGACACTCGCTGAAGCAGCAGAGAGGTAAAGCTGAGGCCTGGTGCTAGAAAGCCAGTTGGGAACTGTACAATGTTGAGTTCTCATTCAGTGGTTTAACTGCTGGTGCAGTAGACAGATCATCTCAGAAAATGCCTCTGTTTTTGTCCTGCCTATAAAGAAAGGAGAAAAAGTCCTAGCTTTCTTAAGGAACCTAATGATGCCTTCTGCTTGCAATAAGAAGCATATGCATCTGAGAAATCAGTTATGAGTTTGGCTCTATATTAAAACAGTCGAAGCAAGGTCATTGGTGAACACACCACTGCCACTGTCCACATCTCTGTGTTTATTGCTCTGATAATGAATAATAGTTGGGGTAAAATATTTTTCATGAAGCAAAAAACAAATGTTTTCCTCTGCTTCTTTTTGTGATGCTCTTCTAAGCCTAGATATATCGCCTACCTTTGTTGCCCATTTCTTGGCATGTAAGGGAGGAAAAAATCCAGTACTTGGTATGGGCAACCCTCAAAATCAAGACCAAAGCCTGCATTCTGATTTTAGAGAGATAACAGTAAATATCAGGTGACTTCAGGAATTCAAAGAATAATTTCACATTAGTGATTATCTAGCTGAGACTGGAAGTTGCCCTGGTAACTTTTAAATTACCAGCATGGCATGTGCATATTTACCTCAAGTAGGAGCTTCAGATCATTCCTTCCATTGAGCTTAATGCAAGGTCTGGGTTCTATCTGCAGTAGAAGTCTTTCTCAGCCCTTTAGAAACCGTACTGTGATAATTACATGGCTGCCCTTGGCAAATGTCTGACTCTACTGTCAATTGCTAAGTACAGTCAGCGACACAATGAACATTAGCTGTGTTACAGGCCAAAAGGCCACAGCAGCAGCCAAGGGCTAAAGCTCTCCTGTTGAAGGAAGGAAGCTGACTGGTCTCTGGTGCAGTATCAATTTTGTACAGATTTGAGACAGAATGTAAGCGTGCTTTAACACTTGGCGTCTCCCTCCTAAAAGGAGGCATAACGGGATCAGTTTCCTGTAGATCAAGAAAGATTGCAGCAAGCCGAGAAGAATAAGAAGTTGGAAGACCAGAGCATTCAGAAAAAAGTGAATCCCAGTCAGGAAAAGAGACAAACATATGTACCAGTCAGGCCTCTATCCAAACTGTGGGAATTTTACATGGTACATAGGAATGTCTTGGAGGCTTTAGGAAGGGTGGTTGAGGAGCTCATCAATCAGCATTATCAGACAGGAAAGCCATTACCAAGCCCTGGCCTGATAAATGGTCAAATATCACTGATGAATTCCATAACATAATGCAAAGTGAGATAGTGGAGTACCTAGCAGAAGATTACACAGGAGGAATGAGCAAAAACAGCCTGCTACTGATCTTTTGATATTCCTGAAAATCTCCAGATGCTCAGTAAAGGTGTTTCTTAGAATGAAGACTGTAATTAGCTGATTTGGGGACATTTTAGCTGGAGTTTTGTATGTCTTTTGGCAACTCCACTGGGGAAGTACCGCAGCCATGAAAACATGCAGCAGCACCCCAGCTGGACAATACTAGGGTGCTGTTGCCTTCCCATAGCGTTGGGCAATCCTACTCCTTTCAAATGCAAAACCCAATGATGAATTAATGCAATAGCAGGTTTTCATTCTCCTAATAAAAGATTTGCTTGTGAGACACTCAGCCCGAATCACTCCCACAGCGCACCAGATACTCGTAAGTCTTGTGGTTGCTTCTCATTTTTACCCACCTCTGTCCTGGTCTCAGAATTTCAAGTGGTGTCACCTCTTATCACATGGAGTGAGCTGAGTGCTCTGGAAAATAAATAATAAGCCACATTGTAAGATGCTGCACTTGCTGAAGCAGGTGCTAAGGAGGAGATGTGAATAAGGAACTGGTTTCTGTGAAGTAACTGTAGAATTTTTCCACTTCTTCTGTAACAGAGCGCTTTTAGACAGGTGCTGACAAAAAATGTCCTCTTGCTGAGGCCTTCCCCTTGGCTGGCAGTCTTGTGTAAGCTGGAGCTAGCCCAGAGTATCAGGTTGCTTTATGCTGTGAAAAGCTAGAACTCTGATCTGGAAAGAATTGGAACTGCCCGTGGAACGCTGTCAGACACATGATCACCCAGTGATTGCTAAGAAGAGGATGACCAGGTCTCAGATACCCGAGATCAGTATTGAGAAAACAAAGTTTGCAGCCATGGCAGCGACTGTTGTCTCTTAAATGTTACCCTTTACAGGGCTTGGCATCCTTAGGTGTAACGGAGACTGTTAGTCCTTCTTGTGGTGAGTGAACACGGCCAAAGGAGCTGCATACCTTCCACAAGTCAGGGAATGGCTGCTCCTATTGCTGCCTTTGGGTGCATGCGACTGCATGTAGGTCTGTGAACACGTGCCTCATGCATACGCTCTGATACCTTCTGCCACCGTGATTTCAATGTTACAATAACTCCTGGTACAAGTGAGAAGCTGCCTGTCAGTTATAAGAAACAACTGAGGCTTCTTGACTGTTAGCCTGCTTGGAGTGATTGTTATCTTTGGCTGTTTTCAGTAAGCTTTGCAAATTAGAACTAATGACTGAGATAAGTGACTAAGAATGTAACTCATGTTTTATATTTAGAAGGTTTATCCTTCCTCAGTGTCCTAGGGTGACGTTATGATGCTTGTATCCCCTAAAAAACTGTTGTTTCACATGCAGACAGGCTGTGAAATTTCATCTGAGCAGTGATTGTACCCATGCACTCAACTGACCCAATTTCAGAATGGGCTTTTGATATTTAAACTATCCAAAATCTTGTGTCTAAGATACCTCTTTAAATCCTTGTTGCATAACTACCACGGGATTGCTTAGCTTTTAGATTAGTACGTTTCAGTAAGTTGTGTTTTCCCATGGTCTGAAATGAGTATGCTTTTAACACAAGTCTAGAAAGAACTTATCAGGTGAAGACTTCCCAGCTCATGGTTTGGCTTCTGAATGCACACGGGTACACCCACCTACATTATACGTGCGTTTGTCTTTGTTTGAAGACATGCAGGGAAGGAAACAGAGTTTGTTTTAATGAAATTACATGTTGCTGCTGTTCTAGGATAGTTTTCAGTTTTTTTCTAGCACTCCAGATTGATTCTAAAAAGTGATAACCACAGGTGCTTAGGGAACTATTGAAACACCATGAACAGAAATGCACCCATTGATCTTGGTCTTTGGTTTGTGGCTCAGACCTGAAAAGAGGTCCTTGACTGCCTGTACTTCAAAAGAAATCCTATTTTCCAATAGAGTTTTGCAGAAGAAGAAAAACCATCAGATATTGAGACAGAGAATCTAGTGTCATTTGGGCATCAAAATATTCTAAATCTCTCAGTTTAAGCTCTGAGAAACTGAGCATTATCTTTCCATCTTTGAATCACTGGTTTGGGCTTCACCTGTGCTATTTACATCCAATAACTGCTTTGAGAGGCTTTTGGAGAGTGACATATTCCCATGCTCTGTCCACCTGCAAAAGGTCCGAAGGAGAAGATTTCAAAAGGGAACAGAAAGGGGGGTGTGGTTTCAGACTGTTGAAGTATAAAGCTAATTCCTTTTTTGCAACAGGACAGAGAGACAGACAGAAAGTTGTACTTAATTTTTCTGTGAAATTAGGATGTACGTTAACTATTGGTACGTTCACCTGTACTGTAAATTGCTCTAAAAGCATGAATGAGAGGCAGTTTTAAGAACACTGGCAGTTTGCAATTACTCTATGGTTGCTGAGTCTCTGTAAACAGCCAAACAATTTTATTTGCTTAGCTCTGCTAGACCTAGCTGAGAATAGGTTGGAAATTTTCTTTCAAAACACCTTTTGTCAGAAAACTAAAATGTCTACTAGATAGTTGTTCTGTGAAAAAGTAGAAATTTTCTTTAGCAATTAAAAAAATTGTAAAAAATGGAAATATTTGCTAGAGAAGAGTATTTTCCAAAGAATTACACTATTAGTACCATTAGCTAATAGCTATGAGCTGTCAACAGTAATAACCACACACATGCACATATTGTTTTTCAATAAGGTTGCATATGCTAAGAAATTGCCTGTGAGCTAATGGTAATTGAATTCTGTTATCTGTTATTATTGTTTTAGGGTTTTACATATACTGACTGGCGCAGAATGCCAACTTTCCCTGCACATTCCAGATTTACAGGCTTAGCTACTTGCTGCTGCAAGTAGGCTACTATTGACAACTGTTAAATGGTACCAAAGAAGTTGTAGCCACCTGACATAAAGTGCTGTCATGTATAGGCTACCTGATGATGCAAATTTGCTTAAAATATTTCTCAGATTCCCTTTTTCTGTGGGGCTTTTTTGTCTTGTGCTGCAGTAAAGAATATGCCTGAAAGGGTTGTGCATCGTGGCTCTGGTTACGTGGATAGAAATGCGTCGCATCCACCATGCACCCAGACTGGATCTGCTGGACGACTTGACAGTTCAATACTAATGGCCATGGAATTGCAGCCTACTGTGGGAAACGTGTAAGTGTGAACATGCTGGTTACAAGTTTCTGCCCATGAAAGCGCAGAAATTTGGCAGTTTGTCTAAGGGTGCTTGTGCGTGCATTTCCGTCTCTATGCCCTCAAAGACCGTTCTCTCCTCCCCTCGCCTCCGTGTTCCCAGCTAAAGAGACAATCTGTGCATACTTTCACATCGTCATCGTCCAAGCAAGCCGGGAAAGACCTGGTACAAACCCCTCCTCCCCTCGTTCTGTCTCTCTCCGATTCCTTCCCGACCCCCATCTCCCGCTTCTTCCTTGCTCCACACCAGCGCTGCCGCCCGATTCGAGCCGTCTCGCTCCCGCGGCCCCGCCCGCAGCCCATCGCGGGCTAAAGGCCTCGGGCAGCTGAGAACGATCTCGTGGCCCCGCCCCTTCCCCTTGCTTGTTCCACCATTCCCTCCCGAAATTCCATCTCCCCCTTTGAAGGAGTGCACGCTGAGCGGAGCACACCGGACAGGCGCACGACCCGCACCATCCGCGCCGCTTCTGTGCGGCGGCTGCCCGGAGCGCGCCCCGCCGAGCCCCCGCGTCCCAGCAGAACGGGCCGTGCCCGGCGGCGCCGGGGGCCGGGCTTAGGGCTGGGCTAGGGGCCGCCGGGGGGCACGGGGAGGTCTCTAAGAGGTGGAGAGGCGACGGCGAAGAGGGAGACGGTCCGGCGTCTGCCGATAGCCGCTCCCGACCTTCCTGCGTCCCTGCCCGCGCAGCCTGGACACCATGGCCGGCGAGAGCGAGGATTTGAACAGTCGAGAGGCGCAGACTGTCTGCGACGGCCTGGAACGCTACGAGGACACGCTGCGGGGCGCCGTCCGGGAGATACATGTGGACATCCAGCTGTTCAAGCAAGGAGTAGGCCGGCAGGTGGAGGAGGTGCTGCGCCTCGCCAGCCCCCTGGCACACGCTGTCTCTGAGCTGCAGCAGGAGAACCGGCGCCTCCGGGTACAGCTGGAGCGCCTGTCTCGGCAGGTGGAGGCCCTGGGCAGGTCGGCGGGGCTGTCGCAGGAGTGGGTGAACGAGGCGGCAGAGAGCCCCCAGGTCGTGGGGCCCGGCTCGCCGGCGCAAGGCTCGGCCGACAGCGCCTTCTCCGGTCATGCCAAGCGAACGGTCGCTGGCCGGAGCCAAGTAAGCGGCCAGGGAGACGACAGGAGGGAGGGCCAAGGGCAAGCATGTAGGGATGCTTCACGGGTGTTGCCAGACTGCGTTGGCACGGGATAATGTTTAAGTACACGGGGTTCCTCTTTTGCCAGGGGTCAGTGGTATTTTGGGAGGTGCTGTGAGAGATGGTCTTGGCTGTGATACCATCTAGAGATCTACCTGATTATGGCCCTCTTTGGTCAGACTGGGATCTTGGTTAGAGTAGTAGCAATCTGTCGGTTCCCTGTGGTTAGAAATAAGAGGAGATGGGGCAGTCTAGGCTATCAATGTACGTGTGTATGCGAATATTTTTGTATCCTTTTTGGACTCGATTCTGGGGGATCTATGTGCCAACAGTGCTGTTTGCCAGTTGGAAAACTTGCAAAGGGGAATAGCTTAAGCATATAGCAGGCAGAGGTTTCCATAAGATAACATCCCACAGTGAGTCAGTTTTGCTGTCCAACCACTGTCCCTCACTGCTGCACTCGTCCCTGAGAGGTTGACACAAGCTTTCGTGGTGTCCATGACCTGAACTTGCACAAACGTAGTCATCCATCCCACTGATAAAACTTTCTGCAGTGTAATGGAGCACTGTAACTTGGTGCACAGAAATCCCAATAGTGGAAAGCTCATCTGGTACCGAGATGTTTTGTGTAATTCTTTTTCTGTGTCTGTCTCTGCGATAAGAATTGAGAGCTCCTGTGCCACCTTGGATGCCAGGAGAGCGCTACCAGTCAGTACACTGTGATTTGGTCACATAAAACTAAGATACTAGAGACTTGGCTTTCACAGATGACAGGCTGTTTCATGTCCTCTGGGTTAAGCATGTCTTAAGGGGGTTTTAAAATTGTTGGAGCTTTAAAAATTGGGTCTGTGGTCTATCTAGGCTTGGGGTTAAAGAAGAAAAGCTTGGAAGTTACATTTACTAGAATTGGTGGGAATGAGCAGAGTCTGTATTGCATTCCAGCCCTCTTCATTCCTACTGACCTGTGAATGGGATCATTGGGCTTCCTACCTCTGGGCAAATGGAAAGGTAAAACTGTTATTTGATATATTCTAGCAATTGCTGCCTTTCCCCTATGTGACAAAGGTAAGCAGCATCCATACAACTTCCAGACAGCTTCCTTTTTGTTCTGCGGAGCTATCCACACTTGCTTGTATTGCAAGGAATTGAAATAAGATGAGTGATACAGAAGGGACAAGGGATTGTGGTCCCTCACTCCATCACCACTGTCTATGCTGTGGTGTCCACAGTCTGTGAAAGTCTTTCATCAATGTTACGGCCAATATCCAGCTTTAGGTATCGGTCTGCGTTAAAGCACAGTATGAGCTTTTGTTTGGATGGGAACCTTCCTGCTTTGCTTTGGGGGTTCAAGGAAGATCACTTAAGTGCTGATCGTTCTTCAGTGCCCTCCCAACAATTTAGGTTAGAGAAGTTCCCAAGTTAGCAGAGCTGACCGAAAGGGAATTTCAGTACTGAGAAGTATGGGAGGTGCAACTACAGCTCTACGTGCCAAATTTGTGTAGTGAAAACATGAGTTTGTGGGTCAGGTTCTGATGTGGCTGCATGCAAATGATGAAAGACCAAGCCTTGGTTGCTGGGACAGTTGCTCAGATTTTCTGTAATCAACACTGTTCCTTCAGCTGATTTCAATTTCTGGTTATATGACTGAAGCATTTGAAACAGAATACCATAAATGGCACTGTGTATGTTTACAGACACACAAGCACCTATAATAAAACTGGTGACGCTTCTAGTCTTAGGAAATACTTCTATAATGTGAGACACGAGAAGCAAATAACGCTGACCTGGAAATAGTAGCAAATCAAGATGTGCTCTCTTGCTCCTGAAAAGATTTATTGGCTGAGTTCCTTTTTATTGTGCGGTCGATGCTGCATTAATTGAATATCAGAGATTCTGAGCATATTTGGTATCTCAGCCATTATATTCTAATATTGCTAGATTATTTTTAATGATAATTTCATTTGGGAAAAAAATGAATCCAGGGAATTCCAAGCATAGTTCAGAAGCGAGGACACAAATCTCCTTTTAATTCTAATCTGGGCAATTTCTGCTATGATGTCCCTGAAAGCTGATATGGAGCAGTCTAAATGCTGGTTTTGGTGGAATTTTAAATGGATGTTAGCTGCTCCGACTTGGAGGTGAGTCTTTCTGTTATTTTGATACCAGACTTCAACTCAGCTCTCTTAACCACGCCAGAGTCTTGAGAGCTGCTTTCACAAAGGTGGAAAATAGGGGATATTTGAAGAGGTAGTTTCAAAGATCTGGATCCTGGAGCCATACCTGCGCTACTGAGCATTTACAAAGAAAGAGTTTTGATCTTTCTTTTGTTGGTCTGATTTTACATTTTGGCAAGGGCTTCATAACTTACGATATTTCCATAGTTTTTGTGATTAAGCATGATGCCTTTGTTAAGAGGGAGAACTAAAAGTATTTTAAGGGTGTCCCATTTTAAAACTGTCAGAAGAGTTTCTGTATAACTTGGACAGACAGCTGCAGAGAATCTTCCGGCAGTGGTCAAAGCCACAGAGAGATAGATAGCTGGCTATGACCACCTATGAAGGTCTAAACAAGTATTACTACCCATTGGGATCTCTCCCTGATGACCTGATGGCACCCGGCGCTTAGGCAGTCTGTGAGTAACTGGATAAGACATGACCTGGGGTCTATATAATGACCTAAGTATTTCCAGCAAAGATGGGCTGAGAGAGCTGGGGTTATTCAGCCCGGAGAAGAGAAGACTTCAGGGAAACCTCACTGTGGCCTTCAAATACTTTAGGGGGCTTACAAAAAGAGGGTGAGGCACTTGGTTTTGTACAGGCAGATAGCAACAGGACAAGGGGCAATGGTTTTAAAGTGGGTGGGTTTAGATTAGATGTTAGGAAGAAACTGTTCACTCAAAGGGTGGTGAAGCACAGGTTGCCCGGGAAAGTTGTGGATGCCTCACCCCTATCGGTCTTTGGGGCCAGGTTGGAAGGGCTCCTGAGCAACCTCATCTAATGCATGGAATCCATGTGCATGTCAAGGTGTTGAAACAAGATGATCTTTATGATCCCTTCCAATTCAAACCGTTCTATGGTTCTATAATGACCGGGAGATTACATGATTACTAGAGCATTACATACTCTGTTTCCAAACTATCTTAACTCCTCTGTTTGATAAAGGAAGTCTGTTGGTTTAACTTCTTCATTATTCTCTTATACTTCCAGAAGTGTCCTTTTGGAATGGTGACATTTCATGGTTGCCTTGATCCTTATCTAGATTTTTGTTGTTTGTTTTAACTCACTGTGGCATCCTGCTGAAGCTGCTAAGAGAGAATTGTTCCCTCCTATCCGTTTATATCCAGTACTCCTATTGTTTTTCTTCAGTGCAATAGCTTTTCTAATATGTTCATGGTGTTAATATGTTCATGGCTTTTTTTTCACGTAGCAGGGTCACTAACAGATAGAGAATACTTGTATTGTCTTGTGGACAATGGCTTTCTTGTAGTAGAATTAAGGTGTAAACATGGTACACTTCTTGCTGGTGTCTAGCTGGCTTGTTTCCATTTCCTCAAAATTTCATTGTTCCCAGTATCTGATATCTCAGTGATCTCAATATATGCAAGGAACAGAGTGTGGAACTTTGCCTCTGTGGCAGTCAGTGGCAATATTACTGTTCATCAAAGTGAAGCAACAATTTCACCTATCATATTTAAGAATGGGATGTACTTCTCCTACATAAACAGCATTTCTAGAACCAGTGATTTGTACTGTGACCCTTGTGGTAGTTGGTGGTTTTATGAATGACACTGAATGACTGAAATCTGTCATTTGAGTGAGAGCAATATCATATGTGTCTGTCATTCTTCTAGAATTTGACCTTGTTGCAGACAAAATCTTGAAGAGACATAACTGACATGCACCTTAGAGGTTCAGCGAGGAAACAACAATTGTATTTCTTTTTTTTTTCCTAATCTTGTGAACTGGTGCTTATTTTTTCTGAATGCATTGAATTTTTACTACTGGCTTGCGATAAATGCAGCTTCCAGTTAAGGATCTCCAAAGTGTAACTTCTTTGCAGCAAAGGAGAAATTCCAGCAGCGCTATAACTATGGAAAGTATTATCACCCTCCTTACATGGAAACCTCTGACCTACACAGAGATTAGTTCTGCAAACCAGTTTTGGATAAGGCATCCAAAATATTAGTGTTAACCTTCTTTTCTTCATCAGTTCTTCATTGTGTTGTTGTCACATGAGTTGTACAAATGTGTACTTCTTATTATTAAGATCAGATATGTGTAGTTATCCCTCTGCTATTTATAATCTATATAACCAGCACTGACAGAAGTAGTATTGCTAAACACGAGTTTGTCAGAAGCTTGGCATCTCCACAGTGAATTCTGAAAGTACTTCAGTCTGACACTACTAAATGCACATCAGAATCTGACCTGAGATCCTCCCACTGTTCTGTCAGCACATGGGCCTTCTTCCCCATCCTCCAGCCTGGTATCAGTTTCTTCTTTGGCACTGTTAGCCAAACTGTAGCAGTCAGGTTTGCATGAAATAATGTAACGCAGCACTTGACATTGCATTAGAAAGCCAGTTCAGTGTGTAGAATGCTACGTGACCTTTGCAACAATCATGTCATTTGACGATTTTACTCACCCACACCTCCCCAGCTTATAAAAGTAGATTCATGTTTACAGCATACACAGGCATTCTTCACATTCAGGTCATAATGTGACATGAATGGCTAAACAGTTCTAACTGTGTATCATGGGTACATTATAGGGAGCTGCATTAGCTGTGCTTCACATTTCATTTCTGGATTTGGGCAGTAACTGTCGACTGGGATCTCAGTTGCACTAAATGCAGCAATAAAGGTTCTGAACCTCTGATTCTGCGTGGTTTCTATAATTAGTACTTGTTTAATTTGTAATTTTCTCAGTCTTGGCAGCTAGTGATGACTGAGTTTATTCATGCACAGTACCTTTTTCAAAAGTTTCAAAATAGTGGGATTCTCCCAGAAATTAAAACATCTGGGTATAACTACACAATCAATGAACGTTTTTGTGGAATGTGTGTTGGGGAATTTCTCTCTACTACTTGTAGCTGCTGCTTCTTCTTGGAAACTTAACTGCTGTAATCATGTATCTGCGAAGCAGTTTCTTCTTCCTTTAGTTATGCAGCCAAAAATCACATAGTTCCTCATGATTTAACATGCCCCTTCACCCCCCAAAAAAACCCCATCCCCACCAGACAAAAAACGCAATCAAACCCCTCAAAAACCCCCACAACCTCCTACTAAACCCACAAAAAAACTCCTGGCTGATTTTTCTGGAATTATATTGACAGCCATTACGAGAACAACTTATGCTTTTGCCAGAAAAAAAGCTATCCTTACAAACGCTGCAGATCATAAAATAGCTGTAGTGTCCTAGGATTGAATTGACTTTGTAATGCCTGTACAATATGTTTTTATACTGTATTTTCTTTCTGCAGCAAATAAAAAAAATGAACAGCATTATTCTATGCAATCTCAATCAATTTCTCCACTGTTACATCAAGTCTTCTGTTTATCACCATTGCAGTAGGTGCTGATACCTTTATCTAACAAAAGATAACATCTCCTAGGGTCCTTTAAGGACACACATGTGAAGACTGATTTAAGTTATGCATTGCCAATGCTTCATTCGCAGGCTCAGCTCCTGGGGTTAGGTAATTGTTCCTTTCTTATTTTGTGGCCTCTTGCATGAGGAAGACCTGTTCTTGGCAGGTGTTTCTGGATATTCTTCCCACTTTTGCTGCTGTTTGAAATTTAGCTGTCGTGTCTGTTTTCTTTTCTGACAGAGTGTAGACCTGGATGACCACCAGAAACCTGAGTTCAGAAGAGTTTTTAGTTCTTCCATCATTGAAAATGGGCATCGATCTTCATCATCAGGTAGGAACAGGGCATGAAATGAAGCAGCACCGCTTGTAAAATACCTGATCTTGGCAGTCATAGAGCAGGACTCACATTTTTGAAGGGTTAGAATCTTCTATAGTTTCTATGGATATTGTCCAGTGGCACCTGTACTTTATTTCATAATTAGGAGTTTAATTTCTAAACTTTGGCTTTACTGTTAAGCATGTACTACGGTGTTTCATAAATTGGAGGCTATTACACCTGCATTACCTTGAGACACGAGCGGTAAGACCTTCTGTGGTGGGTGCCGTTGTAGTCTTGTGTCCCAAAACATGTTGCAAGTCACCCATCTGCTTCTGTCATCCTTCAGTGGAGGAAGGAAAGAGTCATATACAGTGTTTCATAAAACCATGAACAAAAATGCTGCTTCCGTAACTGGGGCAGGAGATTGTGAGTGAGAGCTGCACAGAGGAAGAGAAGCTTACCAAATGCAAATGCGAATATATTAATGATCTGAAGATATTGCTCCTGCTGAGGTTCACATAGAGTAAGTGTGATTGCTGCAAGGGTCACTTGGGCTAGGGTTGTTTCTGCTATGTAGATGGTATAATGTTTCAAAGAGGAGTAAGTCCAATGACCTGTAAAATAAAGTTGTTGCATGAACATTCATTTGTAGCTTTGTTACAAACTGCAAACACATTTACTTCCTCTCTCCTATTTTTTATTCAGGTCAGGCAAAAGTCGCCCATGAACTGACCTGTTTTCAGATATCAGAATCTTCATCCCCCGAAGCCCATGCCCCTGCAGTCACCTTACAGATGCCCCACCTTCCCGTTACTGCAGTAACCAGGATACCTGAGAAGTTTTCAGGAGAGAGCATCTGTTCAGCAGGAACAACTAATACATCTTCTTGCCTGCTGGGACAGGGCAAGAGCGCAAATAAAATGGGAGTAAAATCTTCCAACCAGCCAGGTAAAAGAGAAAAATAACTTGCTGAAGCCGCATCCCATTTCCTTTCTTCAACTGGTGCTATGAGTTTTGTCCTGTGACCTAGTGGCCATTATGAAACCTTGCTTCTATGGCTATTTATCCCATTGTGGGACATTCCATTTTGGAACTGTGGGTCCTAGCTGGAGCTTTCAGTTGTAATGTCACATCTGCAGAGAATTCTTGTGCCTAACGTAGTTGAGTTTTTAGTGAAGTGTATCTTACAGCACAGTTACTGAATTCAGTAAGTTACTGAATCTCTTAAACATGCCCAGCTGTTTTCATGAAATTTGTGGACATTTTTAAAGCTTTAGGACTGGAGGTCCTGGGTGAAGTTAGGCAGATATTTGGCCAGCAGGTTCTAATAGTCATTTGGAAGAAGGAATGACTGACAGCAGTCTGACACATATACATATGTCCGTGATTGCAGAATCTTAGTTATATTGAAACTGAGTTTAAAAAAAAAAATCACATGGAAGCCGTTCGTCCTTGGCTGTGACACTTACAAATTGGACTACATATATATGAGTCAGAAATTACAGAAGGAGACTGGGATGGGATTGCTAGCAAGAGGTAGGGGTTATTTGCAGATGATTCTTTCAGTTTTTATCCTACTAAAACTAAAAATGTAGCAAACACTTCCTTTGTATTTGTGCTGATACAGTGAAGGACTGGAATTCAATTACAGTGAGAACAATGGATTCATCTGCTACTGGTGAGTATTCCTATATGCATGCCCTTATGCAACAAAAATTGAGAGTGATTCTGGGCTCTTTGGGGGGATCTGAGCATGTACTTCTGCCTTGTAGGTACACGGTAATACTAACATTGCTAACAAGTATATGTATACAGACTCATAGAATCACAAACACTTGTTCTACTCCATCAGATTCTCAATCAGTTCAAAGTGAGGGGTACTTACCCTTACTTTCACAGTGATGTACGTGTGTACCCTTAGGCAATCTCTGCTGTGGAAACCATAGGTGCCAGAAAAGTGAGGCAGGCAGCTTGAGCAGTGAAGATTTCAGCTGATCAAGTGAAAACTGTGACTGCACACAAGGCAGTTGGAAAGTGGCGTGCCCACCCTCGTATGCTGAAGCAAATTACTTTGAGCTTTCTGATTTCAGTTGAAATAGATGAGTTGATCTCTCTCCAAAAGTACCTGTGATTGCTGTCACCAAGTTGTTACTCTCTGCACAATGTACTGACATTTCACAGTGGTCTCAAGTGTCGGTCTATTTAGCAAAATATGTAGCTCTTCTGGAATAAGGATTAAATTCCTCCTCATCTGAAAACATCTGAGATTGGCATAAGTATATGGCAATTGTAAGTGGTCACAAATTTGTCACACCTGTATGCTGGCATCTACCAGTGTGTTTTACATGAGAAGTGTAGTTGATCTGGATCACTTCTATAAGAAGAGGGAAGAATTCTGCATTTTCAGAGAGTAAGACAGTGATCAGGTTGGACTGCTTCTAAGATGGCAGTCCTTCGTGTATAGAAGGAGCTTTCAAGAAATCGGCTGCTGGTTTATGCAACAAGTTTTGGCTTTGGTATGTTAAAAATGGGCAAGACACTCCACTGTTTTGCAATTATAGAGCATAGCTGGAGTCCAAAGCTGAGCCCTAAGAGGCAAAGCACATAAGGTAAACCTCAGAGGTGGAGGGAGGAAGAGGCAAAGTTGATTTTAAGCCACATTTGCAACTTCGAGTCTGTTCTACTTTACAAACTAAAATGTCTTCCTGGTAGAAATGAGATCATTTAAATTATGTACTCATCAACATACTCAATTACATTAAACTCCCCAGGGCTTGTCTGCTAGAATGACTTTTGCAAGCACCACTTTTTCCTTTAACTGAAATGTCAGTGGCAGTGTGCCCTGCTCTGAGGGCCCGAAGTGATCTCACCTTCCAAATGCAGTTTTATCAAAGGCGTCCTCTTGGAGTCCTTCCTGGTATGCCTATACTATCCTCGCTGCAGTTTTACAGAGGAATTGAACTGCTGGGGAAAATCCTTCCCCAGCCTGTTAGCTCAAATGGAAGTCAGAGGCCTGCAGCTTTACAGTGTGGTGAGTAAAAATCAATGCGTATCTATCCGCCAGGAAAGCACATGAGGAAATTTTCTATTTGAAAGCACATGAGGAAAGTTTCTGCACTAATGCATCTTTTCTGTTTTTACATAGAGAATGCTACTTCTGTCACCAAGCCTGTGTCAACTGTGAACTACGGGCTGCGTAGTGGAGCCAAAACTGGTGAAAGGTATGCATTTTTCATGACATTTTGTTAGGCCATTGTGGTCAATGTAGTCGCAAGGGACAGGTGTTCTGCTGACTTGGAAAACAGGTGAGTCCCAGATGCTGTTTTAAGCACTGGATGTATAATTGTACATTAATCTACTTGCCCCATAATCTCTTACATTAACATAGGTAGTTCATTTAATGTATGTATGTACATACATTAAATTACATTAATGTATGTAATGTATGTGCTATGCCCATCAACATGTAAATGGGCATATTCCTCTTAACCACACTTCTACTTTCAGCGAATAACCAATCGATGTCAATGACTACTGGAATAATCACACTATCTGTACTAAAACCATCCTAGTGATGTACTGTACAGAGTAGTTTTCATTCAACACAGCAGTGCTTATATACATACCCTGAATGTTCTCAGGTGAAACATACCAGGTTATTTATTGATTGTACTTCTCACAGGAAATCAGCAACTTGCTGTACACATCATGCTATATGTCTAGTTTGGGGATCACTCATTCTCCCTGCATGACTTGCTCTTTTGTGCCTCTGATTCCTATATCAGGGCCATATCCTGGTTAATCCTCACACCATTCTTTCCACGAGGCATCTGGTAGGCTGTACATGAGCATCACACCTGTGATTACAGCTTTGGATAGCCTTAGCACGTTTGGCTCCTTTTTTGGCGGGGAGTGCTTCTTCAGGCTGTCCCACCAGTGCACCAAAGAACTAATGAGACACTCGTGCTATATTTTAAGTGTGTTAAAGGCTGTGAGCTTTCCTCTGGGCTAAGTGGAACAGAGATGAGAAGGGACAAAATTTTACAGAGCACTTTCAAGTAGACCTAACTGTGGATTTACACTTTGTTTTAGCCTTATTCAGTAAGATTATCAGTGCTTGATAGTGGTGGATTTTTGTTAGGAGGAGGAAGTTGTCAGATCCTTTGAAAACAGTTTTAAATATACTAATCTGTGTTGAAATTAGTACTTTAGGTTTATTTTTGGAAACCAACATATAATTACCAGCAAATATCCTTAGTTTGGCTAGCCTAGACTTTAATTTGTAGATAAATGCCTTCCTGAGGAGTACTACACACTCTTTATTAACTCAAGTTGCAGTTGCTTAGTAGAGGATTACATGTTATCACAATTATTCCTGGCATATACAGACATGCTTAGCATGCAAAATATCCATCAATAAAAGAATTGGAGAGAAGAAAGTTTAAATCTCTTAAATTAGGCTTGTATCTGTATTGAAAACAATCCCAAATTAGGTATTACATTTCCTCCCAGGTAGTTCCAACATCAGCACTTCAGTATTTGAGTCATGATACAGTGAGCACCCCAGAAACCTTGGTGTCATACCCGACCTCCATCTGTAACAGAAATTAACGTGTGACACTGATGTCGTTGTTCTTTGCCTGTTTCCCCATCTCTGCGATATGGATGTTTGGCTTGCTTCATTAATGCCAATGAAGCAGTATATGGCTCAAACAAACACAAATTAGAATATATTTCTCAGTCACATATACAGCTTGCAGTCAGTAAAGCAACACTGTCAGAAGGTCAGAATTCTGTGTGCTACAAGTAAAAATTTCAAAAGTACTTCCAGATTTATTCTTCAAGTTTCATTTTAAAAATGTCACAGCCTCCAAGAACCCTGAAGTTGGAAACTGATGGGATTTAGTGCTCGTGTGTGGCCACAACTTTTTTGTCTTCTTTTTTTTCTTGAAGGTTTGTAATTGTTGTTCTGCTCAATGCTGCAAAGTGCTTGTGGCTTGCCCAGCTGTGTCTTTATTTGTAACAGTACCTCAGGTGCTTCAATACTTATGTGCTGTTGTGTCTTAATAATAATTTTACTTTTATTAACATTGCTTTTGATGCAGGTCCTTTTCATGCAGGTCCTCTTGAAATGGATCTTTTGGAAGGTTTAGAGACAACAGTTGAACCTTTATGCTTGCTCTTGTCACTGCAGAGAGTTACTCTTTCATTTACCACTTACTTTTCACGTTATGTTTCTCCAGTGCCGTTGACAGTTGCTGTGAGGTGACCCCCAGCTCTCACTCACCTCCCCCTACTGTGCATCGCCCGGTTGAAAGGAGGCGAGAATTGGTGCGGTCTCAGACGCTCCCGCGGACTTCAGAAACGCAGGCCAGGAAAGCGCTTTTTGAAAAACTTGAACGCGATGATGCAAAGTACGTCTCAGTCCTTGTCCCCAGAATGGTTTGTTAATGGAAAACTAATTTGTTGGTTATTACCAGCAGAGTACAGCTGGGTGGGAGAACTCTCTCTGTGTAGGATTTGGAGCTTAGCGACAATATGAGGCCCCTAAAGTTTCACTGACTCCACAGACCAAGCCTTGGAAATTCACAGCTACAGAATCCTCTGACTTTGGAGTTGTTCAGCTGCAGCAGCAGGTTCCCTTTTATCAGGGAAGAGTTCTGTGAAAGCTGCCTTCTCCATCATTATAGGAGACTGCAAATATAGTGACTTTCTGTTGCCATTCATTAAGGATCAAAATATATACACTTCTTGATGGGAGTATGATTTAAAGAAAAGAGGAATTGGAATTGGAATTCTGGCTTTCGTTTAATAAAACTAAGTTCTTCTTGCAGGACCAACAAGTCGAGATTTCAGCAACATGTTTCTCAAATATCACCTGGACAAGGGCTGACCTGAGCAAAGCTGTATAGATGTTCCTGACAAATAGGTTTAAGTTTTTCTAGAATATAATTTAATCTGGTCTCTGTTAATTTTCCAGAGGAAAAGGAGAATCCAGAGCTAAGCTGAAGAGGTCGCTGAGTTTTGGGGTTGCCAGCGCTAGCAGCATTAAACAAATTCTGTTAGACTGGTGTCGCTCAAAAACCATAGGATACAAGGTAAAGATATGGTAGTATTTTCATCTCTCTCTTTTTTGTTTCAAGAGAATTTGCCAAATTCCGTGCTCAAAGGGTGAATGTAAAATATGCTAGAGAATTAGTTAACTTCCTCAAAGTCATTAATTTTTGTGTGGGTAACATGAATATGGTTTGTGTAGGCAGCAATTCAAGACTGTCAGTGATTGCATGAATGAGATTCTGTATGTATATTAAAGCAATGCATTATTGTTTTTCTAAAAGCCAACCTTTTTGTGCTTATGGATAAAAATTTCAGTATACACTCAGACTTTTTTTTCTTAGTTGCAGGCTGTAATTTTTTATTCACATTATACATGACAATTTCTGAATACATGGAGACTATGGCCATTTTGCTACATGCACACCCAAGTACTCTCTTAGTATTCGACAAATAAATTTGTAATAAATGGTTGAGTTGCAATCATACTTTGAGTAAATTTTTATGAGGTAGCATCAGTGTCACTATAGGAATACAGCAGTTGAGATTTTACTCGTTTTACCTGGCCTTAAACTGCAACTGTCAAAGAAATACAGAATTTTTTTCCTAGGGATTTTTTGCATGTGTTTAGTATGTTTTTCAACATTACTAAATGCGCATAATTATTGCTAAACTGTAGATTATAGTATAAATAAGCAGAACTAATTAAAATTATGGTTAATTGCTTATCAGAAAAGCTGGGACTTGAATTTTATATGATGAGAAAGCAGCACGAAACAAATATGTTTCTTTTCACTGTGGCATTTGAAAGTAACAATAAGAATCTGTCTTGAGAATCAGGTTGTGCAGTAGGTATGATTTTTCTTATGTTTCTACCTATCTATGTGTAAACAGATACTGAATTGGGCAAAGCCAGCAAGCATAGTCTTTATCTAGGGTTATTCACAAAATGAACTGTTCTTCAATTTTAAATCCTCCATAGGGTGATTATGGTTATATATAAGCAGTGTCCTTGATTTCCGCAGATACTGAGCAGGTGCATCTGGCCTTCTCCAGTGCTCACTGATGTTGATGAGATTCTTCACAGTATTTTCAGTGGGCTTTGGATCAGGGACCTTGACTATGTGTCTACTTTGCATCTGGCTATTTCAGGCAAAGAGCTTTTATTGCTTTTTAGTGCCATTTTTTTCCCAGAATGTCAACAATGAAACGGACATACAAAGGTAGGAAGAAGAAAATAAAGCCTGTGCTCTTGCTGGTGGGAAAGAATGATAGAAAACTGCATTGAACAAAAGCAGCTGCTCTCATTTGTTCCCCTGTGCTGCATTAACATGTGTATTTTTTTCATCATGACAGCACATTGATCTGCAGAACTTCTCCTCAAGCTGGAATGATGGGATGGCGTTCTGCGCTCTTGTGCATTCTTTCTTTCCTGAAGCTTTTGATTATAATAAGCTTGACCCAGCTAACCGCAAGCAGAACTTTGAGCTGGCCTTCACAACGGCTGAGTGAGTACATTAGCGCTCTGGGAAGTGCTTCCAGTTCAAGTCTAATGCACCAGAGCAGCAGTGAAGAGTTTCATTATTATTCTTTTTGACTCTCTGTTGATGCCTTGGGAGGCTACCTAGAACAGAGGCTAGACAGTGTCAAAGGAATAAAGTAGGTATTTAATATAAAAAGACCTTCAAAGGAAACACCTTGGACAGTCCAAGAGCCTGGCCAAGGCTACATCCAGGATGGATGACGGATCACACATTTTTACACTTTTGTAAGTTTTGGTCCATTTACATATTGGGGGTTAATTGTCCAATTACACCTTCAGATTATGAAGCCCCATCCTCCCAGATTGCTCTGCAGAGAGAATGCATAGAACGTGTGAGACTTCATCTCTAACTGTACCTTGTTTTGCTTGAAAAAGAACAAAGGTTGAATTCAGTGTAAGTACAGATCAAGACTGAGAGCTTCTCAGTATCTCAACCAGGTAACTGCATTTCTGAAGACAGGCAGAGCTAATACCCTCAGTCACATTATCCAGATTCTTTTTTATGCTGTATAGCAGCTAGTTAAATGCTAACTAATTTGTTAAAGTCATTATGAATGTGAACCTGCCAGTCAGAAATAGTAACATTTTTGAGCTGGTATCAATGGGATTCTTAGGGTAAGACCTCTCCATGTGGTATGCAGCTGGGTTTGGTACACTTTTTCCAAATGGTAACAGGCAGTACGAACACATGGCTAATGAGGTACTGGATTTGCCATTGCCCATTCAGAAAAAACCTTTCACATTTCTTGACATAATGTTGTTTCTCCTTATTACAGCCTCTAGCAAAGGAATTAATTTGGGAAATACAAGTATTTTTTTAAGTACACATATATGTATATATAAAAAAATTTTGTTGCTTGTCAGTGAGTTGAAGGAGATTCTGTGATACATTTAGGTGATCTCCAAAAAACTATCTACAACTCTCAAAAGAAAGCTGCAGTGTTCTTCTACCTCAGTTTATATAAACAGTAAGTTCAGGGGAGAACAAAAGACACCATAAACACACCACTAAGAAACATTACGTGAGAGAAAATTACATAAACTATTCGTAGCTATGATTGCCTTTAAACTGATTTATTTGAGTGTCAGTAAAGGCTATTTTCTCAGCTATTGCTGTTCACCCCAGTACTAGCTATGCTGATACAATTGATCCCTGCCCTTTTGATTTTTCATCTTAAGCCTCTGCAGATCTGTTCCTTTCTGCTGATCCAGATCACTCACATCTTGACAAAATGGGTGTGGTGGAGAACAAACAATTCACAGCCACATAGGCCTTCATCAGCACATCTCATCTCCTCCTGAGTTTTTCCATTCTTTTGGAACTCCCTATATATTAACCAAGAACTGAGACATGGGCAGAGTAGTGTGAGATTGGGTTACATGCTACAGATATAAGGAATGTGAATCATAGTGAAAAAAGCACCACCCCTCCAGGGCTTTAGATCAGATCCCACTATAAAGCAAGAGACAGAAAGAACAGGAATATTCTGTTGTCAGAAAAATAACAATGTCCAGCCTGACCCTGCTCAATTAATTGTGAAATGAAATGCTGTCAATAAACCTCAGGATTTCTTAAATGTTTCAATTATACTCAGAGCATCAAATGAATCCTGGAAGCAGTTATGTAACTCTTGATTTGTTGTATGTGTTTTATTGTTAATACAGGAAAATGGCTCACTGTGACCGTCTGATAGAAGTGGAAGACATGATGGTGATGGGTCACAAGCCAGATCCCATGTGCGTCTTCACCTATGTCCAGTCTCTGTACAGTCATCTACGATGTTTTGAATAAAACCATCAACACCTCTCCAGCCAGAAGGGTCAAGTACAGTATACTAACAGGAAGACTGACATTTTGCAAATGGAACACAGTATTATTTCTTGCTTTGTACTGTCCCTTTGCTTACATTCAGCTGTGTAGCTGGCTGGCTGAAGTATTGCTGAGCACTGCCCTGAAGTGTTGATCACATCACCGTGTCAGTAATACGGAAATA
Source organism: Melospiza georgiana (assembly GCF_028018845.1). NCBI lineage: Eukaryota > Metazoa > Chordata > Aves > Passeriformes > Passerellidae > Melospiza > Melospiza georgiana. The sequence continues at coordinate 13,572,158 of NC_080448.1, read as the reverse complement.
GGTTTGACAAAGACAAAAAGACATTGGCAAAAGCAAATATTGTGATTTCAGTGCTAGTAGTAGATTGGATTTTTAGGATTTTTATGTTTAAAGATCACAGGAAGCAAATGTACTTCTCCTGTCTGTAAGGTTAGGGACAATTTTATGCAGTGATTCTGCTATGAAGGTGTTCCATCTTAAAATGCAGGTAAAACTCCAGAAGACAGCACCTTCAGTTTCACTTCTCTGTTAAACACAGTATAAAAGAAATGGCAGATGGACAAGGAAAATTCCGTTTAGCAAATAATGACCTAGAGTACTCAACCATTAGAGCAATCATGCCTCTCCTCCAACCCTACCCCTCTACTCTAGCATACACACAGAGAGATCAAACAGGCATTGTTTTGTTCTCTTAAATCATAAAGAGAGCATAACCTCTTGTCTGATGAATGTGGTGACAGATAACTATGTTACATAATGGCATTTGTCTGTAATGGTCAAATCTAATAGTAATTGCTGAGAGGGTTGCTAATGCCTCTACTGGCAGTCCTGGATTGATTTCTTGATCAGACTACTAGCAAGAGCTGGGACTCCTCTTTGTCTGAGATCGTGTGCTTGCATGGTTTAGGATTGCAGGAAAGGTAGGAGCTAGCAAGGTACAAAATCCTTTGAACAGTTGTAATAGAAACAAGCCTGTAATGTCCTTTTACCTGGACTCGGGGGAGAGCAGCTGTTCAGTGTGGACAAGAGTGAACTCTTTTCAGTACAGATGCTGATTCTGAGGCAAATGAACAATACACAAAAATATATATGGAAAGATGTGGGAGTTTTGAAATAGTTTCAAAATTATTTGCACTAGTTTCAGTTTTCAGTTAAATTACTATCAAAACCACAGTACAGTTAGATTATTCCAGATTTACTGGACTAAAAAAATGCCTTCTAAAATTATTTCTTCCCTAAGAACAGGCTCATAGAAAGAAAAAAACTGAAAGCCACAAATTGTCTGCTCATGCTAGAGAATATTTTTTAACCTGCCCTTGTGCTTTTTGTAGATATTTAGAAGGATTAATTTGGTTCTACATTGATGTGTAGATATTTAGAAAGATTAATTTGGTTCTGTATTGATGAACATTTATAATAAAATATGTCAAGCATTCTTCAGATTTATTGCATCTTTTTAGAATGATGTGACAGCCAAGTAAAATCAGTGAAAACACAGACCTTTTACTTAAAAGATTTTTGTTCCAGTCATGATTCTGTGTGCTCTGAATTTCAGTTTAAAAAGTACATAAGTTCAACTGCATTTGAAATACGATTTTACTTCAGTCTCCCTTTCTAGTCTAGTTTACTTAAAAACCATGAATGAAGCAACCGCTTTGTTAGCATATAAATGCCATTGCCTTCAGTTCTTTACTTTGTCTTGAATGATTATAATTCTGATGAGTAAGTGTGTGCCTATAGCTCTACCAAATGCACTGTAAAGATAAACACATTGTAGTTGTGTTTTGAAAGAGTTTTGTTTAAGCATGTGGAGAAATCTGTCCAAAACTGGCATATACAACACACCTATTTACATTCGTACAGTAGAATACTTTTTAGTGAGTCCATCATAATTACCACAAGAGGGGCAATACTGGCTTAATACATCGCATTCCTTCACAGTCCGAGGTCATAGATGATTTTACTGTATGATGTGAGTGCTGAAGATGCAGGTAAGTGCTTGGCCAATTTAGGCCTAATAGCATATAATTATATAAAGGAACTTTTGGACTGTAAAATTATTGCTAATTCAGCAGGGTGAATCTACATACTTTCTGTAATTTAGCTTGGTTTTGCAGCTATCCACAAGGTATTTGTACAGGTTTTCTAAAGTCTTCCCACTTCAGAGAGGTGATTGTAAAGATATCTGGGACTTAACAGCCACCTGCTTGCAGGATAGTTGAAGACTGTAAGCTGAGTTGATCTATTGATGGTTTGTGTGTAAGGGTTTAGGGAGATTGTGCTATGACATACTTCTAGAAAAACTTACAGCTTTGTGCATTAAGAGATCTGCTCTATATGAATAACCTCAACTATTTGATTGTATGATTAAATTGAAATTAAAGTATATAATGTATGCCCCCAATTGATTTTTCAGTATTTTTATTTTTTTTTAATGCAGAGCATGTGTGTTTGTGTATATGACAGTGTGTTTAACATGGATGATAAAAGAACAATCTATTAAGTTGGTGTAGTACATATTTTACTCAAATGGACCATTTCTTAACTTTTCCAATGTTTCTGTATAACATGTAAAAGTATATCTATGGCTGTTTATTGTCAACCTGATCCTACTTTTAAAGGCTAAATCAGTTTGTTCTGTGCAATATTTTCAAGATAATGTCAGCAGAGATATCATCTACTTTTTAAGACTATTCTGAAAGGCTGCTGATGAGCCTTCTGGAGGCTGAACAGTCCTAGCCCTCTCAGCCTTTCTTCATGGATTATTTTGGACTCTAGTGGAACACCACTGTTCAGACCTATTACGTTAATCTGCTTTAGGATTTCAGCAACACTGAAAGAAAGTAGTTGATGATGCTGCAGTGTGAGCTCAACCTAGAGAACTCTCCTACTTCAACACAGTGGCAGCAGTTCTGCTGATTGATTCTATGACAAATAAGACTATTTATGTTATTTTTCATGCACCCAACAAGGAATATGGCCACATACTTAATTTAGATCTAGTCTCATTAATGCTGGCTGGTTAGACTCCTCCACAGAAAACGTGAGACGTTTCCTGACTGAGGACTTGGCCATTTCACAAATAGTGACCCTATTTTCTACATCCAGACAAAATTTACAATGTGAGGAACCGCTCCTTTGTAAAATCCTTTTCAAAGGCATCGCAATGGAATGTGGTAAGCAAGCTGGTGTTAGCTTACCCCTACTGCTGTGCAGGACTTCCTTTTTCATCCGGCCGTAACTGGGCGCTTACAAGCGGTGTGGAAAGGCGGCGCGGGTGCCGGCGCGGCGGGCGGTGCCTCCGCCGCTCTCCGGGGGCTGTTCGTTAGCGCGGGGCGCGGCGGGCGGCGCTCGCCCGGGGGGCGCGCGCTGGGACCGTCCCGTCCGGTGCGCGCAGCCCCGGCGGCCGTGGAGCCGTTTTCTAGCCCTGTGAGTCGGTAGAGAAAACCATCTGAGGTAAAACTAAAGCTTTTTTTTTTTTTTTTTTTTTTTTTTTTTTTTGTCTTAAAAGTTTATATTGCAGGATCGGTTGTAAATTTCATATTAACAGTTTGAAACAGTTTGAAAGGCCATTGTCTTTTACATTGTTTGAAAGGCCATTGTCTTTTACATTGATGAATGGATTTGTGGTTTGTAGCTTTAATTTGTGGCAGTGTCGCTACAATCTGGGGCAGGACAGCATGCGATACTGGGTTTTCAGAACAAAACAGCATGAAGTCCCACCGGTCCCGCAATAACTTCGTGGAAAACCACCACTGGGAGTTTCCTCACCTTTCAGGGTGACTGAGCACATTTTCAGAAACATGACATTATCTCTGCTGTGCCTTTTTTTTTTTTTTTTTTGAGTAATGTCACTTCTTTATCATTTTGTGATCTTTTGGAACTTCGTCGGATTTCACTCTGAGAAACCTGATCTATCTAAACTGTAGCAGAGCTATACGGAGGGAACACAATTGTACCGTCTAATGTCAAGCTCCTTATCTCCTTCATCTCTTGTGTCTGGCTCCCAGAATATTTTCTCCCAGGAAAGAATATTGTTGATGTAAAGATAGAGCATACTACTAAGGATATTTTATGACTGACATTTTAGATAGCTGGATACTTAATACGCCTCTCATTTGTTTCACAATCTTTATGCATTTCTACAACAAATCAATTGAGAATTACTGTCCAGAGCTCTGGGAACTATGAAAAAAAATAATGTACAGCGAACACGTGGGCTTTTTCCTGAGAAATCTTAAGAGGAAGTGGGTGAAATGAAGCACCACGGACTTGTGTGTGCTGTGCCTCCTCCAGCCGGTGCCACAGCACCAAGCTGCTAGCAGAGGTAGCTGCGGGAGTTCCCACAGCAGCCAGTTTGTTTGCCTTGCGTGTAGTTCCAGCCGCCTCCTGCAGCATTGAGTCGCACATTTAAAAAGAACCTGTGCTGCTGCTGAGGAGGCTGAGAGACTCTTGAGGGGTCTCTGAGGCTGAAAGACCCTTCCTAGGGAAGGGGAATTGAGGACGTGGCACTTTGCCAGGCTTTGAACTTCAGAGCAGTTGAGCGGAGGATCGAGGTCAGTCGAGATGTGTGAGGGCGAAGGAAGTCGAGTTCAGGGTGGCTGTGCTGAATGGAGTGTGGGCAGAGCTGTGTGTTGCTGCGCAGTTGTGTGCATTTGGGCTCAGGAACTGTCTCAGGAACACTGGATGAGCATACTGCAATAGGAAAATTTATAATCAAACTACTTTGTGCAAATTCGGGGCATTGGTTTCACCCTCCACTAAACAAGTGTCCTCAGTATGCTTTGTTCTTCTTTAATCCTTTCTGGACTTTCCCATTTCCTCATTTGCCTGCTGAATTTTTTCCTTCAGTTTTTCAGGTCCGATTTTGATTTGGGGTTTTGGGGTTTGATGTTTTGTTTTGTCGGTTTTGTGGTTGTAGTTTTTTTTGTTGTTGTTGAGGTTATGTTTTCTTTTGGGGTTTTTTTTGTTTGTTTTTTTTTTTTTTTTTGGGGGGGGGTGGTTGTTTTGGGTTTATTTTTTGTTTAGTTTTTTTGTTGTTTTTTTTTTTTTTTTTTTTTTTTTTTTTTTTTTTTTCCCTAATCATCATTAGAAAAAAAGTCACCTAATCAGGCATTGCAACAGCCTGCCCTGGGAAGTGGTGGAATTCTCATCCCTGGATGTGTTCAAAAGGCATGTGATTTTAAAACTTGAGAATATGGTTTAGTAGTGAACACAGCTGTGCTGCATTAACAGTTGGACTCAATGATCTTAGAGGTCTTTTCCAACACTAATAATTCTGTGGTTACATTTCTTTTTACAGTCTAGATTTTATCCATTTCTCCAGTCATATTATTGAAAGATGTTTGCTTCTCCAAATAGCCTCCTCTGTGAGGCTATTTATCTTTTATATTTATTCACTTTTTCTGTTGTTTTCTGTGATTGCTTGTTTAGTAATTCCATCTTTCTCCACAGGTCTCCTTTCTCTTCTCCTTCCTATTGCGTAGTCCGTCTTTTCCTTTCAGATCCACTTCTCTCCTCGTAAATTCCCCTCACAAATTCTTCTGTTTCTTCATTCTCCCACTCCAAACATATCAGCACATTCTTCCCTACTCATCAGCAAAGACTTGGGAACTTTGAGCAAAAAATCTTTTTTTCATATCAGTGTGATTTTGCAGGTAAAAAGAATAAAATATTTCTCATCCTTATAGACCTGTCTTCTCCCCTTCTTGCTTTGGCAGCCAAATATAATGCTATTTCTGTTTTCAGGTTTGATATTCCAAAAACTGACCTGCATTATATCCAGAAACTTTCAAAATAGCAATGGCCAGGCTGTTACAAGATCCATCTAAACTTCATCCCTCAGAATGGTACACTGCAAACCAGATGCAGCGTGCCAGTACAGAGTCCCAGAAATCCAGGTCAGAATGCATGACAGCTGAGAGTTGGAGGCTGGTGGATGAAATAGAAAAGACAACTCAAAAAACCCAGAGTGATGTCAACAAGAAATTAGGTAATCCCATGTCTTCTGCAAGGGTCAAAATGTTTTATTTGAGCTGTAATTTCAAGAAGGACTTAGCAAATTAGTTGATAATGAATAGGAGTATATATCAATGCCATGCTTGTTAATGTCATGAAAAAATCAAAAATATTTTATAAAATATTTTGAGGCAGACTCTTTGTTTTTATAACAAAACACACAAAAAGCTCTCTTAACAAAACCTCCTGACACAGGGTTGCTAAACTGTTTCCACACAGCCCACAGCACTACAGGCACTCCACTACAGAATAAGTCTATTTTTAGCCATACCTAAGACCTGAGCTGCAGTTCCCTTGCTCATAGAATGGGCCCATATTAATATGTGTTTGTTATTTTGATTCTATAGAACAGAGACGGGAAGAGATAAAATTCTGGAAGCAAGAATTAGATAACAAGCTAGAACAAATTGTTCATGAGACAGAGATTTTGTTGACTTTCAAGAATAGGCTGGAGAGAGCTTTGGAGGGTTGCAAAGAGCCCCTTGTCGTTGCCCAGAAGTGTCTCCTGTACAGGTGAGCATTCAAGGAGACAGAAAAAGTCTAGGTAATGAAGCTTTAACAAATAAGAAAAAAGACTGCAAACTAAAGGCCCACCTCTCTTTACAGTGAAGTCACAGTCTGATTTAGGTGTTACAGCACTGAGGAGAGTGGAACATTATCATCTCTATTCGATGCAGGCATTTGAACAATGTGGCTGATAGTTTTTTCCTTTTTTCATGTAGGCAGAGGCGAGTTGGGATTGACTTGGTGCATGATGAAGTGGAACAGCAGCTGCTGAAGGAAGTTGAAGTCCTCCAGGGGATTATTGCTTTACTTGGACGTACATTGGAACAAGCAAATGAGCAAATCAGGTGCAGAGGCAGAGAGCATAACAGAACACTAATTAGATGAAAGTTAAGACAGCCATAATACTGAGAAGTTGTCAGGCTGAACACAGGTCCTAAGTTATCTTCAATGCTAAACACTAGCAGGAGGTCAGTCCTAATTCATACCACTCAATCAGTAGTGGTGAGAGGTTCTGCTTGTAGAATACGAAGTACTTGTGCTTGATCCTTGGTCTTCTCATGATCCAGTCCTGTGCCTTTAATTTCAGTGAGAATTGTACCATCAATTTATAAAAAGGCAACTTCATACTGTAGATTTTGTGACTTGACAACTAAGAGTTCTTACACGATGATTTCTGTAACAGCGTTTGAATTATCTAATGCATATGTATGCATACATATTAAGGATACCTGTGAATGCCTACACATGGTCTTAGAGTTTTGGTTGTTTTTTCTCCTAGACGGAACCGTTCAGCAAAATACGACCTGGACATGGATCTGAAGGACAAATTCACAGCTTTGACAATTGATGATTACTGTGCTAGCTTGACAAATGACACTCCTCATATTATATATGCTGATAATGCAGTGAAACTAGAAGGAAAGTAAGTGGTTCTTTAGTTCAACAAACATATGATAATTATACAGATAATACGAGCTGTCCCAGTAACAGCAAGATTAGTTTTGTGTAAAACAGGCTTTATCTTTTTGCCATGTAATTGTTTCTTATACTTCTGTCCATCACTTCTGTATCTGTGTAGTATGTCTGGGAAACCACAATGATTATGCTCCCAGTGAACTGCAGTTTTTAAAATAGTTTTTGAAGCTCACAGTTAGCTAAGGAAGAATTTCACATATTGCTTAAACACAGAATAGATTTATTGATCTTAACTTCTTTCCTCTCCCAGGGTGTCCCACTGGGGAGAATGCTGGACTGAGACCCATGAGGTGTCAAGTCAGTTTCTCACTCAGACATTAAGCTGTCAAATGTGCCCATTCTGCATGGGTTAGTTAGTATGAAAGGTTTAAATGCAAAAATAGCTGCCACAGAAAAATGGACTGAAAAGAGGAGGTGTACTGAGAAAACAATTTGTGCAAGAGCCTCATAAAATCCCTGTTGCTATGTAACAGCTAGCAAACTTGCAACACCAAGAGGCTGCCAGCACTCAAAACAGGTTATGTAACTCAGAGCACACCCAGGATGGTGTTGCCTGCTATGTGCAAATGACAATTAAAACTTTATATATTCACCCAATGAGACAAGGAACAAACCCTCTGAAGAACTTCTCAAACACCCGCCTGCAAGCTTGAGGCTGGGCTTCTCAACTATTGTTCCCGGCAGATACTGTAAGTGTCGTAGAGGTGAACTCTGTGAGAGAATAAGGGAATGTGTTGTGTGCATAGTTGCCTGCTAGTAATAGTAACAGCTTTATTAATGAAAGATGTTCTAAGAAATACTGATTATTATGTGTGTTTCCCGCCATGTTAACTTGTAAGTTCCCCTTTGCCAGGGGAAAGTAACAGCAAGGCTCCTCTATGTCTCTAGCAAATTTGTTTTCATTGAACTCTCATCTACTTCATTACAAAATGATTGTGACAGAGTCTTTCCTTTGTATCTGTAGCACTCCCTGGACATATGGCACTTGCTGTGACATGCGGTTAAAAGTGCTGCTTTGTTCTTGATTTTGTGGCACAATTACAGATTTATGAAGTCATGGAGGGCCTGCTGCTGTCTGTTGGTGACCTCTTATTTTGATTCCCTTTCAGTTTTGTTAGCCCTGAGGACTGGATAGATTTCACAAACATAAATGTTGAAAAGGCTGACAAGCAGCGAAACAATTCTTTGGCACTGAAGGCACTTATCGATGGCATCCTCTCACAGATAGCAAATGACATGCGCAAGCAATGTGAGTTGGTGAATAATGCTTTTAGAAATAGAGTGAAGGAAGTCAAGGATGCCAAGCACAAGCTAGAGATGCTTCTTGCAATGGTAAGTCATAGGGGACAGTCAGTGAAAAAGTGGAAACACAAGGCTTGGGTTATCTACCAGTTCACCTAATCCAGTGGGTTGCTCTTATCTGCCACATTTTCCTTTTTGTTCCCTTCTCCGTAAAAGTAACTTTAGTTTTTTTTTCTTAGCTCTGTGTGCACCACCAAAGAGACGAATTTCTGGAGTCACTCATACAATCTAAATGTTGCTGTAGCCATCAGTAAAGACAGGATTTTCCTTGTGATTTTTAGTTGCATGAGGCTCCTATAGCTTTTTCAGGATTGTGATGTAAGAGCCTGATAATTGATAACAGCAGAGTCAATGTGCTCAAAATTTGACACATGAAAACTGAGTATTAACATTAAAAAATATTAATTGCTGAGCATGAATTTCTGGGTTTACCCAGAACCGTGTCATCTGCTTTCCAATGAAGGAATCATACTCCTGGCTAAGCTTTGAAAAATATTATTTGATGAAATAACAACATATTGAGTGGTACTGTGATTGTTGCAACTATTAAAGTAGATGATGATGGTTTCACACGTTGTAAGAGGCAGTGTACAGAATTTAATTGTTGGATTTGTTAAGGTGATGGATGAGACTGCCTCACAGGAGAAGAACATTGCAGCCTTAAAGAAAGCAATCACTGATAAGGAAGCACCTGTGAAAGTGGCTCAAACCCGCTTGGAAGCGAGGAACCATCGCCCCAATGTGGAACTGTGCTATGACACAGTGCACAGCAGCCTGATGAGTGAAGTTCAAGAGATTACCAAAAATATTCAAAGGCAAGTGGAAATTACGCAAGAGGAAAATCTGTGGTATTGGTTAATTTAATGTGTTAGCATGACAATGGGTCCCAACTATTCTCCCTGAAAAGTTGGGAATTGCTTTTCTTTTAAGGGCAGGACACTTTAAGGGAAGTTAGTGGATAGACTTTAGGGGAAGACAATGGATATTCTCTGTGAATCCCTTTCCATCTTTCTTTTTCTTGCCCAGAAATCCTAACCCTTATGAGAAAAAAACCCACTACCCATGTGTTTTCAACTAATGCCTGTCTCTATTTTCCCTGTTAGATTAAAGGATGCATTGGCACAGGCTCAGACAGAGCTGAAAGGCCTGAGCCGTCGACAGCTTTCCTTGGAGGAAGAGATCAAGGTCAAGGAGAACACACTGTACATTGATGAAGTGCTGTGCATGCAAATGAGAGAGTCTGTTTGCATAAACAATTACTGAAGTCATTATACTGGGAGACTGTGCTCCAAAGAACCAGCTCCTGCTGAAATTTTATTTGCAGGCTTCCAAATGTATTGGCTTCCAAATGTAATGCTGTCTAATTGCACAAAGTAATTAAAACAGACCTAGTACTTACAGCTATCTGTTTCAGAACTATCTATGCTCTAAAATGTTTGATGAAATCTTCCACTTGGCAATAAAATTCAGAATAATGAGAAATGCCCCTTCTTCCATGTTTCTCTCATGTGTAACTAATGATATCTTGTGCCATTGAAAGGTGTCAGAAGGCAACTGTGTGGAAGCCAGAGCAGGAGTGTCCTCATAAATCACTCATTGGACAGCTGAGCAAGTGGGAGGGATGTCTCTCAAGACTGGCCATGTGATGTTTTGTTTTTATCTTAGCATCTGCTGCTAAGAACTAGACAGTATGGCCAACTTAACAGGACCTAACTTACCTAACTGATACACTAGATAGTGCATCTCTCTGCATCTGAATCGAGATCAAGTCAAGGCTGACTTTGGGAAAATCACTTGTTCACCCCATGTCTCAGTTCCCCCATTCGTAAAACGGAAACATTGAGGTGGGCTTCAGTGGTAAATGTTTGAAGCTCTGAAATGAGAAGTGCTAAAAAAAAAGGAGGGTCTTATTTTTATCAGAGATGCCTGTAAGGGTGGGAAAGGGATCACTGCTTCCTTTGGTTCTGGCAAGGAAAACCAAAGCAAGAGAAAGAATAAATAATGCTGGAGACAAAAGAGTCCAGTTCCCAAGTCCAACATTTTAATGCATGGAGTTTAAAATTGTCCCTTGCTTCTCACTTGCTGGAATGATAACTCCCTTTTGGAAGCACTGCTGTCAAAATTCAAATCCCTTACTAAAGCACTCCAAAGGATCCATTAATGCAGATGTCACTGGGTGTTCTCTTCCTGTAGTTTATACCATTGGGTAAGTGATGACAAAATAATTCAGTTCTGAGTCAATCAGGTACTTGAATTTCCTGTAAATATCAGCCAGCAGCCGCTCCTCCTCAGTGCTGTCGTCTTGGGCTGTATAAATCCTGACCTGTATGCACAAAGAGCAGTCATGTCTCTCAGATATAGGGAGCTAAACCCATTACAGCTCATGGCAACAAGAAGCATCTGTGACTAATAAGGAATCTAGAGAAGCAAAATTGCTTGAATTGGAATAGAATCTTGATGCTGTACTCTCTTCCCACTCCCACCTGACTGAAAACATCATCTCCTGCCAAAGAATTTTTGGGAGGTGTTGGGAGGAATGGGTTAAATAGTGGAAGACTAGCAAGAAGGATTGTAAATCATTCAGGTGACCTTGCAGATGGGAATAGCCCTTGATAACCCAGTATGAATGCCAGCAAGTGATCCTCTGGCACGGAGCAAGTTTAACTGTGCCTCTATCTCTCCACTTGTGTCTGCCTGGGGGTTGCTTTGGGGATGCCTTGGTAAGCAAAAGAAGGGAAGTAAATTTACTCTTTATCTTTTAGCTGTGGTTTTGTGGTTGTCCCTGCTGACTGTGCTGACTCACACAGGAAGAACAAGGTTCTTTTTACCCCCAGAACTGATGCATCCCTGGGATCTGCACAGATTTGTAAGGACCTGCAGAATTCAGATTGTAGCACAGAAAGTAGCATGTCAGCATGGTTTACACCAGCTACAGTTGTGGCTTGGCCTCAGTTCAAGACAGGACCCCTAAAGGGTGTGATGTGTTTGTATCTTTGCAGTTTAGTGGGATTCAGTCCACCTTCCTTGGTTATAGACATAAGCACTGAGCCTGAGAGGTAACTGAGAAACCCTGGAAGTGGGAGAGGGCTTGAACTAGAGGTGACAGAGGGAGTGCCAGTCTGGGAAGGGCTTCTGGAATTTTCAGGACTTCATCATAAACTTCTATAGTATCTGTATGTGGCTAAGTAGGGTTGGAAAGCCTCCTTTCTGTGAGTGGCTCCCAAGCTCTTTGGTACTAAGGCATAACATAGGGAAGATAGTTAGATTAACATTTCTGTAAGTGATCTTTGCCTGGGCATGGGAACCTTTGGGTATAGGAACAAGAATGGGAATGAGAGTTTGGAAGCACAAAGTCTTACCTTTATGGTAGTCAAAATGCATTTCCTTTCTGCACGGTTTTGTAGCAGCCTCTCCATAAAGCTGACACTTAGAAATGCCCAGACTTTCAGAAATAACAACCTCTTGCATGATAAAATAAGCTGTAGGAGCTCATTGTCCAGCAACTCATGGTCATTGTTTAATTCAAGTGTTAATTTCTTGGAAAAAAATGAACACTGTTAGTACTACTAAACAGATGTTGCATGCAGTAACTAGAATTCAACAAATAGTTTTCCAAGTTAATAAAAAAAAAGTCAGCAGATCAATTTTATACCTTGATATTAGCTGACAATCTGTTTTGTATTATGGCAACAGTGTATGTGCTACAGTAAATCACTGTCCTGCTAAGAGGGGGTGATCCCTTGTGCATTTATTAGAAAACACTGCACCTACAGTCACACCATGATCTTACCTGACATAATGAAAATTATCCCAGAGACAAGAGTAGAGCCAATGGTGGTTTCTAGAAAGCTTTACATATCTATGGTGTTTATTCACAACTCAGCAATGGAAACAGGACTTACAGAAAGCTGTCAGCAGCCGTCAGGTGTAAGGCCACTTGTTTCCCTCTGGCATGCAAAGACCTGATGCTCACTTATGTGGGTCAGCTGTTGCAAACCTTTGATGACACATCCCTTGTGACACCAAAGTGCTTTGACATGGGCACTAGTTAATTTAGATATGCTATAGGACATTTGTGTATTGCCAAAATAGAGCAGCCTGATAGCATTATGGAGGGTTTTAACTGGACAAGGATAATTTCATTAACGACATTATGGATGAAACACTGAAATTTCTTAGGAAAACTGCCCTCTGAATGTAAAACTAAAGTGGTCAGGAACTTCTGTTGCTGACTGCTGTTATGCCGAAGGCCTACATGATTGCTTTGTAGAGCTTTGTGACACTGCAGTGGGGTGTCTCTCGTTTCCCTTACCTGCAGACCATGCCAGTAAGCTGGGAGAAGGTTGGTGAGAGTAGGTCTCATAGTCCAGTCTGGGTCACTAAAATAACAGCTCCGTAGGCTGATGCTCCTAACTGGGATCTCCTCTAGCAGGATCCTAGCTAGGTGATCATGCTTCATGACTCTTTCAAAGAAGAAGTTCACATTCAGTTTTGGGGCTCTCTTGGCCAAGTTTGCCCATGACATTCCTGAGACCACTTGCCCATGAGGGTCATGGATATGACACTTGATATTCAAGGTGCACAGAGAATGAGAGCTGCGCTCCCGCAGGATGTCCAGCAGTTCATCAGACATGCAGTTATAATTGAAAGTCAGGATGGTCAGCCTGTGGAACTTAGACATAGTTTGGTGGAACAAGGCACTGCTGTAGACAGAAAGGTGAAGACTGAAGAAATCCTCAATATTGATTTCAGATATAAAGCTTCTGTTTGTCAAACTGCTTAGAGAATTCAGAAGCTCACAGCCTTCTTCCAAAGTTATTCTTGCTCCTTTTAAGTTAAGATAATCAAGTTGATTGCTCATTCTTTTCAGGAAGGCAGCTAAATTCTTGATAAACTGAGCCCTAACCACATTTCTCCAGATCAAGCAGTCCAATTCTAGGTACTTGATGCTCAGGGATACTAGGTGACTATTACACTTACCCAGGTGTGAAAGAAGACCTCTCATAATCACTTGAAATTTTTTGATAAAGGGAGTATTGTAAGGATTCGATAACTTGATCTCAAGGTGCTTCAAATACTTGCCAAATTTCTTGGTATACCACAGTGCACTTTGAAACTCCAGTGTGCGTGCCCTTGATGGCTGGCCATAAAAGGTGATGGTTCTGCATCTCCAGAGAGATCCAGAGTGCATGGCACAACTCCATTTTTTACAGACCAAGGCAGCCCGAGATCTGTCTCTGTCATCTAACCAATGGAACACATGCCTCAGACAGACATCAGGTAGATAGGCCCAGGAGCTTTGCTCGGGTTCACTGTCATCTTCCATTGAGAGGACTTCTCTTCTGGGTCTTAAATCAAACCAACATGCAGAAAGCTGTGGGTAGATTTCTTGCCAGTCCCAACATAATAGGCTTCTAAACAAATGGATGAAAGTTTGTTTCTTCACAATCAAAACCAACAACCTCTGTACTCCAGCTGTCAAACAAGCCCTTGAGTCTAAAGTATAGTCTTACCTAAATCAAAAGAAAAAAAGAGTGAAGAACAATCACAGTACAAGCACAGGACACATATTTTAATTTCTGGGCCTTCACCTTCAGTCTAGCTAAACAGTGAAATGGTATCAAATGCTGCGACAGTAGCCACATTGTCTGCAAAACCTTTGGTTGGCATCAGCTGCAATTAATTGATCATAGTCTGTGATCTGATGCCTAGCGTTTGAAAGTACTCAGTTCTTTGGGCTGTATACATTTGAACAGGAACATCAGTGCAAAATTAGCACTAATGACTTTTCATAGTCTTCTAGGGTACCATTCCATGACAATCAGTACCCTGCCTTAGATAAAGGCTGGATAAAAAAAAGTTGAAATGGATGGAAACAAGAAGTGCACCATACAAAGAAGAAAACATGCAGATCCCTGAGAGTCTGTTTACAATTACAAAAGCTCAGCTATTTCTATTTTAATTGTATAAACAGGCATGAAAGGACAGGTTGATAGCACAATTAAGCTTCAGTCTGCTGTTAGTCTTTTTGCCTACAGTTCTTGTGTCACATAGAATCTCTCTGCCTGTACACATACTCTTTTCAATTAGCACTGTTTCTATTCTTAGGGATTCCTCTGCCCACTCTTGCCATTCAAAGTACCAACCCACATCCCCAGCTATCAACAAAACCCTTAGAAACTGATCATGTGGTCTGATTACTACCTGACTCTCTGTCTCTCTTGTATTTAGCACCTCCAAGGAGAGCTCTTTGTTTTGCAGAACTGTTAGTCATTTAGGAGGTCTCTAGATCAATTTCCAAAAATCCAAACCAAGTCTTAAAATATGGTGGCTGAAGCTCCAGTTTGCTAGTGAGAAGAACCTGAAACTTTTGCTAGAGAGAGTGAGGAGAACACAGGGGAAGAGGTCTAACACTTCAGCTAACTGGAAGCCGTGAAGGCAATGGACAGAGGAAAGCAGAACAGAATATAGGACAGTAGTACATAGAAACACATCTGTTAATAAAGGATGTTTATTACACTGCACTCATCAATATTAGCGTGTGAATACAAAGTGGCGCAAACACCATCATGTGGAACTTTTTTAAAACCAGAGTTCTTATGAATCTGTAAAAAGTATGTTTGTTTATGAGCCAGTGGTGTGATTCAAGAGGTATCCTGCAGTGTTGGGTTGGCTTTTCCATCACTATAAGCGAAGTCTTAGTTAAGGAGGTGTTCTAGCTGTCAGCTCCGAGTTTAACTTGGTGCGGGGAAAACATATCTTTGGAAAAAAACGCTGCTACAGTTCTTTCTAGAGCAATTTTTTTCCAAGCAGAAGTAATTTCAAGATAAATGAACGCTTTGCATGTCTTGTTTGCCACTAGGGTAAGAAAAAAAAACCCAACAAATAAAAATAAAATCCCCCACCGCTGAACACATACATCCTTTTCCCTTGGCCCTCTTTGCTTCAGAGGGCATCCCGGATGGTTTACGATCTCATACGGACAGTTACACTAGCTGTCTCCTCCAGCAAGAGCTGCAGAAGCCCGTGGAGTAAAAGCAAACAAACAAAGACCTTCTAAGACTTTGACCGATAATTACCAGAAGCAACAGGAGCTGTGGCTTGGACACCCAAGTGGGCAACCCAGCCTGAGTCCTTTTACTAGTCCTGCTGACGCGGATCTCTGGGCCGAGGTCCGCGAAGGCGCCAGAGCCGCGGCCGGCGGGGGCGCAGCGCAGCCCCTGCGGTTGCGCCGCTGGGCCCGGACATTCCCCTCAGCCAGCGCGGGCCGCTCTCTCACCGCCGGCTACGCCGCGCGCGCCCGGCCGAGTAACGGCAGCCCCGCGCGGGGCCCAGCCAATTGCGGCGGGCGGCGGCGGCGGCGGCGCCAATCCGGGGACTCGGAGGGGGCGGCGCGGCGTTCAAACGCGGCGGCGGCGCACAGAGGAGCTGCTGTGGGGAGCTGGCGGCTCCGTCCCGATCCGGGTCCCGGTCGCGTGCGGCGCGCTGAGTGAGTACTGCCCCGAGCAGCTGCCAGAGCGGCCCAGTCGCGGCTCCCTTTGCCCGAACCCGTCTCCTCCGGCCTTGGCGACACTTTTCGCGCTTGTTGCTACTGTCCCAGTAGGCGCAAAAACGGCACCGGCTGGTCCCGCCCAGTCCCGTTAGCCCGATGTGGCGGCGCGGCGGATCTGCCGCGGCTGTCGGCGGGGAGCACGGCCAGTGCCAGCAGAGCAGAGTTCCTGCGGCGAGAGGGGCTCGGACGAGGCGTGGGCCCGGGTGTGTCCAGGGGCTCGGCCGGGGGCTACCCCAGAGCGCCGCGGCCTGCAGAAGAAAGAAGGCACCGCGCTGTCCTGTGCAATACCCGTTTAATAAACAGATCATTGTAACCGTAGGACAGCAGCGGCGCTCTCTCTCTTTTCAGTCGTATTTGTTAACTAGTGAAAATCAAGGATGGAAAGTATATATGTTTAAATTATCATATGTCATATAGATAACTAGCATTTTAGCCCTTCTCACCAAAGTCTTCTGCCAGTAATAATCCTGTCTGTTTCACGATTTACCTATCCATAATCATAACTGGTACTGTAGCAGAAGCCTTCAGCTAGCAAGTGTGGCAGGAGACAATAGCAGCTGTGTAGACCTGTCTCTCTGTGGAAGGTTGTTTTGATTAAAGAGGGCAAAAATTTGGGATATCAGATCTTGATCTGAGACATAAACCAAAAAGATGCACTCATAGAGCATTCTACCTCTCAAACTAGAGTTTTCCAGTGGAATTGCAATACAAGGCTTCCTGGTGGACTTGAGCAAACCTAAATAGCCTTAAAAATCAACCCTGTTCTCTTTCAACCTCTTTCAACCTGTTCTCTTTCAAAAATCAACCCTGTTCTCCAACTAAAAGTCTGCTGAGCTCTTGTTTTCTTGTTTCAGGCAAGTGTAACCGAATATATTGTGTAACAGTTTCCATTTCTCTTTTTTTACACTGCTTTGTACCTTGTTCTGCCTAAGCTTTGGTCTCATTTTCATTGTTTTAGAAATAAAGTTGATCAAGAGCTGGAACAAGATGGCGTCTGTGCTCCAAAATGTCCAAGCAACAGTGGCGAGGAGAAAACACCGGCTCCTAGCTGACCTCAATGAGGATGAGAGCCCTGTGCCTGACAAATTCAAGAGAAGGGCCTCTCTGAGTTCTCTCAATACCATTCGCATGTCTTTAAGGAAACGGGTACCATTAAAGCCAGTCGAGTTGAATTTTCATGAAACCCCAACTAGGGAAAGTCTGGAACCAAGGCAGAGGTGCCAAACTCTTCAGACTATTAAAAGAACAGCAAAATATGCTTTTGGAACAGTGTCCCAGGTACTTTGTCTTTGCAGTAGAACATAGAGTTTAGTTTTTGCTTCAACTCCAGTACTAAGACTTCTGAATTCTGTACTGAGTGCTCTATTCCAGAGAGTTCATTCCCACACACTTGCACACCTTAGTGTTTGTCTCATAGCTACTAACTTTTAAAATCTTTAATATCTTTTCCTAAAGTATAGACAGGCAAATTATGGTTCTGGCAGAACATGGAGGAAGGTGAAAACAGTTTATTTTGTTATAAGAGCTTTTTCCCCTCTTGTATTTAATCATATATTGCAGAACAGTCTTTACACAGAGGAAATTGGGTAGAAATTGCCATAATTTGCAAAGAATGGTTACTGAGAAATGTGCAGCACTTTGGATTTTTTTTCTTTTATTTATTCTCCTGTACCCATACTATTTATTTTCATGTTCTTCATTATAGTTAATCTAAATTTAGACTGACAAAACCTGCCACAAGGTAGCAGAGTAGCAGATTCAAGCTTGCACTTCCCTTTCTTGCAGACGTCAGTTTTTTAAATGCATGTATTCTGTGTTGTGGAGCCTGAATTTTTCCAGCATAGGAGAAGCAAGAGCTTTGTCCAATGCCTGCTCTGAAGTCCTTGATGAGTGCCAAGGGCTAGGGAAGCAAGAGACTTCCTATTCAAATGAGTACAGAAGTTGAGATGCATTCATGTTAGTTGAAACCTGATATGAGCATGGAAGCTAGTAATTCAGCCCAAATATTCCTAGCCTTCCTGGTTCCAAACTCATGGCTAATTCACTTCATTTAGCCTAACATGTCTAATGCTTCTTTCAGAAAATACAGAAGTCTTGCCAAAGCCCAGTACGCTCAATGGTGACCTTTCCAGCTGAATCCATCAGCAGAAGCTGTGCAACCAGTTCTACCAAAAAAAGAACTGCTACACCTCAAACACCTTGCTATATGAGTGTTACTCCAGCAGCCAGTTCCAAAGGCACTCCAAAGTCCAGCAAAAGGGCCTTGCTTGGGCCAACAAAGGTGTCAGAACATAGAGAATGGAGGGATTTCTCATCCTGGCTTGGTAAAAATGCTCTCTCTCTCCGGAGATCCAGAAGAGCAGCAGCACTGAAGAGCCCTTATTCATCTCCTGCTCCTTCCAGCAGAAAGATGTAAGTCACATTAGTTTGTAAACTTTTTTTAAATTTTTTTTAAATTTATTACACTGATTAGAGTATCTGATAAAGTGAAAGGCAAGGTATGAAGTTTTCTGTCCTATTCCCCTGAAGCTGTGTGCTGCTTGAATAGTTAAGAAAGTAGTTCCAGCTCCCTGGACTGGGACTGAGCTATGCATAAAGCTGAAACATAAAAAGTAATTTTTTCTTAGAGACATACCTGAGTTTTTTGCTGGTGCCTTTTGGGTAAAGGAAAATGCTCAGTATCTTACTCTGATTTAATTGTAACTTTTCCAAAGCTGCTGTTTGTATTCCAAAGATACCAGGAATACCTCTGCTTATGCTGAGTTCTTTATATAACGTAGAGAGATTCCCGCCTCATAGAACAAACAAATTAGATCAAGGGTTGGGAGCTAGGGAAATAATAATGTGCACACAGGTTTTTCTTTTGGTTGAAGTCACAAGAAAGGTTAAAGCTAGAAGTTGAATCCACGCCTTGTGAACCTGAATCCTATGTCTCAGTTGGAAGATAGCTGTTCGGGGGATGAATGGAGACGTGAAGCAGTTGGCCAATGGAATTAAGAGTATAATTTCCACAGCCCTAAACTTCTCTGGGTAAAGTCTAGAGGTAACAAGAGTGGTACTTCAGGGATGAAGGCTTGAGTACTGTCACCTGTCCTGTTTGATCTGTAGCAATGACCATTCTGTTTGCAGAGAGTTTGACTGTGAGCTGGAACTGGTCTCCTCAGGGATTTGCCAGTTGAAGCATATCTCCCAAGCATTTGATGATGCCATTGTGAAAGAGGAGAGGTAAATACTGCTAAGTGTCCCTCAACTTTACCTGCCACCAGAACATAGCCAATTGCAGGCCAAGTAGTCCCTGTAACTCACGATTAGGAATAGTTGCAGAACTTTTCCAAGTGTAATGTAGTACATCTGTTTTTTCTTAAAGATACCTGGGAAGTTTAAATCTGCAGTTGGATTTGCAGCTTCTAAAACCTGCCAAATGCTCTACTTGTCTTCAGTTTCCTTGTTGTGAAAGTCAGATTTTTATCAGAAGGAGCCTACCTTTGAC
Source organism: Melospiza georgiana (assembly GCF_028018845.1). Classification (NCBI taxonomy): domain Eukaryota; kingdom Metazoa; phylum Chordata; class Aves; order Passeriformes; family Passerellidae; genus Melospiza; species Melospiza georgiana. The sequence continues at coordinate 13,552,614 of NC_080448.1, read as the reverse complement.
CTTGTGTGAGAACAATCCCTCCCTGACTCTTGTTGAAAAGAGGTGCCAATCCAGACTGGGGGAGGAGGTGGGAAAATTCCAATGTACTGGCACAGTCACTGATGTCTGCACATCCATTAAAAAACACTTTTATTAGGTAGCATTATGTTAACAAACAGTCCATGGTACCCAACTGAAGAAGCCTCTTATAAAACACCTTTGTTAATCCACAAGGTGGTAGGCTGCTGTATTTGTGAAGGTTATGTCATTCTGAATTAGACATATTAAGAAAATAAAAATTAAAGTTCAGAAATCTTGTCATAGGGTGATTCCCTAAATTTCTTCTTCTCTTAGACCATGTAAAGTATTCAATAACTAAATGTCAAGCACCTCAAATTCTCTAAAGAGAGTTTAGCATCAAATACTTTACCTACAAAGAAGTAAGGGTTTAACATCCCAGATAATTGCAAAAATTTGTATCAATGGGACCATGTCTAGATAACTATAGATTAAAATTTGTATCAAGTTAATTTTATCATACCCACTGAAAGGTCACTAAATCTCACTCCTAATATTCTCCCATCTGCTAGTGATGTGACAGTTTCTCTCATTCGTAACTGAAGATAGTAGCAACCAGGTAAAGTAGTTGTTCACCTTGGCTATGCCTGCATGCATCTGTGGGGAGAAAACCTGCTGTTTATAGAGAGAAAGGCTTATTATCTCATGCTTCTTTAAGGCAGTATTATGTAGAACCACAGGATTCTTCCTTCATATTCACTGTGGCCATCTCTGCTACAGCAGATCATTGTGCAGTTGTAAAACTTCACCTCTAAATTATGGATAAGTGAGTCCTCATGGGTTTACAATGAACCTCTTATGCAAACATCAGCTTTTCTCACTCCAGATCAAAAATGACTAGTACTAATCTTTTTGTCACTCAGGATCAGTTCTGACTGGTTACTAATGATCACAAAGCATGAGAGAACCAACCGTTATCCTGAGCTGTTTGATTTTACAGCCTTTCTTTTCCATCCCTCAAATTTTCATAGCAGTTTAGTCTATGCTATCACAATTAACAGCAGCTCATAATTGTATTGGTGGCATTTTTAAACACAGCAATTGTACCCAAGTGGATGTGACATAAATATTTTCACCCATTATGTTGGAATTGTTCTTTTTGTTAGAGGGAAAGGTACATCCTGAATACTATGTGCCATTTTAGCAACAAAGACAGGTGCAAGACACTTATCAAGAAAAATGAGAGCAGTTTCAAATGCTGGACTGACAGTTTCAACAGTCATTTGAAGTGCTTCTGCAGTACAGTACTCCTGCATGTGTAGATGCATACACTGTGCTCTGTTACTGCCTAGTTGCCTACTGGAATAATTATGAAATGAACTTTTTTTGGAGGTGCCTTTAGCCTTGCATGAGACTTTCTCTTCTGGTATCCAATTGCCATGAGTTTTAATGTTAGTGCTTCGTTTTCATTTTTTTAATGATGAAGCAAGTCTTGATCTCAAATGATTGTTTCCAATTCAAAGTATTGTTCTATTGTTTTGCATTTTAATGAATTAGATTATATCACAAGAAATACTCCTGTTGCTAGTTAAAATATCACAGTACTTCATTTGTGTACTTGCCATTTACGTTCACTGAAGATAACAAAATAATTTCTTGCTAGTGTTTAGAACAGTTACACAGTGAAAGTGTACCAGACCTCTTCCTTTCTCCTCTTTGTTTTCCAGCAATATGTGAGATAACCAGTTGATTAACTCTACTGACTTCATGCTGCTAATGGTAGTCCTGTTGTTCTTCTGCAGGCAACAAGCAATATCGAACTACTACTATCTAATGGCACGAAACTCACAGTCTGTACATCGATCCCTGAAACCATCTCAAGCTATCAGAATGCAAGCAAAGAAACTCCATCAAACACTTGGTACCTAGACAGAGATGGCTGTAACTATTTTTTCATGTTTCCAAGTTTATGAGCACATATAAGGGAGAGGTCTGAATAGCACCTGAAAGGCTGCACTCTATACACTTAATGGAGCCATTACACTTTTTTTTTATGAAACAGCTCAGGACTTTCCTTGCTTTCTCTTTTCAAGTAAAGAGAGAAGCAAAATAGTACCAACCACAGTGTATTATCCCTGCTGAGATGAGGGAACTGCATTGAAACCGTATTTCGTGAGGCAGTAAGTACTTAGAAAATGATGCTGAACTGGCCAGTAAGAATGGCCAAAGCAAGGGCTTATGACAGACTTATGAGGGGTAATCCTGGGTAAGAGTAGTGCTTAAATTGGTATCCAGCAGCCATGAGATTTAGCACAAATACTTTCCATGTAAAAAAGATTGGTCTATTATTTTGAAAGCCTAACTTGTTGGGGTTTTTTTTGTTACTAGCAAACTAAAGTTATTAATCACATTAGCTGGAAGTTAATAAAACAGTAGTGGCTTCTTTGAGTTCTAAGCAAAACTGCCATTCCAAAGCAACAGCATTCTGTGGAGTCACTCATGCCACAATAACAGAGCCATTTTAGGACTCTTACTTTATGGCCTTAAGGATTAGCCATCTAATCCTATCTTAGGTAGTTTGTCTCCAGACAAATCAGATCAACTTTGTAATTTCTTACTGATGCTTTAGATAGCATCTTGGCAGTTGAGTTAAACATTGCTTTTGTGCTGCATCTGTCTTTTAGTTATATACAGAAATTTGTTACTACAATTAATGTAACACGTTGTAACTACTCTGATTAGTTAATATCACATGGAAGTATTTTGATTATGTATACTTAGCATTTGATACCTGTATTTTGCTTCTAATTACTTTTAATAAAATTAACATTCATTTGACAAGCCTTTTTTGGTCTGTCATTCAGTATAACAAAGTTTAGTCTTTCCCATGAAAGCAAAGATTTGTCAAGTTTTTAGAATTCAACAGCAGGGCTGTTTTCCATGGTAAGCTTTGTGCAGGCTTCTCCAATTATGTTCACTCTAAAATGAACTTTCAAACAAAAGACTGATTTGGGAAACTTTGCTCTACTTGGTAATTTTTAAAATGTTCATGTGACCTAGTAGTTCCAGTGTTACTAAAATTTTAATGGTATCAGGTATAAATATGAAAAGCATTCAGTTATGATTTATGTATAAGTATTGATTTTTAAACTTGCTCCAAATTTTTCTTTTTTTCTTTTCAAATGAACCCATTTTAAAACATTTGAACAGTTAATGAGGCCTCGAAATATCAAAGCAACCCTTCCAGCCTGAAGACTTCTAGACTTTCAGATAACTGAGAATTTTAGCTTGTGTTATTTCTTGATCTAGTGTTTGTGTGTGTTTTGTGGGTTTTTAAACAACTTTTCTATATGGAAGTATAAGTATAGTATCTCTAAGTTGTCCTTTGTATGTCCTGAAACTACTTCTATAAAGCTTTCACAAATATGTTGTCTCATTAGTGAAATGCTTTTTTCTATGACTTTTGAAAAGGAGAGTTGGAGATTTTTGAAAAGTTGACCTCCAATCTAAGTATTATTTCAGACAGATCAACCGGCTTCTACTTATAATGTTTCCACCAGCTACTCGGACACGTACAATCGTGATCCAATATTTCTCAAATTACTGGTAAGAAAAATCAGTGACACTGTTTGTTTAAAGGCAAGAAGGTTTTATTTAAGTGGCTAATCTGTTTTAAGATTTTAAAAACCAGCTCACATCAAAATCTATAGCAGTTGTAGAAATCTTACTCCTTATTTCATATTAAGAAATTCATTATTGTACATTTTTGAATCTTTACAAGGCAGCCATAAGAAATATAAACATTTGTCACCAGATAGAACCTTCTCACTGACAGTATTTAAAAGTATGCACTTAATAAAATTATGGACTGAAAGAACACCTACAATTTCAAGTTTCCTTGAGTGAATTCAGTTGTAAGGGGACTGCCCCTTTTCACCCCAACAAATAGAAAAACAAATTATGCATAAAACTTGGGGTTCTGTGAGAGGACTGCCATTCTGGGCTGTATACCAGTCATCCAGGTAAAACACTACCTTTCAAACTTGCTATCTGCAAATCACGTTTCAGTGTTGCGATCTCTAATATTCCATCTCCCACCATGTCACAGTAAACCTGCCTCTCTCTTTTCCCCCTCCTATGTTCTATACATCCATAGAAATGACAAATGAACTGTAAAATTTATCTCCCCAAACCCCCTAAAATTCCATTCAGTTTCAAGGATAGCTTATTGAGATTAATACAAGTAGTGGCTAAACTGTAATAATCTGTTTGGGCTTGACCTAAAATGAGTGAAAAAGTCAACACATGACTTCAATTCCAGTATCCATGCACATGATTCTAGCTGTTCCAGGTCTTATTTCTGAAAAACAGATATTTTCATCCAGAAAAATGTGTTATTACTTCCATTTTTATGGGGATTCTGAATTTAGGCTTATCTATAGGAACATATTGTTACCTTGAGTGACTAAACATAATGGAAGTCTTAATTACTTTCACAAACCCACAATTTTTGCTTAAGCTTTGAACACAGACCATGAGGAATCACTGCTCTTAGAGAAGGTAGGCTGGAAGGTTTTGTGTGTATAGGAATTCTATCCTGTACCAGCTCCAGATGAGGATGAAAGTGCCACCTTCTCCCCTGCATGCCTGACATGAACAATTCAATGCAGAAATCTTGAGTTCAGATGCCATAAATCAATCTCTAATCAGAAAAATCATGAAATTGTGGTGCATAATCCTCATCTCTCCATTATCAAGCCAATGAGTTTACTAAAAAGATACCCATGCTCCAATCAGCTAGTCCTATGATGTACTCACCTTTCTGCAGCCTAGATGGCAACAGGGAAAAAAAACTGAGGAAAATCCTACTTGTTCAGTAACAACTGTTGGACTTACAAATTTTAAAACAAAATACCTACTGGTTTCAGGTATTGTTTTAAATGCTTATTAAAAAAGCTTTTAGCAAGTTTAAAACAGAAATGGTACAGAAAGAAGGGAAAAAGTTTTCTCTTTCTAAATTTATTCCATAAATTATACTATAGATTCTATGATGATACTATAGATCTAAGTATTGAGGATTTGTTAAATACACGCATTAGTAGTGTCCTGGCTAAAGAAAGACTGCAATGTATAAACAGGACAACTTGTTCACTACTAATGGTAAACAAAGGCTATTTTGCAGAAATACTGGGGCTTCTGAGAAAAATGTCTTTGTCCTGCATAAACCAGGGAGTGTAATTTTTTTCCCTCTAGTTTACTGATAATTCCACTTCTACATAACCAGTGAAAGTTTTAGCTGTTTGGAAGTGACTTCCCTAGGTATACTAGAGGAAAAAGTGAAGTAATCTGTATAAATTAAGACTAGTTTAATGTAAACAAACAAAAATGACAGCTCTCATGAACCCCAATGAATAAGAATTACCAGTACTTTGTCATTTTTACACCTAACAGAATTTTATGCTGAATAGATACAAACCATGCCACAAAACTAAACAGGAATACTTTGGTCAAGCAAAAATCTATACCAAGAGCACTAGTGTACGCAAACAAAAATGTTATTCAAAATAAGCAGATTTGGACTAACATATTCAATTCTGCAATCAATACAATGATATCGTGTTCCAAACCTACCTAGCTAGACAACAAAATTGAACAGCCACTGTTGCTGTGTTTGAGTTTTGTTCTTTTTTTTTTTTTTTATAATGTGTATTGGTTACAAATTTGCTGTGAAAGCAGAACCAAAACTAGTGTCTTCCAGCAGCTATACACACATACACACAGACAAAACCAAAACACCACAGTTGTGAAGGTGTGTTTTCACAATATCTGAAATAACTCTACCACTGCTATTAATCACAGCCATTTTTTACAGTAATTTAAAACGGATCCATATCAACAGGACAAAGAAGTAAATGCTTCCAACTGTGGCAGAGTTGTACTGTACCCTTAGCACCCACTGGACTAACGATTTTGTGTTTTACAATTTCATTTATGCTTCCTCCAGGCAGCACACTAAAAAGAATGTGCTTTTCTGTTACACACTGGAGGCACTAAACAAAAGATGGTGCTGAAACAACTGATGAATGTAATGTATATTCTTTGGGCACACCCACCTGACTTCACTGTCCCTTTCCCTTCTGTATATGCTAAAACACTTTCATAGTCTATGTAGTTTAAGTAAGTGCTGACTGCACAGAAACTGCAGCAATGAGGACTTGCAATCAAGAATAAGATGACTGTAGGATCAAACTTAGCCTCAGCGAATGGCTTCCTAAGGGACTGATCTTCCATGAAAACACAAGTAGAACTGAAATCCAATTGCAAGCTGAATGCCTGTGAATGACTGGATGCAGTTCCATGTGAACAAAGTGTGTAACTAAGAAGCCCGTGTCACTATTTTGCCAAAGTGCACAGCTGGAGTGTGGGATCACAAGATAAACCATTCTAGCCATGAGCAATCAGCAGTGCTGGAATTATGCATATAAGCTCTCATACATTGTATGAAAAAGTTAGGGAGAGTATTTTCAGCTTGATTTTAATACCATGTGTAGAAACTTTGAAATTGTTACCACACTAAATCATATACACACATGCACACGCACACACTTGTTTTACTGCTATTAGCTCCTAATATTCTTAAGGGAAGCCAGCACAGTGACTACTGTAAAGGTGACCCAGCTATTAATAGAAATACACAAAATCAGAGTCTTGATGTAAATGTAAAATGACATTATGTCTCCAAGAGTAAAAGACAGCCCTTTATAACCTAGGAGATTTTTCTAACCTTGTACTTAGACACTATTTCCTTCAATACAGTCACAGAATTACACACAGATCCCTCTTTTGAAAGGCAGTAGACCTTTCTACTACAGCAATTGAAAACAAAAAAATAGGTTTTCAAGTCTCTTGGGTGATAGAGGTAGATGGCTAAAACAACAGTAGCTTTGAACAGGAATAGCGATTACAGTCAGGAGACATGCTAAACAACATCCAATGATTAAAAAGAGCTTTTTGATCAGTCAATATTTTAGACCCCTCATCAAACTAAATATTTTCCTATTAAGTTCCTCTCACAAGCCTTGTATTTCCATGCCCATTTAAAACTAACAAGCAGGAGTGCTAACAGTAAATTCACTAGAAGGAGATGGAGGCTGGTGCACCTGTGCAACCTCTTCATGGTGCAAAGCAGAGAAGAAATGGACTATGTGACTAGAATTAATACAGTGAGACAGTGTGCAGTGAGACAGAACATTGAATAATTTCTCCAACTTCATGGGTTCAAAAACTATGATACTACTGGGAAAGCATTTGTAAATGCTAAGAGTGTTTCAATGCAGTTTGCAAGCTATCTTTCATTTAGCTTCTGTAGCAACAGAGCACAAACCCTAGCCCCTTGTAACATATTTACCTGCTCCCAAAGAGTGTTTGCTACCAAACATTTTACATCTTTCCTTAATCTTTAGCAGAGGTTACCCCTTCCCTTAATGGAAGCAATAGGAAAAAAAAAAAAAAAAAAACAAAAAAACAACAAAACAACCAACTACTCATGTGCCAGAGATATTTCAGGACGTTTGAAATAGATAACTGACAATCTTGCCAAGAAATGTCTGAAAATTTAAATCAAACATCTCCACTTACAACCTATTTTGCTGCCTCTTAAGGCAAAAGCTACTCTCTTACACCATTCCAAAAGTCCACTGAAACTTCATGGTTAACAGAAAGTACAGACTTACTTTACTTCTGCACTGTCTTAATGGTTTTCCATTGCATTTATTGTTTTACATGTTAACTTTTAAAATCATTAACCGACTTGGTGAGAGACTCTGTCTGGTCTAGCAAAACCTGAAAGGGGGATGGAGAGGCATCACACCCTCTCTACCCCAATTCCCTGAAATAAAAAACAAACAACAAACCTGAAAAAGGAATGTTCTTTTGACTTCAAGCTTTCTCAGTGTCAATAGTATGTTTTTAACTCTAAAAAAACAGGGGTTTTATGTGCACTTGTAACTTCATTGCAGGTTTAAAACATGCGTCAGTTCAGTCATTAAAATTATCTTGAATTTCCATCGAAGTGTCTGCATGAAGAATCTGCAAACTGCTACTATGTTAAAGTAACTATAACGCTCTAGAAATATTACTACTTAGGGAAAACATCACACATTTTACTTCTAGTAAGTCCATTGAGAGATCAGAGAGAAATTTAAATCAGCAGAGAAATGTCTATGTGGCACCTGTATTTTTGCATGTCCACTCTTTGAAGCTCAAATGCTATAATTCTGAATGCTACAGATTGTCTTAATGCAGAAGTTGCTGTGAAGCATGAGAAGGTAAACAATTTATCAATTTACTTAATTAGTTTTTTTCCCCTCCAGTGTAAATATTCTAGTTCAAATAATTAAAAAGCAATTGCTCTGAAGTTTGCAGATCCCTTAGTAAAATGGTTCCTATTAGCTTGCCCTCTTAGGATCTGACTCTCAGACTGAGATCATCAGAGCCATCTTCTTTGGAGTAGTCCACACATTTTTGCACAGTCATCGACTTCCACAAACAATGTGATCTTTGTACAGTTGCACACTACTTTGGTTACGACAACGCTAACTGTGTTTAAACTGTGGCTGACATATTTATTTTTAACATGAAGTTTTTATGTTTGGTTCACAAGTGAAGTTCTCGCACTTATTTGTCCAGCGCCTCACACAAATGAGAGTGCCCATGTTGGAGTCTGTTGACCAACACTGTAGGCTGAAAGGAAACCTTGGGTTTAAGGCGCCCAGAAAGCATCTTGTAGAAGTCCTAACCACCTGTTATTGTAGCTTCCGCTGCTGCTTCTCTTTTATCACTTCTATTGAAAAGTGAAGTGGAAACAGACATGATCTACTTAATGTTTAAAGTGTAAACCTGCTCTGTAACCTACAGGACCTACCCTTGATGCTGGTTTGGGTGCAGCTAATTAGCTGATACCACAATCCTTCTGAGTAAAATCAGTATCTTTTCCTCTTACTGCACATATTATATTTGTTCCCAAAATAACCTGTTGCTATGATGATAAACTTGTGATAGTTTTAGGTTGTTTTAAACTTCCCCAATACACATGATAAGAGGAAGAGACTGGAAGTGCCCCAGTTGGTGTAAGAAGGCAGATGTCAGAACAGGGAAGACTCCAAGGTACAAATTCCTGTCCACTTCTCTTAATTTGGAGCTGCCTAAATCCTACCTTTCAGGCATGCCCACAAGTTTTATGGGGTGCATCCAAAATCTACAGTCCCAATCCTCCTAGGGAATAGATTCAAATTTGTGAACTCCACCTCGAACCCAAGCAATGGAAGGAAAATGCCTCTCATGATCTTTGTCTGATTCAGGCTGGCTCTGAGCACGCTCTGGCTTGGGGTTTAAGGAAGGTGGGTCAGGTTGCTGCACAGACATAGTCCTGCGGAGGTGGTTTCTCTTGCGCAAAAACTCGGGCTGCGAGTGGAGGCCAAAGCTGCCTTTTCTCAAGATCATCCGAGAGTTGTTCTTTTTGGGTCGTGAATGGAGACTGAACTCCAGCGAGGCCAAGTGGGCTGCATAACCTTCACTGAGGAACTGAAATAGGAAGAAAAGAAGGGAATGACAAATTACCGATGCCTTGACCAATAAGTGCTATGAGGTATCAAGTTTTGATCACTGGCATCCCAGTTAGACACCTATAAAATACTAATACTCCTCTCCCCTCAATTTTTTTTTAAAGTGACCCATTTCATTTTGTCATTCAGAAATATGCAATGCATTCACTTGTAGATACAACCTGCAACCACTTGATTCTCTTTACTATTCACCCTTCCAGAAAATGCCTCATTTATAACCCCAACTGCCTTTCTTTGAAATACCGTTGCTGCTTTGTGTATTTGTAAGTTTGCACATGCATTCACTTGCATGCATTGCCTCGTCTTCCCTAGGTCTTCCTGACTGAATAGCAAGACTTACTTACTTGGCACTGTGCCTGGTATTTCTTTGTGGATCGTCCAACTATGTAGATCTGGGATGGCGACAGAGCCAAGACACTGTACACAGAAATATCCTTCATGGAACCGTATGCGGCACAGATTTTGATGTGGCACTGAAACAAACATTACTTCCAAAGTGAACGCACTTATTGAACACCATGCAGCTACAAAGCTGGTGCTTGATTTACAGTAAAGCAGCATATGAGTTTCCTGTTAACAATTTCAATTTGCAAACCACAGAAAGCTAAATCAATCTGCCTGCATGTGAGCAAGAACTACAGCTATGTGCACAGGAAAGGACAAACAGTTCATTTGCTGATTTGTCATGATTGGAGGTCCCTTTGGATGTTTTATCAGCTTTCCTTACTCTTTTAAAAGTGAGAAAAGAAGTGAGGAGTGGCAAAAAGACTTTGCGATGTTCAGTAAGACTTACTGCTCAGAAAGAAGGGAGATCTCTACTGAATTGCATTCCCTGAAAAGAGGTTTTAAGGCTACAAATAGGTTTCTAGTACCTCTTGCATGAGATTCCGGAGAAAAATGGTCTTTTGTCGCAGTGGGTCATGAACGAGTCCATCTGAGAAGAAGATCATCCCTTGTGGGAAATTGTGTTGGGACAACCAGGAGACTACACGCTGTTTCTGCATATCTGGACGGCCGGTGATATAGATAATCAGATATCCCAGGTCCTGCCAATGCCTGTCAGAAGAAGCAGTTAAATTATATAAGTGCAGAAAGAGCAACAATGCTCACAGGTCAGGTCAGCATCTTTTCTCAGACCAGTTAGAAGTCATATGAAATCCTTCAACAAGTGGACAGCAGCATGCCTAAGTCTCTGCTCCAATCCAGAAACTAAGTAATAATGTCTACACCTTGGGGGAGATGGAGGAAAGCAAGAGACATTCTTATATAAAATATTACCTAAAATGTTAAGAGCCATTCAAAAATATACTTAGAATAAACCATGCAACACATCAGGTACTGCTACTTTTGAAATCTTTAATGAGATTTCCTGCCATTTCAGCTGTAAGGAATGGAAACCCTTGAAAACTGACACTTTACATTCTCATGCAAGTTCCAAAATGAGAACTGCCTTTTCCCATCCAGTGCAACATTAACAGACCTGCAAGAATGAATTAAAAGGCCTTTTCACTTTTCCTCCAAAAAACATTCTTGCATTCATGGCACCTGATATTTTTTAAGTACAAATATGTCCTTATTTGAAATTAGTGAAACACAAAATACACATGGAATCATTATTAACTCACTGCACACACTTCAAGATCATATTCCCAAGAGGCAAATTTTTGTCTTTAGGCAATTTAAACTACAAATTTCAATGTAATCCACAGCATTGTAATATTTCTCTGAAATTCAGGCAGATATGCTGTGCAAGAAAATACAGAAATATATCTGCAGAGAATCTTGGCCCTTAGAAAATTGCTGTCTGTTTAGTATAACAACCCTTTTCCTTTCTACTGTGTTCAAGCAGAAAGTCGGAGATTTGAAGTGTTCAAACCTCATTTACCTGACAACATCAACGGCCCCTGCTCGGACTTTGGGGTCACTTCCCATAATTGAAACGCTTGCTGCAAAGGAGCCATCAATGCTGAACACAACACATTCCATTCCTCGGGGCAGTACAGTCAGGTAACTTGCTGCACTGCTCTGGTCCCCTCTGCAGAGTCAAAGCAAGAAATTAATTTAAAAAGCAAAATGTCAGAATGTATTTTCTGCATGTTCTAGTTAAGATTTGAAATTAGATCTTTCTAGACCTACAGCTTTAAAAATCACTGTCAAATATGGCTTCTGATTTCAGTCTTATGTGGGACAATCAAAACTTACACTTTTAGGAAATAGTTTTTCAAAGAGAAATTTGGAAGCTGATCTTAATAAGAAATCACATGCGTACAAGTAGCCAAAAGAATTAGAAAAAAAACACTGCAAAACACCTTGAAGTACTCTAATTACTATTCAAACTTTCTCCATAAGCTTAACAATTCATAATATGGACATTAGCCACCCTCTATTCTTCCAAATATCCCCCCCTTGCAATGGGAATGCCAGTTGAGAAAAGTGAAAAACAAAAAAACAAAAGCAGCAAGCAAACAAACAAACAAAAACAACAATAAAAAAAAAAAAAGCAGGCATACATGATTCTTGTCATGGAAACACATGTGAAAACCATTTCCTTATGATGTATTTTCTCCAAGAGAACTGGATGTTAAAAAAATGGGTAAATGACAAGGAAATCCAAAGCTCTTCTCATCCCACCACCTCATGTTCCCTAAAACCTGTAATCTAAAGACCACGTTCCTATCTGGTGATGAAGATTCCTATAAATATGTGCTCACAGCGTAATGAAAAGAGGACAGTTAATTTTTTTCCTTTTTGAAACTTACTCCTGCACTCTAAATCTTCATTTTTGAATATAATTCTATTTGTGTTTCAGTAACTATTTTCTTGAATTGATTGCCTTTTTTATTTAACTGAGGTAAAACATTTTCTCCTTTTCAAGTTGCACTGCATGGGATTGTAAGCTGACTTTGGACTTTGTTAACTGGTGGATAACAACACATTCTATTTCAGCTAAATTCTCCTCATTGATTTAATCTCCCAACCAGGGATTTAAATGATGTTTTTACTCAGTTTTGAAGTTCCTTCCTGATCACCACAACCCATCACAGCTTTAGCTCCAGCTTGGAGTTATTACCTGACCACCATTTTGATGGGATACACACCAACTCTCAGTCTCTTCTGTTCAGGTATATTGTAGGATATTCGTCCACTGCTGTTGGATATCTCTGTGTCAAAATACACCCACCTACCCGAAGATGGCTCAGTCATTATGAAGATATCCACCTGCAAAACCAATGAAACAGTAATCTAGTGTGACAGCCAACAAAACACCCCCAATGTGCAAGGCCTGCCAAGCCTCAATAATATTAGTATCTCCAGCCATGTCTGGTAGTAAAAGCTTTCAAGGAAGTTTGAAGGAACTTCAGTTAATAACTTCAAAGAGAGTCCTCTCAATAAGCAAATGCTTTCTAACATACAAGAGTTTATTGTCTTCATAATTTAAAGCCCTGATCTTAGCACTGCACATGTCAAATATAGAGGTCAGAAATTTGGGAAGAGCCCTAAACTAGGAAAAAACCAATTTTATCTTGCATAGCTATATTACCTTTTCACACACTAAACCTACAAGAAAACCTCCTGCATCTGGTTCTTGAGACAAAATCTTTCTCATATTATAATCTCGCCTACAACCAAAACAGTTCAAATTATCAAAAGATTTAATCAATATGGTTTTCTTCAACTGAAATATTTAATCAAAATTAACATAAACTATATTAAATACTTTGCTAGACCTGAAACAAGCCAAGTGAAGCCCACATGCTTCAGTTTTGCCCTCAGCTCAGCAGCATTGCTCTCTTAGTTTGCTCAGAAACTCCTACAATATCAGTGAATATGAAAAAATGTGTTCACTTATGCTTGGCTTTATTAGCTGTAAGCCTGGCTTCTGCAGGCAGCTTTAGGAATGACTGTTTCAATTGTCACATCACTACTAATTTCTAAAACTAATCTTTACTTGCCCATGTGTAAGATACAGCAGCCACCTAGCTTCTAGAATGCTTATTCTTTTATCTAGTTGTTTTACCTGGATAGGATGATATGTGGTTTTCTTTTACTGCTTTGTCAACTACTATAAAATTCTTTTTCCTTCTTCCTCGGAAAGTTAACTGTCTCCAGTAGGTGGTACAGCTGGCACTGCACATCACACTCACCACCAACCAAAGGAGATACCCATAATCAGGTAAGAGAGACAAGAGCTCAGAAACAGGTCAGCCATCAGGAAAGCCCACTTTATAGCATATTTGTGCCTAAGTAGTAGGGGGCTAGTGACATTTCCCCTCACTGTAAGGCTTTTTCTGACACCGTACATGTGTGCTACATTCAACAACTGTTTCAAGCGAAACGAAGAAAATGGATTACTCAGACTTCACCTTTTCACCTGTTAAAGCCACCATGTCCAGAGGTCCATACATAAAGCGCCCAACCAGTACCTGAGGACCATCTTCTGCTGCAATGACATCATTAGCTCGGTGATTAGCAGTCACATTCTGAAATAAGAACAGAAGATGAGAAGGGTATGGTTCATTTTTGTCACAAGGCTGCTGTCTCTATTTTATTATGAACAGTGACACAGAAACACAGTCCTGGGCAGTATGTCTGAGGTACATGAAGTGCACTGCATTCCCATTTCAGCTGGAGCCTAATTTTCACTTATGGTGGGTTCCTGAATAGACTTTCTAGAGAGAGTACTCAAAATGACCAAACAAGAGAGAACATTTGAGGGAAAGCCAATTCTTTTTCACTTCAAGTGGGGCCACAGTGCCACATCACTATGCGCAAGGCACACACACTTTAACTGACATTATTAATTGACTTAGCACCTGAAGAAAGTAGGAAATATTTCTGCTTGGCTTATGGATTTGTCCAGCATAAAAGAAAGCTCTTTGCATAATGGAAACTTAGGGCCTGTTATTTAAAGAAAGAAATATAAAAATTAAAGAATAAATATTAAAGAAAGAAAGAAATACTTTCTCCCAACATGAAGTGATAAACCAAGATGACATTGCTCATATTCCCTAACCATTGATCTGCCTGCCTCTGGATTGAGTTATCAGTTTTCAGCTCTTTAGTGATATTCAGTTATGTAAACTCTTACTTGGGGAGATCAAACTCCATTTAAATTTCTGTCAAACCCATCTTCCATAGCTGCCATATATATTCAGTGTTAAACTTACTCTCAATTTGACATGTGTCCTTTTGCGTAGCCATTTTTCTCGTGGATTGGATGGACTTAGTGTTTCTGGATCCAGGTTGTCATTTTCCTTGAAATTTACATTTTCATACCTCATGACCTGAAATTATATTAATATTTTAATAAACAGCTTGTGGCCTGAGGAGTCCTGGTACTTGGCAAAGAAAGAGAAATTACACTGCTGCCCCAGTTGAGTGACACTGCAGAGCCAAAAGCACAATGCAAGTAGAGTGGTAAATCCATATATCCACAAAACCTGCACAGACAAAGAAACTGCTTTCACTCTGTTGGCCAACACTTAATTTCAAATACTTATTGAAAGCTTTTCATTCACAGCAGAGCCTACACATTCCTCCAGAGAAACAGTGAAAACATTAGGATGGTATCAAGTGACAAGTCACATTGTCTATGGTCTGCAAAGTCAGTAAAGCAGCATAAAACCACACAAGCATTTTTTAATATCCTTTATGTGGCAGACATCAGACTCCTGACATCATCTATACTGATTTTCTACACATCTACTCAGAGAAAATGTTTCTTACCCCTTTTGGGTATTACTGCTTCAGTAGCTGATAGGTAGGGACCCACAAGGACGCACTGAAATCCAACTGAATATGCAGAACCTTATTTTGTCATACACATTCTTACAACCTAAACATCACCAAACATCATACATTTACCAAGAAACTTTCATGTCCAACTCAGATTTCAGGACACAACCTACAGAATTCAGAATCTGGGTGTGCGTTATGCCACATTTCAACTGAAACCAGAAGCTCTGTCTCGCTGAAATCTGTGTGTTGTACCTGCAATCACAAATAGCTATTTTGAATGAGAAATAGATTAGCAAATTTTTCAAGTTGAACAGCTGGTTTTCTGTGCTGAAGTTTTACAATCTCAGTACCCTTGCTAAGAGAGTGATCTAGAATTCTTTTAAAAGATGTCTTATATGAAATCCCTTGAGTAAAATCATGCTGCAATCACAGTCAGCAAAGCAGCTGGTTTGCAACAAATTACAGCAGTGTTGAGAAGTAAGCATGGTTTTTAACAAATTGGCATAAATTCTATTCACTAGAGGTAATGTGCAGGCAATACATGCAGCCACAGGGCATTCAGGAGCCAGTAGTCTTATTCTTAACCCCCAACAAGGGTAGAAGGCCCAGACTGTACTGGAACTAACTAGTCCTTTATGTAGAGCTGTAAGCTCACATACAGCTTTAGAGATATGTTCTAAATATCTAAGCTTGAAAAGCTTAATAAATTCTAAAAGATGTAATGTGTTTACAAAGCTAGGAAAGTGTCCTGTAAAGGAGAGACTCAACTTTCTTATTTTCAGTATTTTTCGTATTTTCAGTATTTTCAAGCTGGTTTACTATCAGATGTATGCTAGTAATTTGATACTTAATAGGGAGATAAATAATTATGTAAGGCTGGAGATAGCCTATTCCTTCAAAACCAGGACAAAATTAATATATAATACAGGGTTAGACTGATCTGGGGCACAGGAGGGGAGAGATATGCATAAAGGCACAATATTACTGGTCACAAAGCCAGCAGTACTAATGGTGGGCTCACTGTCCCCTTTACCTCTCCAATAAATACAGATCTGTCACTCCTAAATGCACTTGTATGTGATGCATCCACACGTAGCCCCCTAACTGACTGAAAGATTTAAAGACTGACCCTTGGAAAATGCAATTAACAAGCACAAGGTTATCTGTTGCAGAGATTAAAAAAAAATACCAGTTACCTGTCTTAAGATGAAGGCCACAACATCTGTTGATTCCCAGTAGCTGGCATGAAAGAGATGTGGCAGGGCCACCGTTGGAAAGGCTGTCAGCACATCTGGACAATACAAGGCATAATCTATTCGTTTTGTTCCCCACCATTTTGCAGTAACTACAAAAAATGAAACAAAATAGCATAACATTTTTATATCAATACATTTCTTGCTGTCTTCATTTTAAGCTACATAATGGAATTAAGTTTTCTGCTTTCTTACTCTTGACATTTGATGTCTGTTAAAGCTATCTATCATTCACAAAAGTACAGTTTTTACTGACTGCATCATCACTTAACTGCCTAACATCTAAAGAGTTCTTCTGGGTCCAAGTTTTGGGAAGCAGAAATCACTTCAGCATGATCCCCACTGCTTTCTAGTCCATGGAAAATGTACAGTGAAAGATTACTACTTTTATAATCATATTATAGGGTAAGAATTGCAAATGCCTCCCAAACAGTGAAACAAATATTGAGAGAGAGAGAGAGAGAGATACGTACATACATACATACATACATACATACATACATATATACACACACATATGACTGTAGTCCATAGCAAGACAATATACTCATTTACAGCACTTTTAATTATGAGTAACAAATCTTATCTACCTATGCTGCTTCATGCCTGGAACATGATCATAAACCCCTGTTACTATGAAACTCCTGTGGCTATTTATGAGTAACGCCATAATATAAAACTGACTTCTATTACTTTATCTATCTAATTACAAACAGAAAAGAAAGATAACTTGTGTTATGTAAAATTGCAGAAATTTTGGCTATTCTCATTCTCCCCAAATTCCAAGCAGATATATTTTATTTTCATAATCAACTTTTTCACAGAAACAATGCAAAGAGAAAGGCTGTTGCCATATCCAATAGCACCGGGCACAAAGCTTCACTCACTGTTGGTGAGGCATGCCGATAGCAAGCTTTCAGTTGACCCGGAGTTTTCACTGTTCATGCTGGCCAAGCTCAACTTTCTTGTTTTCCCTTGTGGTTGATCAGATGTATTTGGAGATCCAGGACTCTCCTGAGAGAAAGGTATGTTCAAAGAGCTATTCTCAAGGAACAGACCACTGTGATTGTGGAGAGCATCACCTGCAGGTTACAAAAGTGAAAATAACAAAAAAAGGATGCACACCATGGTTTTGAAACTAGTGCATCTGTGTATATCTTATTTCCTTATTTATTCATCTATTTTTAAATGCAGGGCTAATGAATGTTTTCCTGAATAATATCTCATTTAATGCTCATGGATGAAACTTCCTCCTTCAGAGTGCGAATAGCATGACCCAGCATGACTGCATAGAGAAAGCACACACCCTACTGCCATGAACGTGCAATGGCAGCTGGGTGCTTTTGGCCAGGATCTTCCAAACTGGGTAGTGATGCTGGGATGCTATTTTAGTTCACACTCAACCCTACTCATTTTAAAGTAATTTTCTGAGAAGAACTACATAGTCCTGGGAATCTGTGATACTTCTCTGGTCCTACTTCTGGCATGAGCAAAATGTCCTTTTTTGCATAACGTGACAAGTCAAAGATACTTCATATGATTTCACTTTATTTTCTATTAAGTCAAAAAAGCACAATTCCTTCTACTAGCACCTTGCTCATCCACCCCTTTCTCTTTCTTCCCCAGAAATCAATCCATTTCTCTTTGGTTTTCTTCTCCTGGATTCAAATCTTTATTACCAACATAACTATTGCTTAGTAATCCACCCTGGAGAAGTGCAATCAAGACTGCTCAGTGGTCTGATTTGTCCTAGTAGATATCTACAACAAACCAACCATAAGTGACCAAAAGAAACAACATATGAAGATCTAGGCAAAGGCCAACTAATTGTAAAAATAAATTGTTTAAAATGATAGTCAAGGATATGGAATTTTCCAAGTGATATTTCAACTAGAACAGTGGTATCACCTTCAAACTCCTCTTTAACACAACTAGTATCACAAACCTCATGCATAAGAAAAATTTTTCTTAGTAATCCTCTTTGGTTCCACAGTTGCTAAGTATGTCTGTGCTACTCAGTCCCAGAGTTTGTTTTCAGCATGCTGGCACATTGCTATTTCAAATTCTCTTGAGCTGTATAAGGAGAGAACACTTAAGAGAACAACAGGTAATGAGAGCTATGAAAACAGGCACTATACCTAACTGGTGAGATCTTCCATCCCCTAGTGGGTACCTCTGGTACCGTGGGACACTGAATGGAGGAAGAAGATGGAATCTTTTCTCCAACAATGGTTCAAGTCTGCAGGCAGAGGGGTCAGCAGAGTGAAAGAAGCTGTAAACTTGGCTGCAGGCTGGTCGGACCTGGCATACTTGGATGAGAAAGAGACAAAAAGGCCAGTATTGCTGCTTTACAAATTTCAAAGAGTCTGTGCAGAAACACAGTTAATAGGGTCTTCTGCAAACTCCAGATTAGCACACAGCTGGCCAAATTGAATTGTTTCTTATTTCATATGTAAGGGACAGTTCACTGCACAGGAGTTTAAAGAGACATCACAGTCTGAAATGCAGGCACATATGAAATGTGAAGAGCAGAAGAAGAGAAACAGAAGGAAGTGAGAAATGAAAAATAATTTTAAAATCTTGTAAATACATTATTGAGCATTATAGCTGTAATGCTCAGCACTTCAAATATATACCAGCAAAACAGCCTGACGGGCTTTTGTCATCCCGAAGACTTAAACCTAGGGGACAGCAGAACACTCCCTTATATTATAAAAACTAATTCTAACAAAACAAATAAATACATCTGAATTTTACTTGTTACATTTTCAGGTAGCTTTCTACCATTCATTTCAGTAAAGAGGGCACCTTACTCTTCTCAACCAATTTCCAACTGTCTGCATGATAGATTTAAATTTGTCTGTTCTCCTCTCAACTGTGTCACAATTATCACTTTAAAATGGGATTCTTTTATCATATGCACCTCTAAAGACTAATTATGCTTCAAGTAGACACTGCTCACCTCAGAATGTGTTTGAAATGCCCATCAGTTGAGCTGCTTTCAAAGCATACTCCTTTGTAGGATATTTGAGGAAGGATGAAAGTGAGAGCTAATTTGAAGAAAATAGTTTAAAATACTAGTAATTATCATGAAATTTTCCTTTCAAAGTGCCCAGAGGGTAACAGAGCGGAGACTGTGGAAAGGACTGGCCAGGAAAAAAAAACCCTTGGAGCTCTGAGTTGTCGTCTCTTCTCATTATTGCAACAGATTTCCTCCCTCGCCTCTTAATAAATGAATGCATCATTTCCTATAAAGATGCTGCGCTATCCAAAGCTCATACCATGCAAAGAGACAAAGCATGTGCTGAATAATGAAAAGTAAAGTAATCTTTTAACTGAAAAACTTAAAAAATCCAGATGATTTTAAAAATTCTCTGTGTCTGATCAGTAGGCTCTGTTACTAGAGAGGAAGAATGGCTCACAAGCAACACACCCGAGGGCCAAACCCACCCGCGAAGCCAGACATGAACAAGAGGTAATGCTGAACCAAGAAGAGATGTTATTTTTGGTATTGTTTTCAAGGACTCATCCTTGGTGAAGTGTGAGCTTCATGATGTATGACACTGGGTATACAATTAACTTAAGATACACTTTTTTAAGTGCTAGAGCAATCCTCATCACCCTCAGTACCTACCTACATTAACATTACCATCTCTTAAAGAAAGAAACTTACCTCACTCCCTGACTTTAACCAGGCTCCTTTGTTTTCCTTCTTTTTGTGTGAGCCTCTTTGTTTACAAAGGTCTTCATGCATCTTGTATTTTAACC
This sequence comes from Melospiza georgiana, assembly GCF_028018845.1. Lineage (NCBI taxonomy): Eukaryota > Metazoa > Chordata > Aves > Passeriformes > Passerellidae > Melospiza > Melospiza georgiana. The sequence continues at coordinate 13,532,234 of NC_080448.1, read as the reverse complement.
CCAAGAACTTACCATCCAGACCAGGCAGAACTGTGCTCCTCATGGCCAGCACCAAACCGAGCGGTGATCCAAAAAGGAAGAAATCAGACACCTCAAATTCAAATCGGCCCAGATTTACTTCTGAGAAACTGGAATCCACAGGAGGAAGTTCTGCACCATCTTTCAACACGCTTGAGTGGATGCTGAACAAATAAAATATTGAATCAAAAATAATAAAGAGAGCATTCAGAAAAATATAACAGTACCAAAACAGGATACTTGGAAAGTTCCAGCAATGGCATTTAGATCCAAACCTTAAAATTGTAAAATGATATTGCAGTATAGCAGCCATGATTTTTCAGTGTGGCTATTCAGCAAATTTACTGCCTTCAACACGCAAGAGTTTCCTGCAATTATTCTACACAATACTTGGTAAAGTTTTGCAAGGACTATGAATATTTAAGTTTACTGTTCTAAATAAAACACTGTATTTCTCCTATAAAAGATCCTAAAAGTGACTGACCAAATAAATCTTCATGTTTTCAGTTGCAGACAAGAGAAAAACAACCATTCTGTCTCAGAGGAAAAACAATCTACAACACATTGATGTCCAGAAAATGCAATGGTTTCAAAATAAATGCAGAATAGTCAAAGAAAACAAAGCAAAGGGCATTCCATTGCAGCAAGACTACAGAATTACCTTAACCTGCTACTAAGAAAAATGCCAGACTTGAAGTAAGGCACAGTAGTAAGTCTGCACTATACTCAACTCAAGCAGAACTGAATCTTCAACACACAGTAATTCTTGCTCCTCTGCATCACTCACAATGAAATAAAGGAAATAGGAAGATAGATAGGAGAAACAAAAGCCTGAATAGCTCAGGTAAGTAAAAAACCAAATAGCTTAGAACCAGCAGGAACAATGAGACAAAAGGAATGGCTGTGTTCCCATCCCATGTATTTCAAAGGTTTTTTAGGATAAAGGAAAACTAAGTTAACTTCTCCCTCCAGTTCCCTCCTCATTTAAGCCAAATGTTTATGCAGGGCTTTTTTTCTGTTGTTGCTTTAAAGCTGATCTGAATAGCTTATAGATCAATGGGAGCACCTAAAGCAATTATCTCACTAGAGAATAATAAAGGTCCTGAAAGTGAAGTCAGAGGGATTGTTAAAAAGAAATAGGTAACAGAAATTTACAATTATCAAGTATTCATCCATCTTGTTTTGAGTGGACTTAAGAAATAGAACTTTGTGCATTCATTTTTGCATGTTCAAAACCCTCACAACTAATAAAGATCAAATAAAAAACTCTCCAGATGGGAGTATGTTCATACTAGACCCACTAAATCCATAGTTTTCTTTGAGGGAGAGACAAGAACTTTGGGCAAACCTCCAGAAACACACCACAAACAATAATAATGCCTCTATGCTCTGCTGCTAACAGGTTCCTTTCAATGGCAAGCCCATTTCTTTGACTCAGTCATCGGGCACTGGTTACCTGGACAGGAAGGCATGATGCTGGGTTATGGTATCACACTCATAAGTGGATGAGTCACTCTGTTTCCGAGGCAGCGGTGGCCTTTGCTTCTCATCCTCCAGGATTCCCGAGATGTCAATATTGCTTTTGCTCAGGTGTTTGCTGTCACCCAGACTGGAGTCCTCTGCTGAGAGTGGATTATCCTTCAGAAAATTAACAGAGCAAAGGGAAGATTTAGACAGATAACAAAATACAAAAGAGCTTATATGAAATGCCTGCATTTATACATATGACCTCACTTAATCCAACTGGGGAACGAGAGGCTGGAGAGTAGCCACGCAGAAAGGCACCATGGAGGCTGTGGTCAATAGCAAGTTGAATACAACTCAACAGTGTGCCCTGGCATCCAGGAGGACCAATTTCATCTTGAGGTGCATCAGGCACAGCATTGCTAGCCAGTCCAGGGAAGGTGACTGTCCTACTATGCTCTGGTGTGGCCTCACTTTGAGTCCTGTGTGCAGTTTTGGGCACCACAGTAACAAGAAAGATAAAAAAGCTATTAGAAGGTGCCTGAAAGAGGGCTATAAAGATAGTGAAGGGTCTGGAGGGGAAGCCATATAAGGAACAGTTGAGGTTTCGTGGCTTGGTCAGGCTGGAGAAAAGGGGACTGAGGGGAGACCTCATAGCAGTCTATAGAACCCTCATGAGAGGAAGTTTGATACATGGATAGAATCCCATTCTATCACGGTAATTTACCAAATCCTTAACTTTCCTCTGATTTATATGAAGCTGATTTCCTCCATGGAATGCATCTATGGGGTTTCAGCTCTGTGTATTTTTTCCTCTTCACCTGGATGCTGCTGATGCTTCCTCTCCTGCTACTGTTCTGACTCTCGTAAGCGGTATTAGAATTATAGCAGATGGCATCAAAGCCCAAAATTCCTCCAATGCAGTCACCGATAAGACACACCTGAAAAAAAGATTTTAATTTTAAGATGTAGCAAGTTTTCAAAAGAGACAAAAAGCATCACAGTACTGCAGAAGAGTTTCTATCTTACTTCATTCCCTTGTTACTGGTTTCTACACTTAGGTTTATATTGCAGCTACTTTTTTCTACTTTCTTTTACTACCAGAAATATGCCCTGCGCAAAGATTATCTGTGTCAGGAACTATTTTAATGAGTGGGAGTTAATCTGTTCCACATACAATATAAAATCAAAAAAGGCAATCTCTGATCTAATGAACTTGGAATGCAAATTGACAGAAGAGACAAAAATATTATAGGAAAGATCCACACAGGGTGCATGCCAGGATATACGATACTCAATCAGTACAGGGCTTATTCAGAGTCAGAGCTGAAATTTCTATCTAAGGAAGAAAGCAAAGTACTTTGGAGAGCACAGAGAAGTCACTTGCATTTTAACTGTGCTGGTAGTTGATGGTGAAAATTCTGTGGAACATATAGAGGTCAAGCAGTAAATACAATATATTATTTGTAAACCACAAGAGAGAGACTTTTTTGTAGCTCTGCCAAGGAAAAAAAATCATAACACTAAAGTTCTATTGAGATAGTTTCCATATTATTTTTGTAACTGGTGTCATTCTTCTTTACATAATTTCACCTTTCATAATGTTCTGTCACTGCAGCTGGGCTGGTTTTATGCTTTAACCAAGAACAGTTTACTGTGCACAGTAAAAATGGCTTATAACCAAATTATAGTCTAAAAATACTGATATATCACAGCATAATCTTATTAGTGCCACAGAAAAGAATTTGTGTAATAAGACACATGCTTCCCTTCAAAGTTTACACTGTACTCTATATTAAATGTATTTTCTTTCTTTTTCTGAAGTGTGGAGGTCACTGTACTTAAAGGAAGTGCATGTTTCTGGCCATTGTAGATGGCCCCATTACAAAATAATATCAGTAACTCAGGGTATCAATATCATATTTCTATGTAAATCCATGTGAGTTAATGCACAGGATTCCAAAAGTGCCTGTCTTGTGCTGGACACGGAGAGGACATTTTGTGTAGATGATCCCATGCTAACATTCATTCATATTTGTAGCATCCCACACTCATAACTCCAACCCCTCAACATAATGGCTTAAAACCAAACAGCCTTGCTCTGAAGAAATTTTACCTTGATGTAAGAGAAAACAGTCCTACCTGTCCATTAAAACCAGCCCCATCAGTAGATTTGAGAAACTCGTTATAAACTTGATTGGCTCTACTGATCACCATGGCAACGGCATCCTGGTACTGAGGAGATGAAACAGCCAGCAAAGGCAAGGCAGCCAGTGGGATGTGGTCTTCACTGCTGCTGAGACAGCTCTCATCATAGCTGTAGGGATTCAGGCTGGAAAAGGACATGTTATCATCAGGAAAGCTGCAAGAGGCAGCGCACAGCATTAGAGAATGAGCAATTACTAACAGAAATGGGTTGGGCTACTGCACTTCACAATGAGCAAACACAGGAAGGATCATTTTCTCAGAGAATTCAACTCCTTAAAAAAACCAAATCATTACTGCTTCAGGTGAACGGGATCACACTAGAAGGCATTTCTGTAGTTAAACACACTTGGTGCAATTGTTCTACATACAACTAGACATAATTTGAAATGGCAATGACATGATTACATTTCAGCTTTTGTTTCCCCCCCATATAATAACTCACTGCACCAGAGAGCAGAATCCAACCATCACAATGGAATAGTTTCCAAGAATACAATGACAGGTGTATTATTCAAAAGCATATTATGACATTTTTCCCAGTGTCCAAACTTTTCAAAAAGATGAAACAAAGCTGCAAACAATCTGAAATCACGAGCTTCAAATGTAACCCTGGGCACTATACTGAAATAAAAATAGTCTAAAAGCAAGTATCACTTAAGGAAGCCCCAGATAAAACCAAGAGAAGCATCTCTTTGCTTAGAAAAACAGAAACCAAGGAAATCTGATTCTCTCCTCCCTTCACCAGAGTTCAGCAGTTAATCCTAGTTTGCACTTGTAGAAGAATTGATGCAGGAGTATGTGTTTCTTTCATCTTTCTCTATTGTGCCATTTAAAATACTTATGTCATGGAAAGCAAGGTTACTTGAAAATATTCTCTCATTCAATGACAGAATTTCTAGACTGAAAAAGCAGCTGAGGAAGAGCCACTCCTGAAGTGGATACATCCAATAAAATTTATTTTTAAACAAATTAATCCACTTAGACAAGGATGAAAGATCTCTGCAAGTCTTCCAGTCGGCAGAAGATTAAGAATGAATCACAAAATTTCATTATGAAATATATAGGTCACAGAAAGCCATTCAAAACCACAATGCATAACCAAACACAGGGAATGCAAATCAACTTACCTGGAAACAAGAGAGAAAGCTGCTGAACAAATTGCTGGGCAGGGAACAAGTCTCATTAAGATGTGGCCCAAAGAGGCAGGGAAATGGGCTCGGGTCACTTTCTCAAACACAGAACTGAAGGTGTTGATGTCTGCCAGCTTGCTGCTGTGGTCCCCACTTCCAGTGTCTAATATGTTCCCCCCATGTAGGATCAAAATTAACACATGAGTTTTGCAGTTCTGGTGTTGAACTCCTTCCTATGAGAAAAACACGAAATAGGAAAGGAGGAGGCATTTTCATGGACTTTGTTAGTTTACCTGGTGTCAACACCCATCATGGTAATTTTTTTATATTGCCTTTCACTGGAGTGGGTGGGGGCATGTGTGTGCATATATGCATGTCCTGTGTTCCATTTAATTCGTGTATGTCTGAATCATGCAGAGCCCACTATGCTCTGACACAAACTGTGCAGCACAGATGAAGGTTTCAGATCAACAAAGATTAAGATAGCTTTGTGTACATCAGAAGTTACTTTAAATACTCTGAGACTGGAGAAAAATTCCAAACTCCACAGGCAGTATAAGCTATTATCCGTCTAGGTATCCTAGTGATTGCTTAATTTACTGGCAAGGTTTTCATTCAAACCATCACGAGTCCAAAAAAGACAAATTCCTCTGTCAATGAAAACATTCAGCAAAAGCAGATGATGCAGTTATCTCAGGCTTTTGAGACTGGTAACTTCTCATTAAAATGAAAGACACTTACTGAAAAAGTAAAAAAATGCATCATTGCTGATATCCATAAAATTCACAAACAAATTTATGAATATGTGAACAGGTGCATACACAGACAATAATCAGCATGTTTTGTAGATAACCAAGATGTTTCCTGTTGAAACCAGAAGAGCATTTTGAATGTCTCACAATTTCACCCTTTTTTTTCTCTTTACCCCTTGATACTCGTGTGCACTTGAAGAACTCAGTAATACATTAAAAGGTTAGATTTTTTGTCGTTAAATCTTGACTGCTATTTTCTTCTTCACTTTGGATGTCAGGATTCCTTAAGATTTCTAGTTCCTGACCAAATATGAACACACTGTAAAAATGACAGTAACATTTTTTGACTAAGGATCATTAAATGCTAGATTGGGTGATTTATTCAGAATCAGGCAATGTTCTGGACAGTTTATTCTTAAGTTCTGGAATGAAAGGAAATGGGTAACTTTAGCACTTGTATTATGGTGACAGAGAAATGGCCAAAAATGAGAGAATTGTAGGTTATTCCACTATCTCTGTTCAGCCCATGAATTTTAGTATCCAGTAGAAGTACTAATTCTGAAGGCTTTTTGCTGACCTGACTTGTATCTGCTTAAATACAGGAGAATCATGTAAGCATTTTTCAGGTTCCACTTTTCCATGCACTGATTTACAATTTCCTTCTCCATAAGGTTTCATTCCAGTTTTCAGAAGAGAAATTTAATTCCCTTTAAAAGCTAAATATATTTCCTTCCATGGACAATGTCTGCTTGTAAATAAGGACCACCGCTGAGGAGCTGATGAAACTGAAAGCTTCAAAAAGAAAAAAAATCAAGTGGGTCAATATTGCTGAAGTCAATGGTATGAGAAGTCTCTCAGCTAAATTTAACTGGTATCTTTCACAGGAAGATTCAAAGAGAATAAAATTAATTTGTCTCTAAGGAGTAGCTCAGCCATGACTTAGACAAGGTGCTCAAGGACTAATTGACTGCAGCCAATCAATGACTGTCATCATTTTATGGGGGTTGTAGGACTGAGTTCTTCAAAAATGGTAAAGTAGACATTTCCATTACCTGTCCTATGTGTGGACAGAGGACCTTAATCAGTTTTCTGGAAGGACCACTCGTTGAGATTCTTTCCTGCTTCTAAATAAAGGCAATTCTGTTACTACCAAATTCATGACTGCTGCTGAATCTGCTTCACAAAACCTGCATTTCCAGTCAAGTACTAAGCAGACATAACCATTTCTCTTCAGAAAACTGAGTCCTATTTCCATGTAAGTAAGCAATGTCTAAAAATCTTGTGATGATTTTCAGTGAGTACATGTGCACCTACTAAACACGGGAAAAACACACTAAGGCATCAGATGAGTTTACAGTTACATAACACAATATGAGAGTACTTCCACACGTCTACTCCTTGAAAATCAGCGCAGCTTGTTTTAGGAAACAATCTCACCTCATTGTCCTCATGTATTTCAATACTGCCTTGTGCAGGGAACCTTTGTTTTCTTAAAGAAGTTCTATATAATTCACCTGAAAGGAAAAGAGACATATTAATAATATAAATATTTGTCTGTTACATCTTTTACAGACATTTGTGGAGGTAAGGCCCATTTCTGATTTCGAGACAGAAAGTTCTGTTCACAGGAAATCCTGTAGACAAACAGAACAATACACGTTCACCAGTGATTCAGAGACACTAAGCAAGTTCTGCGTCTCTGGCTTTCCTGAAGTAACTTGTTGCCCTGCCTCTTCAGGTGGAGTACAACAGATCTCAAGATCACCACAAGAAGAAAGCCAGGTGAAAGGAAAAACACTGAGTGATTCCACACCCTAAAGCAGGCATGAAAGGCATGGGTTTGATACATGACCAAAAAAAAAGGTTTGTACCCTGAATCTAGAAGACAATTCATACGACCACTCCTAAACTTCTGAGATCATGAGGTAAAGTTTGGACCCATACTAAGAATCAAGACAGGTCCTCTTTTTTTTTATTACACAGATCATTTAAAATATCCCTAATATTTTGCTGTGCTAATTAGGGAGAAATTTAGAGGGGAAAAAAAAGAAAAAGAGAACTTGTGTTAGCTACAAAGCATAAAGGGGTGATAGTCCCAAAAGAAAACTGCTATTTCCATTATCATGCTCGCATGAGAAATGATGCTGTTTCTTGCCATCTGCTTCACTATTGCTAACCCTTCATAATGACAAATCTGTCATAAAAAATATGTTCACATGAAGGCTGTGACATATGCTTTCTATTAACAAATGAGAAAGAATACTGTAAATATACTGCAGATGCATTTTGCAGACTGCACTGTTTATAGGAAAATAATGGCATGCATCACTGAGTCCAATCCTGCTCTGAAAATCACAGCATGATATAGTTCCTGTGTTAAGTTCCACAGTTTCTTCATTGAATGAGTCTTACACATACACACACCACCAGATCTCATAAATTACTACTACAGAGCACAGAAGAAGAAAAGCACACAGGATTTAGCTGTGAATCTCAACTCAAAATGCTCCACAATTCCAGTTAAAAGACCAGGCAAAATGGGAAAAGTATGATTTCCAAAAGGGAAGGAGTTGGCACCTAGTGACAATGTGCTCATGAACACAGCTGCAGGAATAAAGAACTGACATTTCACTGTGAACTGCTTCAGTAGTCAGATGTTTTTGTTAACTCTTAAGCATTATGTTACATAAGCTAAATGTTACCTTGATTTTCTTCAAGCTTCCCAATTGTTTCTATCTGCTCAACAAGGTCATTTGAGTTCCACTGGCTCATGCCTATAAGAATAGCATTTTTTCCTTCCACCATCTCTTCTGTAAGAGGAAATAGAACAAAATAAATTGCTGTGACAAAAAAGAGAAAAAAGACAGAGTGAGAACTAGCAATCAAGAGAAATAAACACTCATTAGAACCCCTAATGGGAACATGTAACAGGTTATGCAGGACTATCCAGGAAAGCTTCTTGCCTACTCATATACTTTACAGCAATCCTATACGCTTCATAGATTATGTGCAGGAAAAACATGGAAAAGAGAGGACTGCCTGAATCTTTTCTCTCTTGAGCAGCCACTTTGCAAAACAAAGTCTATAACAATCACTTTGAGTGTTAGAGTAGTTGGCTGGTTTTGTTTTGTTTTTTTTTAACTTTTTTATTAGAAGAACACTGGCAGGTGTGTGCAGCAGGCACAAAGACCAGTGAAAAGAACGGAAAATAAATGAGAGGGCTGTTATGGAAGATTTTTTTTCAGCTAAAAGGCTGTGGGGCAGGTATGTGGGGAGATCGGTATAGGGGTGTTTGCCTGTCTGCTGTTGAAGTCTGATAAAACAACCAAATGGGAATGCACAGGCTTCTCTGAATAGCTTTTCAAATCTGAGGAAAAAAATGTTAGTCAAACATGGAATTTCATATTCTGACAATTTTGTGATGATGTATTCAGCTGTAATTTTCATCTTCTGTGATCAGAGGTATGTCGCAATTAAATTATAAGATAGTTTCCTGCATCAAATATAATTTTGCATGTTGACACTGTAAAATTCCTGCCTAACTTATGGCATGTCACATAGAAAGCAAGAAACAAAGGAAAGCCAGGCAATATAAAACAGTAAAATATTACTTCTCCATTTCCATATGGATTTCACTGAATTAAGTAGTTAGCCATGACAGATGAATCAACAATCAAAACATGTACAGCTGCTTCATCTCAAACACAGGTGCTTGACTCTATGTTTACAAGGCTGCCAGCCAGAAACTTTGTTTGAGAAACTGAGATTTGACCCCAGCTGTTTTTCAGAATACAAAAGCAGCTCACTAATGTTATGTTTTAATGGTGCCTCCTGCTGTGCCCACTGTTTCCTACTTCAGCCTGTCTATGAAGTACAAATTACACATGGGTAGTAGCTTCCAAATTCTCCCATGAAGAAACCCCATAGTACTCAACTCCAGCTGCACTTTGCAGCTGCAAGAATATCAAACATTGATGAAGCACTCTGTATAAGTTACAGAGAATGGGTGAGGAATATAGGTAAGAAACACTGCAGAAAATTTTATGCTGGAGACAGAAAAAGGTTATCAAGCTACCTCATTTTTAGGAGGTGAAAGCCACAGTCTCTGTCCTGGACAGGTCTCTCTCACTCCAGCACAAACAAACTCCTCTTGTTTCTTTGGTGCTAAACTTAATCTACTGATAATGCCAATTACTTCAGCCCACACATATGTCTTCCTCTACCAAAGACACAAGCTCCCTTATCACCAAGAGAGCTTCTGAATGTAGAAATGCCTTCTGCCTCTTTTGCTAGTATTTATTTCTGTGTACATTTATTTTCCTGACATTTAAACACTTTATTTCTGAAAGGCTGGTCAGGAGAAAGCAGAGATGATACTAAATTAGGAGGACCTAAGGACTGCCTCAAGGGTAGTGAGGCTTTGCAGAGAGATATGGATAGACCACAGAGGTGGGCAATCACCAGCCATATGAAATTTAACATGCGCAAGTGCTGGATTGTGCACCTGGGATGGGGTAATCCTGGTTAGACCTACGAACTGTGGGAGAGGGGGCTAAAGAGAAGCCATGGGGAAAGAGACCTGAGGGTTTAGGTTAATGGTAAATTGCATATGAGTCAATGGTGCATCCTGGCAACTAGAAAGGCCAACAGTGTCCTGGGGTGCATCAGGCACAGCACCCTAGCCAGCTGAAGGAAGGTGACTGCCCCGCTCTGCTCTGGCGCAACCTCACATGGGAGTCCTGTGTCTAGTTTTGGTGCCATAATACAAGATCTAAAGCTATTAGAGAGCATTCAGAGGAGGACAACCAAGATGCTGAATGGCCTCAAGACCAAGATTTATGAGGAACGATTGAGGTCCCTCGGTTTGTTCAGTTTGGAGAAGACTGACGGGAGACTTCATCGCAGTCTGCAACTTCCTCAAGGTGGGCAATGGAGAGGGAGTTGCTGATATCTCTCTCGTGACCAGTGACAGGATTTGAAGAAATAAAAATCTATCTAAACAAAACTTGATTTGAAGAGCATTTTTGCAAGCTAACTATCAAGTAATCTAAACTTGGAAATATTTGTGTTAACTCAATATGGACTATGTCCAGCAAATTCAGTCTACAATGCATGCCTCGCCAGCTCCAAAAATGCAGGCACCAAACGGACCTTCAAAGCACTACTGAACAATGAATCTTGATGATTCAAAAGAATATTCCATCAAGCACAGTAAGTGATCATACTCCCAAAGACAGAATCTAGTCAGACTTTTGATCTATTCACATCAAAGAAAACTATGCCATCTAGAATGTCTGAAACATCATCATTTTAGTTCTCTTTATGGAGAAAAAAACTGAAGTATGAGTTGGTGCTCAAAGTTACAAGTGCAGCTTCACGCGGAATTTGGAAACATTCTGAAATCATCAAGAGAGCTATTTTAAGCACATGGTAGAACATTGCAAAGCACAAAGGCATGTGGAGGAAGATCAGCATAGGGTATATTTATTTTCTATTTCCAACTCTTCTATTCATTAAAGCTTAAGATTTAAATGCAGCTTAAACAAATTGGGTATCCTAGTCTCACTGAGTACCCAGTGGGAAAAGTTTTGATAGAGTGGAAAACCTAAGATATTGGTCTTTAAAGTGGACAACATGGACACTGATGGCCTTCATCAGGAACTGCGATCAAGAACACTCCCACTGTAACCTCATACACTGTCTGAGCTGGGGAGGATCAGGGTCAGACCCCATGAGCTCTGCACTGCTGGTGTTTTGCTGCTTCTGACACCAGATTCAGCTCAGGGCAGCTCACTCATCCACCCCAGCACCTCAACAAAGTCCGGTAAATTCAGGTCCATGCACAAATCCTGGATAGAACTGATGGAGGTTTTGTCTAATGAGGACAATGCTGTCAGTTCACCCATGAAGGAGCTGAGTTAGTTGTTGCAAAACTGGGGGGGAAAAAAGGGGAGGGGAGGACAAAAATGTGTACTCACCCCGCGCATCAAAGAATTCATCATCGGAGCTCTCCACAGAGTCTCTGAGAACACTCTGCATGTGCCGCTGAGCACCACCAAATCGGCATGGGCCGGCTGAAAACACAAGGAGACCCACATTAACACAAGGGAATGCTCACCTCTGCTCCAGAAAAGACCCTGACCCAACACATTAATGACCAGTTTGTGTAGGTGCCTCAGGAAGATGGTCATCATGCACACTTTAATCTCAATTGTCAGCCAGCAATAGCTCTCAGGATGGCAAAAAAATACTTCCACTTAACGAAAGTGATTAAAACAAGTTTGTGTTAAAGATAAGCCTGCATTCAGCTAATGCAGTGACCTCAAAAGATAAACTCTTTTCTGTTGAATTCGTCTGACTGTTCCATTCCAACACTCAAACTGCACATTGTTTCTAAGACACAAAGCAGCATTTCCCCAGGACATGACAGTAGCTCCCACTTAAATTCAATTTAACTCCTAAAATAAGTGCCATCTTATTTGGCTCACAGATTTGCAGACAAGCTACTTAATTCTCACTCACTGAACTGGTTTCATCAGAGAGCTCTGCTATGCTGGGGCCTGGGGCTTTCACTTGAAGCTTGCCATTTGAAGATAGGAAGGGAAAACCACATTACAATAGGTACAGGAATAGATATAGTCATGACAGCTTAGATGGTCCAAATGGATTATCATATTCAAACTAATTTGTAGTTAGTAAGCCAGCCTTGTCTAAATATCTGAATTCTCCTTACATCTAAGCAACCCAACACTAGAAAGAAGCAGTGAAATATATTCCTTATATTAACAACAAAGTCTCCCCACAATCAGTGGGATCAAATCCACCATACCCCTAACAACACTATTGTAGAAAGGACACTCATCGCCCACCAGAATAGTGTCCTTCGTTTGATTCATTTCCGCAAATGATGACATCAGACCTGATTCTAATATCCTGAGCCCCTGGCCACAAAAGCATTCTTCTTCTCTCAGCAGTAAAAGAGCAACTCAAACAGAGGATGCATCCTTCTGTATTATTCTGGAGAAAATATGCCACTAGGTCACGGCCTTCTGTTCTTCATTTACTCCACCTATAGCTGAATTAATCAGAAATATAAGTGAAGGGGGGTAAGAAGCAGCAGATTTTAGCTGGCCAAGACGTGAGTAAAAACAATAATCAATTAATATCATTTTAATAGGGTTAAAAAAATTGGCTATTAAGAAGTAAGTAAAAATAATAGTCAATTAATAGCATTTTAATTTTTTTTTAATGGCTATTAAGGAGTCAGTATTCATTCCAAGAGTACAGTATGTTTTGGCAATGTGTCCAGTGATATCTGGCAGCTACTGGAGCCCCTCCATTCAGGTACATATCTATCCTAAAACGCACCACTACAGTCATCAAAATAGTGGGAGAAAGAACACTATTCTGACCTTCAAATGAAAAAAAGTCTGCATTGGGTCAATGCTTGGAACAGAAAGCATTCCAAAATTCCAAAAGCACAAAGTGGGAAGCACCACAAAAAAACCAGAGTGATGAATGGAGGGTTGGACCGAAAGAGGGAGGGAGCAAGGGAGCAAGGGAGGAGGCTATAAAAATAAAAAATTGTAAAAACTTCAAAGGTACTCCAAAGCAAACAGCAATTCCCTGGAGAAGAACTGCCACTAGCCTGGCTGAAAATCAATAATAGTACTCACCCCACAAAAAAAGCCCATGGTTCCAGGGACCTTGGAGTTTGATGTAGAATGTGAAGGGAGGGCAGGGAAAAGAGTCACAAATATCCAGGCATAAATTCTGGTTATGAGAAAAGATCTTGGGAGCATAAGTTTTATTATATTGCACTGGGAATGCTTCTAGATTTAGAAGCAGCTTAAACATAACCACAGTCAGCAGCACAAATATGCATAAAGCTCACAGCTCTCCACATCTAGACTGATTTGCTGGCTGGACTGCATTGCATTGCCCTAATACATTGGTCCTATTGAGTCTGCTTCCTTCAGTGCCAGCAGATTAGCATTAGGCTAACCTTCAGAGGACTCTATTAACATTTCTTGATTTTATTAGACACTGGCATTTCCTGGACTCACTGATTTGATTTACACTGTCAACTGCTGCATATCTTATTTTATAATTTTGTTTCAGAGAATGAAAAGACCAGCCCTACTTCAGAGCACAGGTGAGCTCCTCGGTAATGACACTTTATGCTTCTACAGCAGTGATCCTACCTTTATCAGATCAGTCAGCTGACTCTTAGCAGCCAGATTTCAGAAGTTTTTGCACCCAGGTAGCAACTTTCATTTCATTTCAGTTGTTCAGTATCACAATTTCTGATCAAAGTAGGGGAAAGCATGGAGAAATGCCTTGAACACTACGTGACAAATTTGTGAGTCACAATAGTTGAACTGGAAGCACATACAGTAGTTCCCCACAAGCTGTCGGGGCGGCACGACAGAGAGACAGTAGGATATAAGAGTAACATTTCCCAAAGGAGGAAGGAGAGCCCACAGAAATGCACAGGTGCTTTACTTCTAGAAGAAGCAGAAGTAAAGTTTCCTATCTAACCTGTTCTCTCTGCACAGGACTGCAAGTTGTGACAGTCACCTGTCACAGAGGCAGCTGGCAGGGGCTTGCCCCGAGCACAGAGGCACAGTAAAAGCAAGGGAGAATACAACAGCAGAGCCATCGCTGCAGAACTATGAACAGAAGCTCAATCCCCTAGTAGGCTAGCACTAACCATAAGTAATTGTAATTAAGAATACAATCAGGGATTCTCCGCAGTAAAAAAAAAAAAAAAAAAAGTCTTCTTTTCTTCAACAAAGAACAGCTGGAATTTCACTGCTACTTTGCTGCATCAGTGATCTGGTGACTGATGGGAGGTGTTGTGATGCATGTTAGATACTGATTTCCTTACCCCTACTATGTATAAGTAAGGATCACAACTGAAATCTATCCTGCATAACAGCTTCCATAAGGGGAAGAGCCACAGATGATAATCGGCTGCAACCTCTTGTGATAAGCAGCAAAATAGCCAGGATCTTATTTGACTAAAAATTGCTACAGAAATAGTTCCGTGTTCTATTATGCAACACTCGCACTTTGGTTGAAGGCGAGGCAGACTGCACCTCTGTACACGTCATCCTAATTCAGATGCAAGACAAATTTAATCCTTGGTGTTTAGTGAGTGTATATAATTCCAGCAAACAGCAGAAGAAACAGTTCCCACTCATATACCAGCAGCTTCTAATACTGTCCATCCAGAGAAGGAACAACCCACTAAAATGATGCAATCTCTGATATGTTCCACAAATAGACCAAAGGAGCAGAACAGTCATGGAAAATGCCAATTCTACTTTCACCCACAAACACCAGCAGGGCTCACTCTTCCATAGCTCCACAAGAAATCACCAGCAGTTGAAAAGTACATATAAGACAAGAATCAGCTCTAGCTTCCTCTGGTCAGGAGGCATAAACCCAAATTCTTTCCAAAGGTGTCTCTTTTTTTTTTACAAGCTGGCAATGATATGACAATAGAGCAGTGCATGAGCATGCTTCATTACAAGTGATATGAGGGTGATTCTAAAAGAGAGAAAAAAAAAAGAAAAACAGAAGAGGAATTAAAGTGACCCTACTGGTCTTTAGCCAACATTCTCAGGACTAAGGAAATGGCAACAGATAAACAGGTAAGAAGTGAAATAAGGCTGAAGTGGCTCTGAAAAAGTTTAAAAAACGAAGCTTTTTCTCTGAAAACTGAACAGCTAATGGTGTTGATTCCCAACTTTAATTGCTTTCCTATATCCTTTGGAAGGCCCAGTGTCCAAAACACACTCATCATAGAAGTCCCAAGCACCCTAAGACAAAACAGCTCACCACTGTCACTCAGCAGTATGCACATGTTCTGCTACCAGTACCAAAAATGCTGCTTCAATATTACCTGTTAAGAAAGATAGTATTCAAAATGCACACCATGTCAGGAGAAAGAAAAGACATCTACTTTCCATTTCCATTCCAGTAACTGGCATCAATTCTGACAACACAAAGCAACACCACACAGTACGGGCTCCAGGTCCTTAGGTGGCATACACCTAGAGGTGAAACATGTGAGAGCACAAGAATATCTTCTGGGGAAAGGAAGGAACAATTTCCTGTGGAAATTATGTTCTCTTAGCACACTTTACCAAGGCACAGGGATTGAATCTGCTACTGGATCTAACAAGCAGAAAATTAATTTTCAAATGCAGCAGGAAGTAAGCCTAGCCCTGCTGTGAAAACACAGCCATGTTACCTTTCTTCACTGGTTCTGCCTTCCCCTAATTTTGAAAGCTTTTAAAAATTCTTACTGAAACTGAAAAAAAAACCCCATTACTGGAGTCATCACATCACTGTTTACAGAAGCACTTCATGGGCAGGACTGGCACATACTCTTTGGAAATGAGAGTATGTTGATTTCATTCCTGAAACATACTTGTGAGGGCAGAGTAGCAGCACAGTAGGGTCAGTCTAGACGCATCAGTCTAAGAGTCACTGCAGCATCTCCCTCTTCTCCTTACCAGTGCATGTGTCACTGGCCACCTTGTCAGGCAAGCAGGACAGACAGAAAGCGAGCAGGATGACCCAAATGCCAGCCATGCCAGCCCCTTGTGTAGCGGCAGCATCACAGGCTAGTTCCAGAGGCCATCCCAGCTCAGGTGTGCTCACACCAGACTTGCCAGGAAAAGGCATTCAAGCTGATTGGGCTAAGAGCTGCAGTTTTCACTGGATGCAATTACAGCACTGGGCTTTGCTGTCAAATGAATTCAATATTATTCACTTCACTGTTATATTATCACAGATTTCAAGCTTTGCAGGAGACCAAACCTTTTTCCACATCTTTTGCTTGGAAACATCTTCCAGTTTCCAATCAAGCCCAGACATAAGCACATGCCAGAAGACAGGCAATGATAAAGAAAGCACTCCTGACTACTATCACCACACCTAGGTAGAGATGAAACAGCTCACAGTGTTCTCATAGCTACTGGAAACTCAGTCTTTTACAAAGTCAAATATTGAGGACTGAATTAACCTCAATTAAAAAAAACCCAAAACAATAGACTCTATTACAGAGATTAAAAAATTTCCACCTGTCAAAACTTGTTTTAGAAGCACATTATTTTGAATTCAGGGGCAGTTGTCCTAATAAAACTTAAAAGCACAAGTCATTTTTCCATTTGGATAGAGATGCTGGGTAGGAGGAATGACCTTTGCTATTGCTACCAACTGTGGTTGCATAATAATATTTCCTTCTGTTTTGCTGCTTTCAGATGCTTCTTGCCTACCCATTAAGTGATTTAACAGAGCTACCCACACAGTGTTACCTAGTGACTATGAAGTTAAGACTTACTGGAGGCCAACTTCACCCACTATTATTTCCTACTTATTTTTTATTTCTTATTTGGAAATCGTAAAACTAAAGACGTACATTACACGTATGTGAATTTAACTACTGGAGGCACTCCTAAGACTCAGGAGCTCATACAAGACAGAGGGAGATGCTGATCAGAAGAAGTCCTTGCCTGCACACTGACCACCAAAAAAGATGGACCATATATGCCATCACTGATAGCAGGCCTCCTCATCCAAAATCACAGAATGAATCTGCATCAGAGACTGGAACTGAAATAAAATCAGTTGAAGCTGAAATGGAACACACTCAGCAGAAGGGGCTGAGGAGGGGCATGGAGTGGGAGGTCTACAAAACTGTGAGGCTAACAGAGAAGAGGAAAAAAAATAACAGTGGGAGGTGAGAGGGAGGGTGGAGAGAACATAAAATGCCAAAGGGGAGGGGGAAGAAAAAAGCGGAAGATCAAGTCAAGATGTCAAGCTCCCTTGTCAAAATACACAGTTGACAAAGCCAGACATAATTACAGATAGAAAAAAGTCCACAAAGACTGCAGGTTCTCTTGTCAAGAAGTGAAAGACCTAACTGATAGCCACTGCGGTCAGAAGTGGCCAACACAATCATCTCCTCTCTCCCATTCCTCATTCAGTGTCTTTCATGTCACAGCAATTTCACAGTGATAAATCCCTGGTTGTCTGCTGTTTATATCCCTCCACTGGCAGTTCTGCAGCAGATGGTAAGGATAGGCATGTATTTGAATATTGAGTACAGAAAACAAATCAAGAAACTAAGCCATGCAGGTCTTAAAGCCCCTATTTTAAGGTACCAGTGACATTTGCAGTCTTGCACTTTACAGGATTACTAGTGAGGTGGAGGAAGAAAGAGAAGAGGTTTAACATGACTGTGCAGACTTCAAATCCTAGATCAAAGTTTCCTGTAAACATTGTACATCTCCCAGAGCTGTTTCTTGATGCTTCAGATGCCAGCTTCCCCACAGCTGAAATTAACTTCACTCTCCCTCTCAAGCAGTGTCATTACCTCCTCCAAACTGACTCCCCAAAACCAGAGAAGATATGAATATTCTCCAGTCTTTTCCTGCAATGACTGTAGGTGGACTGCCTGCAACACATCCCAAAGTCTTTACTTTCATAGTGCAGAGATTCTGGCTTTCTGAGGAGGCTCTGGCATTTTTGAGTCACTGTGCTCTGTTAAAAATGAAGTCAGAGCTGCAAAGCAGATACTCTACCACTCCCACGGGGACATGCCAGGTGGTGATCTGCAATTGTCTTTATGTGGTTTTACAATCTACACTTGCAAATACCCAAGCATTTCTGCATAGGGACGACTTCAAGTGCTTAGGGTCTGGAGTTCACCAGGTGAGATCTGGCTACTCAAATGAGTAAAGTGTGGACCATGTCTAAAACCCCTTTACAAGCACACCTGTCATTCAACAGTGAGCAAACACTACAATTTTGGTCCTCCTTTCTATTTGAGGTAAGGCTACAGCACTAGCAGGGGCTGCAAGGTAGCATACATACAAGCAAAACAACTTTTTAATATTTGTGCATTTTGCAGCTCACATTGGTAAACTCAGTAAGCTCAATTTATAAAAACAGCACATTTTTCCTATGCCTAGACCAGATAGTTTCTTCCAGACCTTCTTTGTGAATGGTCTCTTCTTTGCAATAAGTATTGCAAAGATGGCAATAACTATTGCCATCACAATAAAGAATTTACAAAATTTTTTATTTAGTAAAGAAATAAACAGTGCTGGAAAAAACCACCCTTTTGGGTTTAGCTTTAATACTGCCATGCTGCTGTGAAGCTGTGTCCAGACCTGGCACCAAACACCAGAAATGTCACATACTGACCATTCATTCAGTCACAGCAATTGGGCCTTCACCTGCAACAGCAATGGGTTCTGTGTGCAACCTAGAATAAAACCACTTCTTCATCAGCAACTGCACTCTCATCTGCTCTGGCTTCGTGCACACAGAACACATGCTACCTCCTTGAGGCCGCACCTGCCACCGGGCACGGGACATCTGGGCGCTGCTGCTGCCGCTGAGCACCCTCAAGCGTTGCTCTCAGCCCCAGCCAACCGGCATCCAAGCTCCACACTGCTCAGGCTCCAGAGGAAGCACAAGTCACATGAATGGGTAAGGCGCAGGGCAGGCTTTCCACCCAAGTGCACACCTGTATTGCTATTCGACCACGGCTGCTGCTCTCGAGTCTGTTGCTCCCGAGCGGGCGGCAGCGAGCACCGGCCCGACCAGGAATTGCCCGGGACCAGCCACGGAATTGCCCGGGAGCTGGAAGCGACCCTTCCCGGAGCAGCACCGGCGGAGCGCGGGGAGGAGGCCGGGCAGCGGCGATGGGCGAGGGCGCCTGCGATGCCCCCGCAGACCCGCACGGCCGTGCCTTGACCACGGCACCGGCAGATGCGGGCGCCGAAGCAGAGCGGGCCGTGCTCGATAACGACGACGAGGACGAATGTACCCGCGCCTCGTTCACACGAGTTGGCGTTCACCGCCCCGCGGGGCCGGCGGCGAAGGACGCGGACACGGCGCTGCCACGGAGCCGCGGGTGGGCGGGGAACGCGCCGGAGCTTCATGCCCGCCGCGCCCCCGGGGCCCCGCGCTCCCCTCGGGGCCGCCCCATCCCGCCCCGGGGGCCTCGCTCTCCCCTCGGGACTGCCCCATTGCGCCGCGCAGGCTCAGCACTTACCTGGGAGCGGAGCTTTCGCCATTTCAGGGCTGCCCGCCCGCAGCCAAGCCGTCCTCCGCTGTGTCAGGTGCTCGCCTGCTGGGCGCTCCGGCACCCTGCTCTCCGGCGCCCCATCGGCTTTCGGCAGAGGCCCCGGGCCGCCCCCTTGCCTGCGGCGCTGAGAGACGCGGCCGGGAGACGCCGACGCCGCCACCGCCGCCGCCCGGTGCCGCCCGCCCGCCGCTAAAGGCGCAGCCGCCGTCGCTCAAGGCGCAGTGAGCGGCTCCGCGGAGAGCGGGGGCCGGGCCGGGCCAGCACGGGGACGTGGCTGCGCATATACGGCCTGGAGAGAGCGGCCGCGCCGTGCGAGCAGCCCCCGCTCCCGGCAAGGGCTCGGCGGCGGGTCTCGCCGCGGCGCTGCCGGCAACGTCCCTCTGCTTGGAGCTCGCCTCGCCCGCAGCCCTCACGGCACGCCTCCCTCCCGCCGAGGGGTCGCGGCTCCCCCGCCGTCCTGGCGCCCCTCGGAGCTGCGAGCCCGCAGAGCCGGAGGGGGCTGAGGCCCGCCCTCAGCCGTGCCCTCAGCTGTCCGGGGCCCAGAGGCGCTGTCCCTGCGCCGGCCCGTGGTGCTAGGGCGCGCACGGCTCGGCTGCGGTTGCCGCATTGCCCCTGCCAAGCTGCTCCTGCGAGCGGCTGCTCTGGATTTGAAGAGCAAAATTCCTCCGAGTGCTGCCAAGCCCCGTGTCAATGCAGTGGTGGAACAACTGCAAAGCTGCCTTTTAAGTCAGCCATAGGCAAGTGGCTTAGAGTCTGCTGAAACTTACAGGGTTCGTCCCTCTTCAAGAGCCTCACTAGCAGCACGTCTCTAAAAGCAGAAAAGCCAACTTCTCCAGAACCCCAAATAACCAGGAGAAATTAATCTTAAGGAATGACTTAAGTCACAGCCCTTCTTGTAGAAACGATGGGAGGAGGCTGGCAGCGATCTTAGGAGGGTTTGTATGTTACTGTAGTGTGTCAGAATACCACTAAATAAAGGGCAGTGAACAAAAGTTTTGCCCCAAAAATCCTACAATTAAAGAACTAAGCAAACACAATCCAACCAAGTCCTAAAGCAACTTAAAGGCTCTGTGCCAACACTGACTTGGTAGGTATAATTGCATGATTTGCTAGGGGTATCGCTTAGCAGTTCATTCAAGAGCCACAGCAAATACCCCTGAGAACATGGCAAGCTAAGTGGTTTTGCTTGAGCCTTAAGTGAAATAGCCAGAACACCCAGCAGTTCCCACCTCCAGAGCCAGCTGCATGCAAACAATGGTTCACCTTCCCCCAGCTACGGGTGACAGTGCTAGTACATGCTGTAGTTTGCCCTCTAGCCACACTGCCTCTGCTGCTGGACACAAGTCCTGTTTAAAAGATTTGACAAGGATTGCTTTCCCAAAGGTGCTACAGTGTCACTAAGCCATCAACGAATGCAATCCTAGAAAAAGACCATGGATATACAGAATCATAGAATATGCTGTGCTATTCCAAATGGATTCAGAGGGAAGTTATCTTAAATTAAAACTGTGTTCAGTGATAATAAACAACTGTTTATTAAAAAATAAAACATATTCAAAATACTTTCACACATATATATACATAGAGACACTATTGCTTTAGTGTTTTTGACTTACAATTTTAGAAATCAGCTGGTTTAAATTACAGAAATCACATATCAGCAAAGTTCCACTTCAGCAGTAACATTTACATTTGATGTAAATTTGAAGACAATTGAAATAGTAAACAAGGCTTCAAGAGAAACTAAATTACTTTTAAAATATATGTTCTAATTGGAGGAAATAAAAATAATCTTAGAAGATTAAAATTGAATGTGTTATAGACTGAACAATATTGGAGAAAAAAATTGACACAGGAAACAGTCATATGTTATTTGGGTTACCTCAAGTAATTATTAGTCACTGCTCTGACTCCAGACATAATCCAAACTAGTACCTTGATTACTTGAAACAAGTTAATTTAATGTTGCAGAAACGCCAGTTGCTCATTTATTTTGTTGTTCTTGATTTCAATGGGATTCTTAAGAGAAAAGAATGTGGGGTTGAATCACTCACTAAATGCTGATAAAAATGTAACATTTAGACTACTTTAAGAAAAAGAAAGATCTCTATCACGTGCTTCTATTGGAAGGTCTCCTTTTGCCTGTGCATTAGGTACTAGAGGTACTCAGGAACTCTGTTCTGAAGCTGATGGCAAGAGCCCAAGCCAGCCTGCAAGTACAGCCAGTGACAAGTGCTTGCGTATTTGTGCTCTGCCATGAGAATCCTTCACTGGATTGCTACATCTCCAAAAGAACTCGCTCCAGTGTAGCGTGTGCTAAGGTGATTAGCCAATAAAAGGAAAAGTAAGGAAGTCCTTTCTGAAAAGGAAAACATTATTATAATGGCTTTATAAAAAAACTAAGATTAATCTTTGATGGAGATCCAGTGCAGAAAATCTCACAGGCTGAGGCTGATGTTGATGGGACAGGTGGGAAAGAATTCACTGCACTGGCTGCAAAAACTCTGATGTGAATACAGCTTCTGCATAGTCCTCACAAACATCCTGCAGCTCTGCTGCCACGTCACACAGGGCTTCTTCTGTCAGTTGCTCTGCAAGACTGACAGAGAGAGAGGGCAAAAAAAAAGAGAAGGTTCAGAAAGTCAGCTTTCAAATTCCAGTCTTTCACTTCCAAACCACAAAGACAGTTCATATACCTCTCAGCAATCTGCCATGGATCGAAACTGCCCACAGCCTCATGAGAAATAAGCTTTAAATGATGCTTGTATCTGCTGTTATAATCCAAGATGCTCTGGAGCACATTGCTTGGCACAGACAGAGACACAGAATATGCGTTCTGTAGAGAATTCAGAAGCAAGGGCTGCAGAATATCATTTCCAGTCTGCAATTTCTCCTCTGCTTCTTTATTTTCATCAATATCACTGAAAAGATAAAATAATCATCAAGACAGAGCTAAATTTTTAAGTCTCTTTTTGAAGAGTTAGTGTAATGAAAATACTATAATGAAATCACATAGATCCTATTCACCACAGTTTAGTGTAGGGCCAAGTATTCCACTTACGTGCTGTCAAAAGGTTTCTCAAATAAAATGTCTGTTTCCAGCTCTCCATGGCTGATTAATTTGGTCATCTGAACTGGATGAGGAGGTGCAAGTTTTTTAGCTGTTGACGCCATTTGTAGTTCTTCTAGAAGGAAGATAATACTATTTTAAACTGGTTTTTTGAAAGAGAAAAACTACATCTACTGCAGGTTAAGTCTTCACAAAGACTTTTGTTTCTTTTAAGGGGAAGTCCTCCAGGTAAGTAAAGTATTCAAAATTAGAAAAAAACATAAATACAGCTCAGTGTATTAAAGCTGAGCATTTTAGAAATACTACCTTTAGTATAAATAATTTGTGCTGCCAGTGGGTACTTCTAGCAGAGAGACAGAAAATACCACTGTAAAAATAGCACAGTCTCTCAAATTCAATGGTAAATCCAAGACATGGAAAAAGAATCTATAAAGATTTGGGGTAAATCTTCACCAGTCTTAGTGGGAGATTTTCCAACTTGTATTTAACAATACCATTTCAGTAAAGGTGTATGTGATCCAATGGAAAATCAATGTAGCTTCACTGTGCTACTCAATCAAACCACAAGATAAAGAAAAGGAGTGCTGATAAAGTACTGATTTTAGAACTACATCTTAGAAACTGTCCTCTGAAAGGTACCATAGGTTTTTACCTATGGTAAAAAATGTGTCCAAGTGGTGCTATTTGATCATACATAATCCAATTACCTTGATTTCAAAACACCTGAATTTAAACCTACAGATTACAGGGAAACCAAGTTGTATTAAAAAAGACAATTACCCATGTTGTCTTGCTGGGCCCACAAGTGGGAGTCACTGTAGACAATCTGGGTGACTCTCCTGCGGACAGCCTCCTGGTACATCTGTGGTGAACACACATAGCAGTCAGTCAGTCAGCCAGTCATGGACCTGGCAGCTCATTATCACTGACAGCAAAGCAAGCCAGGATCCTCCTTGGGTTAAGCAGCCTTACTTTGGCCGGCAACACAACATAGAAGAGAGGTGGGGGATTGAAAACACAGACTTTTCTCTTGTTCAAAATGTCATTCTCAAATACAAAACTAATTGACAGTCCTAAGGGAACTCCTCCCATTTCAGACCAACGGCCCTTAGCCAAACAACTGAAGGGCCCTCAAGCTGCTCCTGCCTCACCAACAGTGAATCCAAGTGTGTGCTCCAGTGCCTCAGGGACAAGGACACTGCAACTTCACACTTCCAACTGATGAACACATCTCCAGGAGTAAATGGCACTAAACTATGTAGTTCTAAGTCATAATAAATTTCAGAGGATAGGAAGGTCAAACTGGAACTCAAACCAGACACTATGAAAAAATAGACAGAAGAACACTTTTCAAGAAAGCAATATACGAGAAAACTCAAGTCAAGTAAATGATAACCTTAAGAATATTTATATGGAAAGATGAATAAAGACAAAGATAACCATGTATTTGTCTGACTTCTCCATGTTGCCCTGTGAAATATTTTGGATTGCCAGAGCATATTTCCTCAAGATGGTCATGCTGCTAGAATAGTGAGATTCTATAGCACACAAAAGGGAAAAATTCAAATTAATATTAATATACTTTCCATTCTGCCAGACAATCAACATAATCACCATACTGATTCTCCTTCTGTCCTTACACTGTGTCTTCTGGAAGCACAAACTCCATCCGGGTCTTTGATTTCAGACACTGATCTAGTCAGACCTTGCTTCATTTAAGAATGTAGATACTTACAGCTATTATAATTTATGGATAGTAAATAAGAAATTGACACTAATGAGACTAAGCAAGACAGAAAATCTTACTTCAATTTCTTCCATTCTTTGCAACATTGACTCCAGGCTGTAAGTGTCAGCCAGAGGTAGGGCCTCAGCCTGCAGTCTCTCATGCTGATCCATGCTCCACAGTTCCTGAGCAGTATCTTCCAAAAGATCATCCAATAGCTTTTCACTCAGAATATCTGCATTTGTTGCAACCTGCTACTTAAAAAAACAAATCCCAAAAACAACTGTTACAGAAAACAAAAAGACATAAACCCAATACAAGAAAGAAAGAAAAAAAACCCAAACCAAAACAAAAGTGACTTGCATTAAGTTGAAAATGAACTGTTTGCTTCCCCTTTACAAATGTTTGACAACTCTCAAGGCATCATTCACCCAGTGGTATGAGCTTGCCTGTACCACCTGTGTCCTGTCAAATGGAGGCTCTGACCACTCCTGTCTCTCCTTCTCAGCTTTGTCTGCACACCGGTCTGGAGAAACAGTTTGTGACCTGCACAAAGAAGAGTACAAGACAGTGCCATTCTGAAACCTGGTATGCCAACAATAATTTAAAACACCAAACTACATAAATGTATTTTTACATTTACTCCCACTGTTGGGAGTGGGGAGAAGTTCGTATCAGATCTGACATGTCTTATGAGATTTTTCAAAGAAAATCATTACCTTAACTTCTGTATTTTTTCCATTTCTCCTCTGCAAAGGTCAGTTAGAACCTTCACTCCTCTTGAATTTTTTGCTTCAAGCCTTGCTAGTCTTTAAAAATAGCACATTAGCATAGAGTTACAAAATGTACATTCTAACAACTGAAGAACGAAATAGTGTAATTTCCAGCATTAGTTTGGAAGAGTTACAAGAAACTTCAGAGAGAAAACTAATACACTTTAAAACCATAAAATACAGAAAATTCTGTTGAGAATGAGGGATCTTGAATCACGTTTCTGCTGTAACAGGAACTACATGCTTATCCACAAATACTGTCCAGAGAAATGAGCTCCTCATCTTACCATGGACACTGCCTAGGAGATCCAGCACCTGTATCTTCTGGCTTCAAATGCCACAAACACCAGTCCCAAACCAACCTAAATTTGGAGACCCCCTGTCTAACAGTATGTTGAACAGAGTTTAGAGTAAACAAATCTGCACTTTATTATTGTCTGGGACAAATGTAAGTATCTTGTCCTTCTGAAACAGGGAGATAATATTTACTTTCTTAATGCAGTGCTGGGAATACCCACTCATTCCCATGTGTTTTGTCACTGCCTCACCTTACACAGTTTGCTCTTGACTCCCAGGCAGCAACTCAGACAAAAGACTGAAGTCCTGGCTCTTCCCAGGCTTTAGGGAATAGGGCCGCTCTGGGCCAAGTGGGAAAGGAGAGGAGCTGTGTGACAGCAAGCCGTGCTGGGCCAACTCTACCCAAGTCACCAGCACAGATCCAGAAGCCTTTCCGCTGGGAAGCAGGGCAGAGGTGGGTGCCAGGGGACTGCAAACATACCGCTCCGGTGAAACAGACCGAGGTGCAGGCTTTGAAGGCACGCGAGGCATTCTGCTCTCCTTAACAGGTCGTTTGTTCTCTTTTAGCTGGAAAGCTATAGTTGGCTCTTGAAATCGGGCAGGCTTTCCTGGAGGGTGTGCCCGTCTTGATTTTAAAGATTTCAGCATTCCCTTAAAATTAACACAATCACATTAAAAACACTTATTCCAGTTGTTGAATTTTCAAAGTATTTGGCATTCTGCTTCAGACTTTATCGTGAAATCAGGCCTGCTGGCTTTGCTGCAGTTGATGTATGTGAACAATTTACAAGTGCTTTAAAGGAAGCAAAGCTGTGCCTGAACAGAACACATGCTTAATCCTGCAAGTATTATTTTTGCAAACAGTTCCAGCTTTTCCAGTGTTTCTCTTCATGGGGAAAAAGCTTACTTTTGGTTTTTCAGAATTAAACTCTATGTTAACTATTTATAAATCTATTATAAATAGGTAACTATTTATGAATCCAAATAGAACATTTCCAAGGTAACATTGTATTCAGCCACAAAACTATAATATTCCCACATCTGTTACAAGATCACTTAGGCTCGTCCCCTCTATATCAATTATTAAAATGTTTAACCTTCCTGCCCATGATCCTCACAGATCCACAGGGATAGGAAGCAGTAAAAGTTACATAAGCATATACCTATGTTACTGTGTCAGAATTGATTTTCCTAGTTAAAAGTGACACTGAGGAATGGATAAAAGAAAAATACACTTCCTAGCAAAATATAGCCCTAGTCTTTTAAGAATTGTTTTCTTTCCACTATGGAGCTTCTTTCTGGTTGCAAGGACTTAGCGGAAACCAGAACTTGTATAGTGAAGTTTTATCATTCCTGTTATCAATTAAGTAAGCCTGAGTAACTTATATTCTCCTACTAGCATTAGCACAGCATTACTGCTGAGTGCATTTTTTGTGATAGAGAATGACTGTAGGAGGAAGATACTTCAGCTTTAATTTCAAATTGAAAAACACACCTTAATTTCAAACATTAAACTAGTTTCAGTGAGCATTTTTCTTACCAATTCTGTTGTTGCTTCTAGTTGCAGAGTGCACTTCCAAGGAACAGTAAATACTGTTTTAGAAAAACATTTTCTAAAATAGTCATAACCACTAGCAATAGGCAGATGACATAGTTTATCCCCCTATGTCTCCTAGCTCAGAATAATAATATTGTGAGGAGGTGAAAAGTTTTGACAGTGTCTTATATTATACAACAAATCCCAGAAAACAAGTAGACGACAGCATGAATGATTTATCACTTCCATACCTGTGGTTTTGCAGGCAATAACACACCTTTCTTCTTCAAAGCAGCACTTTCAAGGACAGACTCTTTTTTTACAGCTCTAGCTCTCACCAGTACATCTGTGCTTCCTTGCAAAGTGGCACTTCTCTCTGAAGTAGGTCGGCCACTTTCTTCTTGGTATTTATTGTGTAATATACGAGCACAACTGTTTGCCTGTTGAACTGCTGAAATATTTGCAACATGTCAGTGTTTATCTATACTAAACATATGAACTGTTAACTGTAAGTTGAAAGGGGCAAAAATTGTCTTTTTTTCTACATTTGACACCTCTTTTATGCTAGGTATACCTTACCATGAATTTTTAAGCTCTACTATAATAAAAAAAAATCAAAGACAAAATGAAATATTCTAGCCTTGTATTTCCTGACAAGTATTCAAGAAATTGTCTTTCTTACATTGTTTTGATGAACAGGAAGGTTTGGGGGTTGTGTGCATATACATATTTACACATACAGAGATATTTGAAAATATACATTTATATGCGAGTCATGGAAAAGTCTTTTGGGAGCAATTGCTATATGAGGTCTAGATGGTGGTAACAAAGCATCCTCTTTTAGACACATGGAAACCATTATATGTTTACATACTGTCTGCCTGGACTGCCAGAATTTGGCATATGGAATTCCTGCTACCTGGGGTAGTCGGGAATACTCAGGTGTGAGAAAGTCACCACAAAGAAGAAAACTAGTTAATATAGTTTATATAATAATGTAAGAACTTACAGTGGCTTTCATGAGGTGGCAAAACACTTCAGGTAT
Organism: Melospiza georgiana; assembly: GCF_028018845.1. Lineage (NCBI taxonomy): Eukaryota > Metazoa > Chordata > Aves > Passeriformes > Passerellidae > Melospiza > Melospiza georgiana. Next base: position 13,504,101 of record NC_080448.1, on the reverse strand, counting down.
ATTTATCTCACAACACCTTGAGAAAGAATAAAGCTCCTTTCCTTTCATATCCAAAGAAAAAGAATGATATAGAAAGCCAATTCCAAACAGTTGCACGGCAAGATAGTGGTTAAAACCCCCAAGTCTTCAGCTTAAGTATCAGTTCATGTGTCTCTAGGTACAAAAGTGTGACTGTTGTGCAAAAGATATTAACAGTAATGAAGTGGCCAGGTTAAAACAGCCACTGCTCCCAGAAGCAGAGAAATTGTACCAACCAAGGGAATTCTGAGCCAAAGACACAATAACTTTTCACTATGAACAGTTAAACAACTACAGCCTGGTTTTTGTTAGACTGATTTGCTAACATCTAACCAACTTCTGACCAACAATACCATACTAAAAAATTGCACTGCAGATGGCAAGGTGAGTGATAAAAATGTATTTAGTTCAAAATACAAACCAGTCAAAAGACTCCTGGCACATGGAGGTTTTTTAGACTCTTGTTCATGCTGTCTCTTTAAGGTGAGAGGTTTGTTTTCTCCTTTTGGAGACAGAAAGTGCTTTCTGTCTGGATATGTCTCAGTGTTCCTTGGAGATTTGGCCTGAGAAGCTGAAATGCATTTCTTCACTGTTTTTGGTGTTTGCTTGCTTTCTAGCAGTGAATTCAGATCCTGCACCAAATATTTAGAGTTTTAATTACTCTCTCAGTAAATCTGATGTAATGAAAAGCAAATTCATTCTAAGCAGTTGGAGCTTTTTTGATCTGGTTTTGTTTTGTTGGTGTTTTTTCAGACGATAACTTTCAGGTTTTTTCAGACTGATAGCTTGTTCATGTAGAAGCTTTTTCACATTATTTATTTCAATCTTCCTCAAAAGGCTTACATTTTTGTATTTACAACTGACTCCAGCAAACCATTTGCTTACAGAATGCTCAAAAAGAATTGAACTCAAGGGCTACAGACCAACAAAAACTTCATCGTCACATGACTATTGTAACACAGACACTTCTTCCAATGCTATGTCCAAACTTAAACCATTAACTTCTTTTCTGTTCCCAGACAGTTAGCACTCTTACTGTTCTCATAAGCAGGTCATAACACTAAAATTAAAAACATAGCTCTTACAGTTTTAACAGTATTTTAAGGAAAGTATCTTATGGCACCGGTATTGCTTTTTTAAATTTATGCAGCAGGCAACATGAATCAGAACTTTTCTGTGATACCAGTGACATGTATAAGTCATCAGATATCAATAAAAAAGACATTTGAAGGGCACAGAGCCAAGTAACTCTTGCAGCCACAACTTTATCCTCTGCCTGGACAACTCTGCCTGCAACACCGTATGAGATGCTCAGGTGCTCACCACTGATGCTGATGACTAAAGCATGCATCCAGAGTAATAAAACACTTAATGCACACCTATGTATAAAATGAATTCTCTCTGTCCTGAAAATGACTAATGAATCAGAAACTGATGCTTTGTTACAACTATCACTACCAGTCCTCATTCTACCAGGACAGCCAAGAAAGCTAGGAACAGCATCAACATGACCAGCAGTAGGTAGCTTCTGTGTTTAGTATGCATGTCTCTTTTACACCACCATTACTTAGGAACATTAGAAGTACATTTTTACATTAGAAAATATGGCCTTTAAAAAATAAAAGCAAACCCAGTAATATATTCTGCCATTTCATTAACACAATCTCATATTTCATTACCTCTTTCCTGCCTTAGCAAAAACAAATGCTTTTTTCCTACCTCAACTTGCAGCAAAATGTCTATGATAGCTTCAGAAATGGAAGAATCCCCTTCCAGTTTGGCGGAGCAGAGAGACAGTTGACGAATGAGACTGCCCAGTTCCTTGTAATGGGCAGGAATCTGCTCATCTGTTTGATCTGTAAACTGATTGGCAAATGCCTGCAAGGTTCGTACAGCTCCTCTATGTGCTGCTGCCAACCTGGATACTGCTCGAGACTGGAAAAATGAAAAATAAATAAATGCTTTAATATCTATAGTTTCTACAGATACACTACTGGAAGAATTGTTGCTGAAATGTCATGCAGAAACTCAGGCTTGGAATAATTTTAATTGATATTAATCCATTTGTGAGACAAACAAAACAGGCATTGAAGTAATTTACTCAAGATTCCTCAAAAGAATACTCCTATTAATGTCATGCTGGCCTCAGGTAAAACAGCCTGGGTGTATCAGGTCATGATGTTTCTACTACCTTTGCCAACACAGAACTATAGCCATTTACAGTTGGCTGGAGTCTAATGCGCAACAATTGCACAAACAAAAATATTCTCAATCCTCCTTGTTTTGTTACAGAAGAAAATGCAAGTGATTGAAAAAGCAGAAGAGAACAACAGGGCAACATTGACTAGACTGTGGGCATGATCTCAGCCATCCCCCTGAAGGCTGCTGGGCAGAGAAGAAAATCAGAAAGAAGGCTGGTAAGACTGAGTGTCATCAACCAGAAGTCTAAAAAAAGCATCAAGAGTAGAACATATTGTTAATTCCTTGCAAAAAGAAACTGGAATGAAGAAGGAATTAGAAGGCACATAGACGCAGAAGACCAACCACCTTCCTCTCATTTACTGCAGACAAGACCTGAGGAGAAGCAGCAAAGGCAGTATCAGGCCAAGTGAGCCATACTTCTCAGAGAATGAGACGAAATATGTAAGATACAAAGGAAATCTTTCTGGAGAAGGCTTAGCTGCACCCTAGACAATCAAACTCAATTATCCAGAAAACTCTGTTGATAAGTCACTTACAGCCTGAAGGATAACTACATCTTACCTTTTTAGTATGTTTGATTGTATGAGGACTCAGTTTCTCTAAATCGTCCTGAATTTCTTTTACCTGTTTATCAAGAAAGGAGACAGAGAGGAGCAAGTCAGTCAGAATTAGTTCCATGTCTATAAACGAACAATAGATCTTCACTGTAGCATCAGAGATTTTTCAACAGTGGTGCTCACCTCTCTGTCCAGCCATGAGGGAAATCAGTCACACCATTCAGATCTAAACTAGAATGCCACGGAAGTTCAGAGATAACCCAACTGACTTCCTCTTCTTTCAGTTAGTTTCTGACAAATTCATCACAACAAACTAAGCTCCTATGCATCCCAGTTTAAAGTCATGGCTCCTACCTGCTGCTGGAGCACATACAGCATCCGAGCTGACCGTGCAGCTTGTTGCTGTCTCCTAGTGCAAAGCCGCTGCTCGTTTTCAGGATCTAGAAGTTCTCTATCTCTCCCTAAAAAGCATAGCATATAAAGTTTTATATCTTAATTTAACCTGTGAAAATGCCAATTAAGTCATGACAACAGACATAATTTAGTAATAAGCCTTTTCCATGCAGAACCAAACCACATATTTGTGGGGGTTTCTTTAACAGTAATGCAAGTTAGTTATCGTAAACTCTACATCCTGTTTCTATTTAATAGTCTAATACAATATAGCTCATTATTTATTTAAAAAATCGTGTCTATGATTAGTTTTATGACAAAGCTGCAGATAAAGCACTCAAAATTAGGAACGGTTAAATCTCCTGCTAGTTATTACAAAACAACAAACTGCTTAAGCTGGCTAGCTATTCTTTTATTTAGTTTTCAAAAAAATAGATGGTTCTCAAAAGTCCAGCCATAAATACAAATTCTAATCCAACCCAAAAAATGAGGGGAAAAATATCAACAAACTAGTGTACATTTCTATCATTTATATAATATAATTACTGTTCAGTCTTTTTTAATACCTTTTTTAATAAAATCTTCAATTTTCTGGACATAGTTCCTCAATTCTTTTTGCAGACGCCGAACTTCTTGCATATTTTGATGTTCTTTTTTATTTAAATTTGGCTTGTGGTCCGGTCCTGTGTGCCGGGTGGGAGGAGAGGTCAAAACAGCTGCTACTGGCTTTCCTTCCTTAACGAGGCAGAGATGAACGTTGGTGTCAGAGCTGGCAGACTCTCCTTGGGAAGGCTGGGCAAGCCTCTGCTGACACATCAACTGAGTCTCAGACTTCGGGGTATTTTCATTTTCTCGACTTGCAAATACTTCAGTCTTCTGTGGTTGTGATTTCTGTATCCACAACGGTGTGCAGACGACATCTCCAAATACCTGCTGTTTTACTTGTTCTTCGAGACGTCTTTGTTTGATGTCCCTTTTTGCCAGCTGAACAGCCAATTTAAGTCTCTCTTCAGACACCACTGAGAACATCCCAGAGCTTCTCAGGCTGAGGTCCTCACTTCCAACGAGATTTCCCTTATCACTGGATGCCTTCAGTTTTTCTATTATAATTGGACGGGGGTGAGAGAATCTGAGAGCCAAGTTCTCTGGAACTGCAGGAACATTTCTATTAAACTGGAGCTGTTCAAAGAGTAAAAGAAACCCTGATGTTATGCAGAATGCTATACACAGGCGATGCAACTCTGTCATGATGGCACTGTTTTTGATTTACGATGAACACAGTGTTAACAGCACATCAATGTTTTCATTCTTGCTAGGCAGTGCTCACAGAGGTCAAGGCCTTTTCTGCTTCTCACCTGCTCACCACTGAGTAGCCTGGGGGTGGGCAAGAAGCTAGAGAGGAAACAACTGGATGGTTGATCCCAACTGACAAAAGGGATATTCCACACCCTGTAGCATCATGCTCAGCAGTAAAAGCTGCAGGGAAAAAGGAGAAAGGGGAGACTAGTGACAGCATTTGTCTTCCTAAGTCACTGTTATATGTGCTGAAATGGCTGAATTCCTGCCTGCTGATAGGATGTAGAGAATGAATTCCTTATTTTGCCTTGTTTGTGCACAAAAAGAGGAAAGCGTTTGCTTTCCCTGTTAACCTGCCTTTATCACAACCCATAACTTTTCGTACTTTTCGCCTTCCAGTTCTCTTCCCCATCCCAACTGAGAGAGGGTGAGCAAGTGCTCAGCTGCCTACTGGGACTGAACCACAACAGATAATTAAGAATAATTATACATCCAGTTTGTGATCTCTAGCCTTACTAAAGGACAGTGTCAAGATAATGTGCGACAGCACGAGGAAAGCTAGTATGACACTCCCTGCTGGGCTGTCTCATGAAGTGGGTCAGAATCATATTTTTGTTACAATCACAAAGAAAACCAATTCAGCATCGCTACCGACGGCAAATACTACCTGTGTTTGTAAAGCTTTAGCTTCATTCCTGTATCGCTGGCTGGTGAATGCAAACGCATCATCAGACACCGCTGTCTTGCTTGGTACCATCTCATCGGCTCGAGAGCAAATCTCGCTATTATCGCTTGCTTGTGATCATGCGAGAACAATAAACCGTTATTTCAGACTGGCAAAAGCCATCCCGGGTCTGATGTGAGTAACAAAGGGAGAACCAGCCCGAGCAGCCGCGGACAGAATGGGGCGGCCTCTCCGCAACCGCCCAGGGCCCGTGGCTGCTCCCGGCCCTGGCCCTCACGGCGTCCCGGGCGGCACCGGCACGGCGGGCCCCGGGCGCTGCGGCAAGGGAGGGACGGACGGACGGACGTAGGTCGGCCGGCCGGCCGGTCGGTCGGTCGGTCGGGCGGCCCGGGCCGCGGCGGACGCACCAGGCGCCGTTCGAACCCGGTCCCGCCGCCGCACGGGCCGCCGGGAGCGCGCCGAGCTACGGCGGCCGCGCGGGCCGGGCCGGGCGGAGCCTCCGCCGCTGCCGCCATGGGCTGGGAGGAGAGGCAGATCCGCGGGTACCCCGAGTTCGTGCGGACGGCGCAGAGCTACCACGGCCGGCCCATCTTCGCGCTCTTCTGCGGCGATAAGGACGCCGAGGGCAGGAGCTGGTGTCCCGACTGCGTGACGGGTGAGGCGCGTCGGGGAAGCGCCCTGCCTGGGGCATGGGCTGTGTCGGTCGTGAGGAAGCCGGAGAGGCCTCGGGTGCCTTTCCGGGAAATGCCGGGCGGGCACAGCAGCCCCAGAGCCGGTGCCAGGCTCCGGGCGCAGTTTCCCCGGTGAGCTGAGCGGGCTGTGAGCCGCAGCTGCCACGCTGCCCCTTTGGCTGCGCACATGGAACGGCGCGGGCTGCGGGCGAAGGCTGCTAACGCGGCCCAGCAGACAGACAGACCGACAGACCTGAGCCGTGCCGTCAGCTTCACCTATGCTGCACGTGTCGAGGCGAAGCGATGCCTTCCCCGACCGTGTCCAGCGGCAGTATTTCCTTGTGAGAAATCACCGCACTGAACCGCAGGGCTTTACGTGTCTGAGCAGGTCTGAAGGTGCCTTAGGGAACCGTCACCCTGCAGAAGGGCGCTGTGCTGGGCTGCCACACCCAGGACAGGACAGAACAAGAGAAACAAGAGTGTTTCTCTTCGTGTTAGAGAAGAAATTGGCCTTTACTCCAACACAAGTCCAGTCAGCGTTCAAGCATGTAATAAACTCTGAAAAACTTGTGGATAGCCCGGTGCAACGAAATATCGATCTCTAACTAAAGCAGACAAAACATTAATAAGTAGCCTTGCCGGTCCAAGTTAATCCATGTGATTCTGTAGCACGAATATTTAGTAGTAACAGATTTTAAAAATTATTTTCTAGCTGAGCCAATTGTGAGGAAGGAACTTCATAACCTGCCTGATGAGTCAGTTTTCATCTACTGTCTAGTTGGAGATAGAGCCTAGTAAGTACCTTTGAATGCTGACAAATGGGATTACTTTGTTCTGTTGGTGGACTGGTGGTTAACCTGTTGAAAAAACTGACTGAGCTGTCCTTTTCTGTAAAGAGTCAATCATTTTTTGAGGTCCTCACGATCTCAGACATAATCTATCTGCATGCTTGTTTTGAGAAGGGCATTGGGAAGGTGTGAGGCAAAGGCCTTTGAATAATTTTGAAGCTATTTTAACTGGAAAATGCCTCTATACAAGCTGTGCTTAACACCTTCTTTCTGAACAGCTGGAAGGATCCCAACAATGAATTCAGGAGGAATCTGAAACTAACAGGAGTGCCTACACTACTTAAATATGGCACAGTAAGTGATTAATGTTCTGAATCTACAGGCATTGAGATGAGGACCTGTCAGGAATTTAGGGCTGAATGAATTAGACACTTGTATTCTCTGAGAACCCTCTCTTGTTCAAGGAGGCCAGGGCATTCTAAACATCTCTTCTGCTCCCAGTTCCTCAAGAGAGAACCATTCTGCTTATTGTGTAATGTCTATAATAAACATGCAGTAAAGGCAATATGTGCACTTGCCTCATGGTGCTTGAGGGGTTGAGAAACTTCTTAGCTGCATATTGTTACTGTTCCTGATTTGCAGCTCCTCAACTTTTGAAAATTCCAAACACTGAGGCTACAGGAGTGAAACAAGTTCCAAGCACTCTGGTCAGACTGCATCTCAAGTTGTAATTTGTACATGTTAGTTAAATTAGCAGTTACTTTCTTAGAAATGCCTCTTCCAAGGCCAGAGAACCCTCAAGAATGTTTTAGTTGTAGTTACCATTCTTGTTCCACCCCCACTACACCTCACTCCCCAGGCCAGAGGTGCTGGATGTGGCTAATGTTAGTGTGTACAAATGGCTCTCAGCCAGAACAGGTTTTTTAATTATGGACGTTTTTCTTTCAGCCTCAGAAGCTGGTTGAAGAAGAATGTTTTAAATCGGAGCTTGTGCGTATGTTGTTTACTGAAGACTAAAGGCCTCGCTAGTCAATCACTGATGAAGATGGTAGTCTCAACTACTGCACTGTCCTTTCAAGGAATCACTGACCTTTGTTAAAACTTTAATGATTAATTACTTTGGACTACTTAAGATAAACGTCCTGAAATTCTGGGCCCAAACCTTACAATAAAATCTTACAAGAAAAACTGTATCTTTCCTTTCATGTCCAAATAAAATTGAGTTTGTGAACAACCTCTTTTCAAAGGACCTGAGCTCGTGTTAGAAACTCAGATTATCTTACATTTAGTGAAGTGTAACTACAAGTTGCACTTTCAGCGAGTAAGGAGGAAGGGGAGAAACAGAAAGCCCTCCTTCCTAAGCCTGACCACATAATTACTGAAACTGTTCAGATAAATTTTCAATGCCAAAGATGTTTAATGACTTATCTGTTCAGTCTAAGTGTGATAATGTGATGGCTGGCAGCTGTAGTGTCACTGATCCCATCTTAATGGTTAACACTTGGGAGTACCTGTTCCTACAAGGACAGGAAATACAACATGAATGCACCAGAAATACAGTCTAAAAATATGAAAATTAAAAACCCTGGCAGCTGCCAAGAACTATGCTCTTAGAATAAAAAACTATACAGGAATAAATGGCAAGTGCTTCTCCAATACTCCCAGCAATGGCATGTTTCCCTGCACACCCTGTTCTTGTTACATGCGGTGTAAAGAGACTCCAGAGCAGCCACTGCTGCATGGACAGAGGCCAAGACTCAAGGAAGCTGAGTTTAACAGAACAGAGACAGCTACACCTTGTTTCCTTCTCTGTCCTGCAGAGTTTATCAGCACCTATCTCTGCTCTGCTCCCCAGACCTCACCCTGTACACTGATTTCTATCTGTACCACATGCTGTAAGGAAAAATAACTTCCATCAACAATGACTGCCAGGGAAACAGAAGTGATAAGTAATAGCTCAGCTTGGTTTCAAGGAAAAACTGCACAGTTTTGACTTTATCATCACTTCACCTTTGCTTGTCCCAGAGCTGTAAGTAGCAGGGAGTTCTCAGTACACTTTGAGACACCATTATTCTCCAGGGAAAAGGCTTCCTAGGAACAGCCTTTAGAGCTACATGAGCTACATTTCTTTGTAGATAGTAAGTAACAAATCTAGATTTTGTGTTCAAAATCAAGAGGATCAATAACTATGGTAGTAAAGCTCTTACAAAATTGTCCACGCTATAAAATTAATTGCCGGTGTTTATTAGTCTTCAAAAGAGTTGATGAAACAAAAACCCCAGTCACCTGATAAATTCAAATAAAAGGGACACACACCCAGAGCCAAACTTGCAAAAGGGTTCATTCATCTCCTGTAAATACTTCACTAACACAAAGTACACCTCATCACCACTACTGCATGTGCTTTTCATTTTACAGAGGTGTTGTTTTGTTGCTGCTGCTCAGCCAGTGCCTGCTGGAGGCGCATCCTTTTCCGGGAATAGTGCTGCCAGTGGAGGATCTGTTGCTCATCAATAAATTTGGCACACTGAGCATTGACCAGTTCTTTGCGAAAATGTTCATACTGGAGCAGCTCTAGCATATGCAAACATTGAGGATACCTGGGTTAAAAATACACACGCTTTAATACAGGTTTTTACAAGGGACGAGTCAGTCCCTTTTACAAGGGACACTAAATCTAAAGTTTCCAGTACTTCTGTGGGTCGTTAGTTTTGACTCGTGTGTCTTTACCCAAGTGTGAAACCACTTCAGCATGCACACTGTGAGTTGGTAACTGCAGCATCAGCCCAGGGAACAAGGAATCCAATCCCAGTAATAAATGCACATTCCTGCCTTCTTCCCCAATGGCTTGGTTTGATAGGCCAAATCCATCCATCCATCCGGCTTTACAAGGCCTGCTTCCAGAGCCGAATTAAAGATGACTGAAACCATTTTCCAAAAACGGAAGGAATTTGCACACTTGCAAAAACACAAAATCACCCTTTGCCTCATGTAAGCATCAATAATGCAAAACTGATCTTAAAGTTCACTTAACTGCTTTTTTACCCTAATGTTCAATAGTTTGATTTTAAACCCATTGAAAGTGCAGATTAAGGCTTTAAAGGAAGATTCTATGCAAAACTCATGAATTCTTCATAATTTTGCCCATTGCTGCTACATGTGGACTATTGGAAACAAGAAAATCTACACTGCATATAACCATGATCTTGCAAAATCTATGCTGCGGGGAAGGCAAAAGTAATGTTACAGGCAAAAATGAAATCCTAACGTGGTACTGTACAGTGTGTAAAATGAGGTCAATGGCAAACTATTAAAATGCAGAAACTTAAGGGAATTTAGCACTTACTTCAGGTATTTTGCATATTCAGGTTCTTTCCAATAAAGTAAATATTTCAGATAATTTACAAAAGCTTTATCTTTGAAGTAGCCTCTTTGTGCAAGAACTGAAATAAAATGACAAATAAGGAATTGACGGTTACAGATGGGTGTAAAATACCAGCAAAAAATCACACAGTCAAAACTTTCTCATTACAATCAAATTTTGATAATTTATATTTGGCAAATTAAAAACCACAGAGCAATATAAGATTTTTATGTCAACAAAATAATAGATTAGTCTCATCTCCCTTACAGTTTGCATCTTTCATTGAATGGAACAGCTTTTTGAAACAAGAAAATTTGACTGCAGCATCAAAATTAGCAATGAGTTATGTATAGTACCTAATACTATTCACATTAGTAAAATTCTGCTTTCAGATAAAGGAATACTGTTAACTTGACATTACTTTTAAATAACAGACTGGAACTTGTTATTTTCTTCTTTACAGACTACTTTTATGCTGTGAAAAACCCTTTTATTTGTTTAGCTCTCTCTCAAATTACCAGTTACAATAAACATTAATACACTATGTTAACTCGTCTGGGTCCAGGTATTTATTTAAGTACTCACAGTTGAGGTAATTTGGATTTGCCAGACATTGAACAAACTCCAGCTCCAACTGGAATCGAAGTCGATTTCCTGTATCATCTGATTAAAGAAAAAAAACAGTAAGAATTAGACCCACACAACAGATTGAAAGTAATCCCAGTCGCTGTGCCACCCGGGAGCAAAGCGGGCCGGGGTGGGCGAAGGGCAGCGAACGGCCCGGTACGGGAGGGGCCTGCGGGGCCGCGAGCTGCAAAGGGCCCCAGCGCCGGGCAGCGCCTCTCGGCCTGCGCGGTCCCGTCACACCCGCCGCTCTGGGGGCCTGGGCAGCTCCGGCGGCGGCCCCACGGGCCCCGCACCGGCCCCACGGGCCCCGCACCGTCCCCTGCACCGGCCACACCGGCCCCTGCACCGGCCCCTGCACCGGCCCCACGGGCCCCGCACCGGCCCCACGGGCCCCGCACCGGCCCCACGGGCCCCGCACCGGCCCCACGGGCCCCGCACCGGCCCCCGCACCGGCCCCCGCACCGGCCCCCGCACCGGCCCCTGCACCGGCCCCACGGGCCCCGCACCGGCCCCTGCACCGGCTCCCGCACCGGCCCCCGCACCGGCCCCCGCACCGGCCCCGCCGGCCCCACACCGGCCCCCACACCGGCCCCGCACCGGCCCCGCACCGGCCCCCGCACTGGCCCCACGGGCCCCACACCGGCCCCCACACCGGCCCCCACACCGGCCCCCACACCGGCCCCCACACCGGCCCCCACACCGGCCGCACCGGCCCCGCACCGGCCCCACGGGCCCCGCACCGGCCCCCGCACGCTCTACGCACCCGCGTCCATGTCCGGGGCGCGCACACCCGCCGGCGACAAGCACGCCTCCTGCCGACAGCCCGGCGAAACGCAACGCTAAGCACTCTGGGAACTCAGCGGCTGTTGCCTAGCAACGGCGGCGGAGGCGGAGCGGAGGCGGAGCGGAGGCGGAGCGGAGGCGGAGCGGAGGCGGAGCGGAGGCGGAGCGGAGGCGGAGCGGAGGCGGGGCGGAGGCGGGGCGGGGCGGGGGCGGAGCGCGGCGGGGGCGGGGCGGAGGCGGGCGGGCCGCAATGGTCTCTAGCGCCCAGCGTCGGTCTTCCGCTGGAGACGCCGTTCGTTCCCGTTGCCGTTCCCGTTCCTGGTCCCGTTCCCGGTCCCGTTCCCAGCCGTGTCCTTCGCAGTCGGCCCAGGACACTGACACGGCGCCCCTTGCACACGTGAGGGTCATTTTACGGGCAGGGTGTGCGCGCACTGCACGGAGCGCTTCCCTCATGCCTGGCCCGCAGAGCAGCCTGCAAACACTGCGGTGTCGGGAGCTCAGCACGGCTGACACCATCCCCTCGCTCCTCGATAATGGTCTGTACAAATTCCTTCCTTCTCACTGCGCTCTGCTGCAGCTCCCGGCAAACCCCAAAGAACTCAGAAATCATTAAATACAAACCAGTGTATTTTTAAACGAGCAGCGTTCCGTTTTACATCAGTCGCTTTGTCCGGTGGCTGCCTCCGGCCCTGCAGAATTTCCCCATCGGAGGGGAGAAAAGCCCGGTCACACAAAAGCCCTGGTGCTGTTTGTGCCGGGGGGTCCAGTGCAAGCTCAGGGTGACATTCCTGCGACACCAGCCCCTACGACTCCTCCCGAACGTGAGCATTCCTTCTGGGAATGGGCACTGGAGCAAGGGTACCACGGAGGCCAGGCAGCCCCAGAGCCATTAGAATTTGGCTTTGGGGTCAGCGATCCAGGCATGCTTTTCCTGCACATAACCCTTGAGCTGGGAAGGACAAAAGGAGGATGAAATTTTGTTTGTATTTGCAGAACATTCATTTTAGCTTTTTACTAGATAAAGCCACTGTTCATCACTTCCAGAGCAAAAGGAAGTGGAGGGAACCAACCCTAAAATACTAAACTGTATTTAAACTTTAATGGTAAATATTGGATATTGGACAAAGTTTGGAGGTTTGCAGGTTTGTTTTGCGTAGTGACTTTACAGTCAGCCAAGGAGATTTCTGTCAACCTCTAACCCTAATTCGTCATTAATTAAAACACAGTAGTCTCAGAGTAAAACCATTAATACGCAAATGCTCCATGAGTGAGCAACAGCAGTGGAAGCAATCTCTACAGATTTACCTGAAATACTTCTAATTTCTTCCTTTATTTGTTGTTTAATAATTTTTGATTTTCATTTGTTGAAGTATTTTTGGCATCGAACATAGCAATTTTCTATAATACTATATTTTCCTATGCAGTATGAATTTTTCACTGGGAATTGCATTACAAAAACCATATAAAAAGGATCCGTGCATAGTTTTTTCTTAATAAAGAGTTGCTTTCTTAAGCAACATTTTAGTGGTTGTGAAATAATATTATTACTATATCAAAACATAACAAGCCACTCCCCAGTAAACACAGACTTTGAGCTAAAAGAAGAGATCAAATAGATCCCACGTGTCTGCATTGCTATTCTAGAACAGGATTTCTCTCCCAAGAGTGACTTCAGAGGAGAGAACTCTAAAAAAGGATTGGTCACAAAAATAAATTACTATGTATGGTTGCCCAAGTTAAGTCAAACATCTCAATTCTTGTCCATCAAAATTAGGAACAAAATTGAAAATCAGGATTTTAGTGTATGAGATTTTATAGTATAAAGGATTTTATATATGAGAACCTTCCCTAAGAAAAGTTTGATTTTAGTTGTTTTGTTTTTAAATGTCAGGTGACTTGCAGGACATGTGTTAATATAAATGTGAGCCAGAAATTTGTCTTATTGTCATAGAACCAGGATGACATTGCTGCATCAGTTTCTCCTTTCATAGAGACTAGACTGCTATCATTGCTGTTGCCTGCCCAGAAATGTCATGGTTTAGGACAATAAGTTTGTCTTAACTTATTAGAACTGGCATAGAGACACAGCTCTTAAATGGAGCCACTTCTGAAGCCACCAAGGTTTTATGGGACACAAGAGAAAAAGTCTCATCTGGCATGCTGTTGAATCTTGAAGGTAAACACTGAGGAAGAGAAATGCTGCAAAAGATTCCTCTGTGACACCATAGTGCAGTGCATTTGCACCAGAGAGAAAAAAGGTCCAGCAATTTCATCACTGAAAACTGATCAAGTGAGATGAAACAGGGACGTGTTTCACACCAGTGCATGAAACCCAAGACATCCCCTCTTGTTCACCCCCGTTTCCCCACTGCTTTGGAACAGAATGCAAACTGATACTAACATGGACATCTGACAGGATTTTTACCCACAGAATGCAAGACAGCTCTTGTAGACTGGAGAGCATCCTGCTTCAAATATGGTTAAATAACAGAGAGCAGAGTATGCATTATGTTATATATATATAACAAGCCAGCACAAAGTCTGCAATTTTTTTGCTCCAATGCTATAATTGTAATTCAATAGAAACAAAATCATAGTTTTCAGCAACTAAAACAATTGTCAGAACATATTTAATTAAAGGCTTAACTCTTCACAAAGTTTTCTTTTTTGAGGTCAAGAAACTGGCAGGTAATGCGCATTTCAGAAGGCAGCCAATAACAGTCATGGTGGAACCATTTCATCTGCAGATGCCAAATACCATTCAAGCAAGCTGCAAATTGGATGAAATGGTGTAAAAAGACCGGGGTATTGAAGGTACTGGCACATGTTCTTCTGTGACTGTGGTACTCCTTCAGCTTCAGACGAACACGAGAATTCAAAGATAAAGTCAAGATTAAGTGTCATGTGTCAGAAAGCATTTTATGTTTTTCTTTAATAAGTTGGTTAAAAGTATCTGAGGGCTTCTATTAGGACACCTGGACAGCCAGTGAATTTGAAGTCAGCCATTTGCCAGGAGCAATATACATTCCTATGTTTCTGATTTCTGACTGTATAGCCAAGGCAAAATATTGAAGTAAAATAGAAATTTCCTCCAGAATAATAATTCCTTAATTGAAAGGTTGTGTGAACTTTGTTTCTGGTGAAAATCTGATCTTCAGCTGGCTTTCTAAAATATATCCAAAGACCCAACCCAAGTTATTGTTCTCAAAGAATATCTCACAAAGAAAATTACAATAAATTGGATCTAGTATCTGGAACATTCAGTTCTTTCAAGAAAATGGTTTGTCTATAAAAAAAAGTTTTATGAACATTTTAATGAGGCTCACACTCAGGCCTGAAGCAGCTTATGAAAACTCATGGAAGTGCCATGTGCCAAATAAGACTGGGAAACAATTTTGTGTGGGTAAATAAAGCACTGAAGTAAACTGGGGAAGGAAAACATCTTTTCTCTGACAGAAGAAACAGTCTCTTTCTTATGGCCAGAATCTACATTAAATGTAAATCTACATTTACACCATAATAAATGGGCAACTCTAGACTAAGTGCTCTAGAAAAACCTAAATGGGCAAAAATAGCTTCAGTACAGTCAGCTCTATTTTTAAAGAACTACCAAACATTGTATTAAGCAGTCCCCAATCACCTGAGGGCAGCATGGCATGCCTGCCTTTCCTCTGTGCCCCCAAGGTAAGGGCTGTGCTTCCCTCAGAGTTTCTGTGCCAAGCAGAGGCAGTCTGCAGAGCATGGCAAGCCCTCTCTGTGCCACAGACCTTCACTCGGGCCAGCAAAGATACACGGAGGGGAAGGTCTGATCTGACACTAAGAGCTGCCACTGGCATGGTTCTTCTGGGCAGAGGAGAACCAGCACCCTGCCATTAAACCACACCGACAAATGCTGAGCCTAAGTCTTGCAGCAGAGTGGTGGCTTTGTGGTGCAAGGTCAGAAGTGTTGAAAACCTCTGCATGACACAAAGAGATTGATCAGACTTGTCTAAAGTCACACATCTATTCCCCCACACTGGAAAACATTGTGAAAACTCTGTCACTTGATCCAAGGGCTCAGGATTCATTACCACCCCCCCTTCACATATTTAGCACAGACACTTGGGGGAAAAAAGATGTGAAGTATGTAAAAATGTATACAATATGTCACTACTGAAAAGGAAGAGGTGGTATGTTAAGGAACCACTGCTGCATTTTGGCTAGGTCTGACTCAGTGATCTGTTTCTTTTTCTGGACTGATTTTCACCAACTGTCCAATTCCAACTTTGTCAGCAAATGCTGGGTTTGGGTACAACCAGGTTATTGCTATTTCAAGTGGCAACACACGTGAGCTGGAAAGCAAAGGCTGAATAAGCCAAACACTGAGTTCAAGTGAGAACAGAACTCAGCTGGAATGCAGTACTCGCTGCTCTGAACTCAGTGGATGACACCAACAAATCCAAACCACTCTTCAGATTGGGGACTTCTGATCATGTAGAGAATGCTGAAAGGTTTTTCTTCTCTATTTCACAGATCTAGATGTTCAACACACGGGCAGGAAACACCTTTGTTCTCCCTTTGTATATTTTCTTGTAGTTTGGTAGTTCATGAACTCATTCACAGTTGCGAGACCGTCCCCAAGCACTAGTACACTGTGGGAACAAGCTTGCACACTGGTACATGACCAAGCAGCAGCCCTGTGCAACAGCAGCCCAGATCACAATGCTGCAGGTTTAAGACGCTCAATACTTGCAGAAACTTGATAATTAGCAACTTGATATTTTGGTAAACTGGTATTTTGAGAGAAGAGAGGAAAAGCCAAGGATCCATAGAAGTGGGCAGAAAATAAGAAAGCTTTAATTTAGCTCCTTAGAGGTGGCACTGCCAGCTGGCCAGCTGGCAGACTCACCGACCACAAGGAATCACATTCTGCCCTCGGATGGTAAAACGGGAACTGTTTGCTCACTCAGGGTGGCTGAATAGCTCACCCTGACAAAGCCCACACTGAGGATCCTCCCGTGTTTTTTGTGGGTGCTGGGGGGGCATGTTTGAAAGCGGGGGGCAAACAGATTCTTTTAAGCCACTACCTTAGCAGCATCACAACTTCTGCACCTAAAACAATATTCCTTTGATGAGCAACAAAACAATTGCCATGTCTGGTAAGTTTCTATGATACTTGTCCTGCAGCTGAAGGGGCTGTAAACCAGATCTAGTCACAAAGCAATTGTCCTTGCACTGTCCACTGCAAGTACTATGTATTTACTCAGGGCACTGGAACAGGACACCATGCATGCCTGCTGCTGAAGAAAAGCCCATTTGTGCCTGTTATATTGGAAAGTTTGCACAACATTTATTCTTAAAAACTGGTTGTGTTTCTTAGAGTCTTATAATCCTTTACTCTGAAATGAATGAGACAGTTTGTAGGGTATGCCACCTGATTTGGTCCCACCTAAACATTCTTCAGAGATGCAAACTTGAGTTATCACTTAGCTGATTTCTTTAAAGAAGAGAAATCACTGATATTCAGGTCTGAAGACACTAAAAGTGGTGTCCAAATCTCTGCTTTGCATTATTCACTAGAGCCTGTACCTTCTGGGATCTTACTAGGGCACCGCTGTGCTACAGTGGAAGCTAATGCAGAAACAAGTGGTCCACTATGCTACACAGGAGGGGAGACAGTTCTAGTAAGTTTTTATTTGCCAGGCACCCATTCAAATTAAATATGAATCAATCACAGGATGTCATACGAGTGTCTCAAAAAGAAACTGCTATTAACGGTACAGAGAGGTGACACATCCAATAATTCACAGTTACAATAAACTCAACACTCTTTATTACCCCACAGGCACACTGCCCTGGCCCAGCACTCCTGACCATGAATCACCCTGTGTGACCATTGATGAAAATAGCATTTGCTTCCTGTCAGTCCAGCAACAGAGTGAAGCTCTTCACTGGCTGAGGCGAGGGCAATCTCTCCCCTTCAAGAACCTTTCAGAACATTCTTTTCTGCAAACAGGACACTGAAGTGTCTGTCCTACAGCTTTTAGCTGGAACTGGTTTTAGAGGAGTTCTGGTCTGCATGAACTGAGAATGCCAAGCTCAGTATCATCTACCATGCAAGCTCCTCTGTATCTTGTCAGACAGAGCAGAGCGAGCACCATGTATCTGGCAAAAGTAACGTGTTCTCACACTGTGAAGTCCATCAGAAAGGAAGTCCCTTTCTCAAATGCATTTAGATACCTAGAGATGCAAATCAGCATTAAATGGTGACTGCCAAAGGAAAGAACGTGCTCAACTGTTCCTGGTCTCACTTTCTTCAAAAAATACTGTCATAAGTTTCAGGTGATGACAAATGCCTGTGAGCAATATCTCATCTGGCAATTCCTGGCACTAGAACTGGCCTCTTCCTTAGAGAGACTCTGCAAGTGGAAGTGTGTTTATCCACATACTCCACCATTCCCTGGAAGAAGTGTGAGGCTGCACTACCTGCAGCCATCTGGGAAGACAGCGAGCCATTGGTGGCTCTTGGGAACAACATTCAGTGCATAGTTTATGGTGCTTACCACCATGAAAGAGCATAAAAGATAAAGGCATGGAAATAAATTCTTAAAGCAGTTTTCTGCTCAAAAAAGCACCTGGTCATTTTGTGGATAAATATTTCCCTCACTTCTAGATAAAAATGTATTTTTCCAGTTCCATTAAGAAAATTCACAGAATTTAATAACAGAACTACTGAATATCCTAAACACAATACTATCTTCTACACAGAATTCTATAATTCTAAAACTTAACACCTTGCACCCATTATCATGAGGTGGGAAATCACTATGGCTGCAGAATTTTACCTTATGTCCTCACAACCCCTTGGTGAGGTAGATAGGTTCCATACCATCTTCTTCAGGAGGGGAAATAAGCACAAAGAGGTGAACTGACTTGCACGGGGATACATGGCAAGTCTGGAAGCAAATCCCAGGTCATACCCACAGATCTTTCCACTGTAAGACGCTGCTTTACCTCCCACCCACTTCCATCCCCAGGGCTGAAGGGAAAGCATCCATGTACCACCGACAAAATACACCCAGACCAACATCAATCATTCTGTAGACGACTTCTGCAACAGAAATGGCATAATTAGGCTGCAAACTGCTTTTCTTACAAGACATGAATTCCAAAGTACACAGGACAACTCCCACTGCTGTCAGCCAGCACAAGCACTAAAATCTGGGCCCCTACACTTTTCCCAGGTCATCAGTTAGAGCCTTCCTCACGTCTTGACTTCACTCAGAAACTCCAGAGTTAATTAATAAGGCACATCAGGGGCTAATTCAGGAACTTCTGCAATAGATGTCAAGTCCCAAGGGCCACTGGTCACTTCCAGGCTGGCACTCGGAAAACACTAGTTGGCATGTGAAATCACACCTGTGACTGAGGGAAAGGCTCCCTGCTCTCTAATTGCCACAGTGCAAGAAACACAGAGCCAGCCTTAGGGCATCGTTGTCTGAGATATCAGCTGAATCATGACCATCATGGAATTACATTAACCCTCAATAAAGGTGTCAAAATGCAGGGAGATTTAGGAGTGAAAAAAGGCAAGAGAAAGTGTGTTGGATGTTGACTTGGAAGGATCCACCACATGGTGGAGGCCCACCTAAAACATCACATAGCACCACATGGCATACCCCTTCTTCACTAGACAAGTGACAACAGGGATTTCTCTGTACAGTTGCTGACTTGTAGATATAAGGAATAAGTAAGGAATGTTCAGCCCCTGCCTGAGTGCAATATTCAATGCTAATGATATACAAGTACATACCAGTGATATAATAGTTCAAACCATTTGATAAACAGCCTCCTCTCTCTTTATTGAAAGTTTGATAAATCCTAATCCTTGACCTTGATTGGAGGTACAATGAATCACTTGAACATACTTATGATCCTGACAGAGAGGTTGTATAATTGCAAGCACTTTTGGCTCCAGCACAACTGGAGTAAGATTGAGTTGGTTCAAACTTGAACTGCTGTGTGACTGCTGGAAGGCAGCAAACACCCAACACTGGATCTGAAGTGGTGATGAGACTTTATACAGGACTGTGGGCAACAGGGAGTACTGAGGGTACTTTCCTAGTTCAACACACGAATTCTTCACAGCTCACTGATTTCTTGTGCTGTTTGCCCAGGCTGGGAATGTGTCCAGCTGAAACATAGGCCTTCCCCACGTGTTGATGGCCAGGGAGACACAGCAGACTCCAATGATGTTCAACACTAGTCCAGATTTAACCTGTGAGGAAAAAAATCCAAACCAACAATAACCAAACACCAGCACAGCAAACTGCAGCAAGACCTACTTGTACATACACAGGAAAGATGGTCAAATAAATCACAGAAATACCACTGTATCCACTGCCTTCTGCCCTTGCTTAGGTGGAGACACCAGGGAACACACTGTGCAAAGTCTTTGAGCGCTTTGCTATGTATATAACCAGTCGAGGAACTTTAAAGCATGTGTAACACGTCGCTCTTATTAGTCAGAGAACAGCTTATGCCCTCTTCAAGTATCCAGTTAGAAAACCAGTAATGTTTGTGTGTTCCGCCCAAAACCTGCCCTGTGTGGTCTGGCAGAAAATCAGAGGACCAGAGCCAAGGGCTACTGATTGCTACCTTCTGCTTTCAGCTCCAGTGGAGACAAGGCTTTAGACACTTGCCAAAGCCCCAGAACACTGCAGGGCATGCCTGGACTTTAACCCTTCACGTTTCAGAGACTTATGACTGGTCAGTTTTTCATTTCACTTGGGCCAATCTGTATGTCTGCCAAAGCCCATGAGAGAAGTACTGTTACTTCAGAGATGCAAATTTTTATCACAATATTAACGATGCAGAAGAGAGTGGCATAGAGTTGCAGTTACAGCCCATAACAGCTTCCTGGTACTTTGGAAATACTATGCAAAGAAAATTAAATTCTCGCCATATTTCAGGAAGAAAGCAATGGAGAATTTCAGGTAAGAGAGAAGGCAATTATCTTACCATATCCAAAACACGGATGTGGCCGTAAGAAAACACTATTGCATTTGGTGGTGTTGCAACAGGTAGCATGAAGGCAAATGAAGCACTGAGAGTACCAGGCAGCATAACATACAAAGGGTGGATCCTGATAGATTCAGCCTGCAATGAAATGGAGAGAATATCACTCTGGGGGTGTTTGAAAAGAAAAGCATAAAGGATCAATCTACCCCAGACCAATGAGATACACAGACTTATTTTGTTGCCTCGTACTACATCACCAAAATAATTCACAAACATTGTATTCTGAAATCCACATGTGCTTAAAGATAACTTGCTGTTGTTTCCTGTCCAATGATACTTAAAAACAAGGCTTGATTCTTTCTTGTTGTTTGTTTTGCTCTATGGCATCTTTTAGATTTCTGGTCAAAAATATCCAGCAATCTTTTCTTTGACCTCGGACCACCCTTTTTCCAGGAATGGGAATTATAATTACTAGGCACGTGGAGTGACACTCTTAGACTTTACATAAATTCTGTGGCACTCAAAGCTTAAGTGCCAATTTAAGTCATTAATAGCTCAGTACCTTGATTGGGGTAATTTTGCTTTGAGGAAATAGTCTAGAATAAAGTGTTTGTCCTTTTCCAATAAAGAACAAAGTAATCTATTTTTCTCTTTATGCCACAGTTTTGATTCTGCTCAGAAAAGGCAGCAAAACTTATCAGGTTTTCCTCCTTAAGTTTTAAAATTGTTCTGCGTTCCTATGAGAAATTGCACATTCCTAATAATCAGGCTGACCACTTTGAGTATTTTAGCACAAAATGTGAAGATGAGTAATTCAGAGGCACCATCAGAAAGTGCTGGATTTTGTTTTGGTTTGGGTTTTGTGTGTGTGTTGATTTCCAGTTCTAAGTTGATGGTTCAAAATGACCAGAAGTAACTGATGTTTGCTGAACTGTATGGAAAAAGTGACTGTCACTTCACCCTCTCCAGGGTCAAGGCACACACCTTACAGAAGGCATGACCTGGCTTCCTTTTAAGTACACTGGAGCAACATCCAAGACAATAATTACAATATTGCTTTGCCACGCAGTTTAACTCTGATCCTCCAGCTGACAGGGTAACAGGACAGAAGCAATCTTACCAGGGATGAAAAGACAGGCAGGAAGAGGGTAGCTGTGGCCACGTTGCTGGTGCATTCAGTGCAGACAGCTGTAATAAAGGAGATCACTGATGCAATGGCCCATGGTGGGATCGATCCCAGTGGTGTCATCTGACGACCTATCCAAGCTGAGAGCCCAGAGTTCTGCAAGAAAGAAAGTGGGTTTCAGTGAGGTTCAGAACCCCTGACTCACAAACAGGGAAGCCATGTTATGGGCAACATTCCTGACAAATAATACTAAAAGACTCCAGAATTATACAAACACCATCCAGGAAAGTACAATTATCTGTCACAAAAACTAAAAAAAATTCCTTGCCAACTGGACATCACACTGAATCCCACTGTTCTGATTCTTCCAGAAACCAAATACTTGCTCACACACAGGTTACAAAATTATTGGTTTCCTTGCTGAATAAGAAAATTTTTCTGAGGTCATTGCAAATACTTAGTGTATGGCCCAGAAGCTTCTTGGCACATTTTTCTAAGGTTTCTGAAGGTTATGATTCTGTATGGATGCTCTATTGTAGGAACACAGGCAGTAGTTGATACAAACAGGTTACAAAATCTGACTTGATAGTGTTTAATGCTCTGGAACTTTAATAATCTATGTATGTTGTAGGTGGATGAATGTCAGGGCCAGAGCTTTAACTTGCCCCATGGTTTAAAACTAATTAGTCACAAAACTCAGATGTGAACATGACTTTCCCCAAAATATCGCACTACTGACAGCTAATGCTTGCTTTGATTTAGATGCATTTAGCAGTGATGAAAGAAACAATGTGGTTCACCTCAGGATTCCTTCCTGTTTTGGGAATTTAGCTGCCTTTTCTGTGAATTTATAAACACAGCATCAACCCAGGATTTTCTTTCCGACCACTTCAGCAGTGGTTTTGCTGTAAGTCTGAAGATATAAAATCCTCAAACAAACCTCAAATGGTACTGAAAATCTGGCAGGTGCTATCTATATTTCTACTTTTCTAGTCAGGGCTGGGATTGGGATGATTACAGAATTAAGAAAGGATGCTTTTCTGGACTGTCCAGACAGCGAAGATCCCAACCTACTTGGGAGTCTCCAAGAGGTAAGATAAATTAAAGAAACTTTGAAGAACAAAAATTCCTGAAGAAGACTCACAAGCATTCACCTCTCCTTGGTTTTTGCTAATTTAGATCTCCCTTCAGATCTGAACTTTGCTACTGGGTTTGGCTTTGGGTGCATGCCCAGTAATACAGGACTAGATAACAAACCAGGGAATTTTGCCTTTGAGTCAGAGAAAAACAGATGTCAGGACATACTGCGCTTGCATCAGCCAAAGCAAAACCTCCTCCCAGCAGCAGCACAATGTTCCAGGGCATCTTCCTTTGAACCACATTCCATTCTAGCAGCGGGGGTGAAAAAAATTGCTTTTTCTTATCTGAAGTGAGAAATAAAGAACATGTTTTAGGAGAGCGAAGACACTTTATCTTCTGTTCTGCAAGATACTGATGGGCAGATGCACAGCATTGAGAAATCTGCACAGGGCGAGGGTAACACACACGGACACGGACTGTGCCCCAGCGCTGCCCCACAAGGGAGGCAGGTGAGATGCTCTAAAGAACTGCATGCAAATCCAGTGCATGTTTCTGCCTTGTTGGCTGAGCGGGTTAGATGTTTCACAGTACTACAGTCCCTCTTTTAAATACCTTCTTCAGTCTGTTCAGAGTCAGACGTGCTTGTATTCCAGCCTATGCATTTGGGCTTATGAGCAGGAAGGACAAACAGTAACAGGGCAACAAACATAGCAGGAACAGAATCAGTGATATACCTAATGGAGAAAAGAGAATACAGGTTAGAAAATGGACACCTTTCTCCGAGAAAAGGGCTGTATTCCAGCATTCCAGTCACTGACTTTGCCATCCCATTTGGGGCTTGAGCAAAATAGGACATCAGCTGATGTCTGACGTCTCTCAGATCTGCCATAATTTAAACACAATAATAAAAGAAACAAGCTACAATACACATTAATAAATAGAATCCTGGATGACAACTCATCCCTCCTGGAGCAGGGTTCTTTCTCTGCGCTGAAGCCAAGATTCAACAGTTGTATCTCATAGACAGACATCTAAAGAAATGGCCTGAATGATTGATTGGTAGTGTCATGTACAAGCCATTGTATCAAGCCCAGCAAACATGTGAAGTCAGGTAAAGTTGGAATTAATGATCCCACATTCAAAATGGAATGTATGAACAAGGGAATCTGATTAATAACCAAGTGGGTAAAAGATGGAAAAAAAACCTAAATACTTACTTTTCTCCTCCTTTGAAGAGTATGCTAGCCCAGCCTTTTATAAAGCCTGGGTTTCTGGAAAACCACAAGAGCACCAGCAATATAAACAAAAGGAGGACATTTATTTCAGCATAAGACATAGGGCCTAGCTTCTTCATTTCTGCCTTCAGCACACTGTATGCAGCTTTTTCTTTGTCAGTTTTCTGTGTCCCACAGCCCCAGTTTTGTTTTATGCTTTGAAAAAAGGGAGAAAAAAAATACTGTAAGTACGAACATATTAGAGGGATCTAGCATCCTTATCACTCTGCAGCTGCCCCTCTTGGCGACAGACACAGACAACAGCACAGGCCATAAATAAAGAAACTACAACAGTGCCAAAGTATTTTGTGGGGACACACCAGTTCTCACAGAAGAATGTGGTCTATCAAAGGATGGCAATTTGGAGTAACCCAGGATGAAAAAGACAGGATTGAATCAATGGCTGCAAACCAGCTATGACAGATCTCCCAGGGCTGAAATTCACAGGCGAGAGATTGAAAAATAAAAAGGCAATTTTGTCTGAAGATTAGGAATGTATATGGCTTTTGCCTTAATATACCTCCCATGAACACAAAAGGTTTCCAGACCTCAAAATTTTTGTGAAATGGACCTGCTCTCTGCTACAAAATTAATAACTTATCACTGCATTTCTTTTAGCCAGATGTCTCGGAAAGCAGATCTGCACTAACTTACTGAGGGGTTTACACAATATCATGTAGATAAATACTCACTTGAGTCCCATGAAGGAGCACTGTAACCAAAGCCAAGCTAGTGTCAACATCAGGACCATGTTTGGGAATGAAAATCCAAACCAGGAAGCAAAGTCCACAATATCATTACTGTCAGGGTATAACCTGTAAAGAAATTATTTTCTGTATGAACGTCAAAAAATTTAGCAATCTAGTCCCCCTTTAAAATGTGCTACAGACAATTATGCATGTAATCTACGACAACCATTACGAGCAATCGTAGGTAACATCCACAGCCTAATTTAAGTCATGAGAGAAGGCAGCCTGATTTCAGAGCAGAACTTAAATGATTGTCAGTTTTCCCTATGTTTTAATTTGATGCATACAGGAGCTCATGTTGATACTTTAGGTCTCAGTCAGACAAGCGTGGCTGAAAGATCTCCCATTCATTCTAGACATTTTTTACTTCTAACACATCTGTTCATTTATCCCAAGAAAGGATAGTTTTTTCTTCCTCCCAAATCACTCTAGTAAGAGAACAAGAAATGTCTTCCCTGAAGTTAATGCCTGTACTTCTGCTGCCTTCAACAGATGAAAAAGTTGCTAGTTGGCTTGAAACAATGATGACAATGTTTTAAGAAAGGCAATTTTTGTTATTCTCTGTGCTTGCCAATAATGATTGGAGGAAAAATATCAATAGCAAACTTCCAGCTGGATGTTAAAACCAAGAGATAATGTAGCAGCTAAGGCTGAAGTACTTGCAACACAAGGAAGTAATGTTGGAAAAATTTCCACTGCAGATTGGGTTCCATGTAGATCAGTTCCCAGCCTCAGTTTAGCAATGACAGAACGACACAACTGCACAGTTTCCACAGCCACAGCATGGAGGAACAGTGTTACAGGAGGGGCCAAGTTCCTGCTAGCTCTCTTCAGTGTGCTTATGAGTAGAGTTAATCTACATTCTTCTGGTGCTTTTTACTGCAGTTCCTCTTCCGGATGTGCTGCATTTCAGTTGAAAAAGAGGACACAGAAGAACCAATATCGCATAATCAACCACTTGCATGTTGATTGCCAACAAGTATTTCCAATTTTCTCAGAAGACCTTAATTCCATCACATAGCTTCCTTTTAAAAGACGCTGAAGCAAAAAAAATGAGGCCAAATACTTCATACACATTTCTTAGTCTCAGTTCCTCAACTATTTGCTTGAAGTTCACAACTGAAATTGTCATCTAAGACCAGTCAATTGGTCACACAAACAGTATGACAGTGCAACTAAAAGAAGCAGCAAAAATTACTTACTGATTCATCTGGCCTTTCAGTACCACATTTGGTCCTGTTCCAGTAAGTGTTGCAGTTCCTCCAATGCTGGCAGCATAGCATACACAAAGTGTCATTCCCTTGCATATACTCTTCCGCCTTTTAGTTTCCTCAGAAGATTTGGGGTCATCAGTGACTTGTTCATTGCTTACACCTAGACAGAAAGAAAATTATTTGCCTCAGGTAAAGCTGGAAAGGCAGAGAGTTCAGGATAGGATCTGTAGGCTTAGTGCTTCCAGTTTGCATGTGCCATTTATTTTAATTACAAAACTCACAGATATCTACCTAAATACTTCAGACTAATATTCATGAGGAGCAGAAGAAAGAGGCTGATGGACTGATGGACGTGATCCAAGGATGCTTTTGCCCACATCAGTGCCACAACTCCTTTTCAGTAATGTCTTGTTTCACAGAGAGGCTCACCACCAGCCAAATATTGTAGTCACTGAAACCATTCCAATTCCACAGCGAGAACCCAACTAGCTTTAACAGATATGAATACAGGCAGGAAAAAAAAACAACACTAAAACCCAAATCCTTGCTTGGCATTCTGTCAATTTACAATAACCACAAAACTTTACTGCTGTGTCCATTGTTCTCTGAGGTTAACACCCTAATCTTGAAGTCTGACTGGACTAATGGAGCAGGACAAAGAATTTATGGCAATTGCAACCAACTCAACAATATTAAAGGGTATTTTTTGCACACTCTTATTATCTTCACTACACTTGTAATCTGATCTTTAATCATACTTAATAATACAGCCCTGCGTAACAGCGCAGCAAAGCACTGAAATGAGAGGGTCTGAGTTTGTGCACATATTTAAAATGAAGTGTAACCTATTGTAGAACCACATCACTGGCACAGGACCTTGAGGAATCAAGCATCTGGGTAAGATCACACAAAAGAACAGTTTGTCTAATGTGAGTCAAATTACACCAGTTCCTCTTTTCCATGTGGCTTTTAAAGTAGTCCTCTTTCTTCTCCCTATCTCCACATACCATCTGGTCAATAAAGAGATATTTATTACCCTACAGCCAAAATAGATTGTGTTTACATAATTTTTTCAAATAGTCCTACATGGCCTAGAATCTGAATCCCCACTGATAATCACAAGATTTAGAAAGTGGGATGCTGGGGGTTTGGATGGCTATTTCCTACAGGATATGCTCTTCACTTCCCTAAACAGGCAGTTAAGTCTAGGGGAACTGGGAGGATGACTCCAGCTTGAAGGAAAGAACATAACAACTTGTCTGGGCTCTAGCACCAGCATACAAAATGGCAGCCATCAAAATTAAAAGCTATTTTGTAAAACCTAAATGTCATATATTTACAGGATTTCAGTCAGACTACCATCCTCTTTCCTTGGAAAGGGTACACAACACTCCTAGGTTGGGGAGCCGAGTGTAGCAAGTTCAGTAGCATCAGCTTATGGGTGAGCAGGCCCTTACCACTCACTGCAGTGGACCCTGATTTGCTCTTTTCCTCCAGCTCAATCGCTGTATTTGTTTGCCCAGTTGCTGGTTCCACCGTGGTCAACTCATGCTCTGTGATGTCCAACTCATCCAGGACAGCTTGGACAATGGGAACCATCATGGCAGTGGTGGCTGTGTTGCTTATCCACATTGACAAGAAGGCAGTGACTAACATAAATCCCAGCATCAGGCTGAAAAGAAAGACACAGAGGAGGAAGGAAGAAAGTGAACAGATGCTGCCAGGCTTAGCAGTCACTATAATTTGGAGAGCAAAGCCCAGGCAGGGATGTGTGCAGCCACTAGTACAGAGCAGGGCCAGACTCCCTTCTAGGACAGTTCTGCCACGTTCACTGAAGGAATCCCAGGGCTTAATTAAGTCTCTCATCATTTTGTCCCCAATGGTAAGCCTCTAAAATTTAGTCAGATGCTAGTTTTGGATAAAGCACAAATAAACTGCTCCTGTTGCTAGACTTCATTTCTGGATACTCTGCAAGTACAGCTAAATTGGCTCTTGCAGGATCCTTTCTCTGCTGACTGTTAAATACCATCCCTGGGCCTTTGCTAAACTAACAAGAGGTAAGAGAAAACCAATGTAATACTCTTACAGTGCAGGTTTCACCCCAAGAATCAGAAGGACCCTCAGTGCAATCCTTTTGTGAAGATTCCACTGCTCAAAAGAAATTGCGACAATCAGCCCTCCAAAGAAGAGCATGTTTGTGCTATTTAGGTACTGCAAGCACACCTGTAAGACAGAGAAGATAAATCAGGCCAAAATACTTGCTTCGTTAGTACAATTTGCTTACACCCTCTCAAATCCACGGACTGGAGCAGGCCCCAGCCAACACTAGAACAAGAGGCAGCTGCTGCCTGCAAGTTCCCTGCAGTTTCCTGAACCCTTGATCTCCTGTGTAACTGCTGACTCGCCTGCGCAGGAGCTCTCTGTGCATCATTGTGCAAAATGACACCAGTTTCCTAAAACGCAGCTAGGGGTTCAAAGTATGGAAGGTGCTGGAAATACTGAGCTCCAAAAGGGCTTTCTCAACAGCATCAGCAACCTGCCTTTACCGGCTTGCTGGGCAGTGGTGAACCTGGGTACAGATCCCGAACACAGCCGGTGCCTTGTGCCTCCAGCACAAACAGCACACCTGCCGGCACTACGGGGCAAACTCCCACAGGTTTGTCCTGTGCATTTTGACATCTTCCAGAAGAATGGCAGCTCTGCTTTCACTTCCCCTTTGTGCTTGGGAACACACAAACTGCTGGCACTAGTGGGATGCTCTCCAGCAGGACCCATGTCCAAAACAGATCCTCCCCTCAACCACCTCAAGCCCCCCACTCAAGTTAACACTTTGGGCAAATGTGTACGTACTTCAGCATCTTCCCATATAATACAGACTTGCTGGCTAAATATTGATGAGGGATTAGAGCACTGGATTTCTCTGTATCAGACCTGGATTGCACAAGTTCCTTACTTTTTTAGAGGTCTGAACTCCAAGCAGAGGGAAAAATACCACTGGCATGAGGGAGGTGACAGACAGGGGGATCACTTCAGTGCACCAGTACACAGCCATGATAATCATGATATATGCACATCTGGCCTCCTGCAATAATAGAAGACACATTTAAGCATTAGAAACTGTTTTCAAAGGTAAGAAACACATTGGTAGCTCTTAAAAGTGTCTCACACACTCCACTGTCTGTAGCTTAACAAGTTATGCTGAATGAGGACTTAAACTTGTGCTCTTAAACAATGTTCTGAAGTCACTTGTATAAAAAAGATCTTTTTGACCAAGAAGACCATAGTGTTTGCTTTAATACAACCACACAAAATAAATGCTGTGAGAAAAACAAATCTTCCGCCACTAGGTAAGTGCACAGTTTGTCGTGTAAAAGTACCTCTTGGTGGTTGAGGTCAGCAGATTTTACACCTAGGAGCCAAGAACAGCAATATAGAGTTATTTTTTTTTAATGGATGGCCAAATTTCCCATTTTGGATGATTAGCTTTTCTGAAATTCACTGGTCTTTGATGTATGTCCAGTAACACAGTTCAGCTCAGAAACTATTTCACTGAATAATTTAAAATTTCTTTGCTTTTTAAAGTAACTCCTAAAGTAAAACTCTTTTTTTGTGTGTGTGGCTATGCACATTAGAGGTGTTAAACTA
The DNA here is from genome assembly GCF_028018845.1 of Melospiza georgiana. Lineage (NCBI taxonomy): Eukaryota > Metazoa > Chordata > Aves > Passeriformes > Passerellidae > Melospiza > Melospiza georgiana. The sequence continues at coordinate 13,474,629 of NC_080448.1, read as the reverse complement.
TTTTCCCATGTCATATTGTCCCCACCTGCTAAGGTGTTTCCCTAGTATAGAATTGTTGTAACCTGTCTTTTTGGGCTGTTGACCAGGCATTTCTGTATCCCAGCCTTCTGCGGTTTGTACTCTAAAAATTGTCAGGGGAAGCAGGTATTCATTAGCTAACAGTGAACTGCTTGAAAGCTGAAGTCAGTGTTCTGTAGCTCACTATTTGCTCCTATTTAGGGCATGTGTTTATGGGATTTTACTCTAATACAACAAATGTGACTTTATTGCTAAAATAAATGGTGTGACAGTGACACTTAAAAACTGACATCAGGTGTTATTAGTAAGAAGGGGTGTATTTTCGTTAATTTTCTGGAGTGTTGGGGAAAAAGTTTAAGAACCAGAAAACACCCTTTGTAAGTAATGTGAATTTTTTTTCCCTCAAGTTTCCAGTTTAATTACAGCACAAGTTTTGAAAGGAAAAATTCTTCAGAGACTAGAAGATATCAGGCAGATGCTGTAGAAGTCTCTTCCCTTTATAAATATGAGGTCAGCTCATGATACAATTCATGCTGTACTGCAGTAATGCAAGGGTAGAACTGACTGTGGTTAATCTGTTGCTAGTATGAAAGACAGATAAACAACTCTAAGTGAATAAAATTAAAATTCCTGGTTTTAGAGAGTAGAGAGTAAATAATTTATGTGAAATTCAAAAATACAGCCATGATTATAATTTAACTCCAGCAACTGTGGCAAATTCAAACAACAAAAGATTTGGAATTAAGTATATATTTGTATTTATACCTATATATATATATCTGTGATTTATGGAAACAGTCACAGAACGTCTCTTTGGTGTTTCTGTGCGGTTGACACAAAGCACAGTGGCCTGACTCCTGGCTGAGAGATGAAAAAGCAGTCACTGACAGAAATATTGCCTTTCCATTGCAAAATACTGTAATTTCTTAGGTTAGACTAATGACAAAATATGCCTACAAATAATGGCAAACTGAAGACATACTTAATTTTTTTGGAAATTATCTTTCCTAGTTTTGATCAAAGTAGAGCTTAACAGTCAGGAATTCCTCATTGTATAAAGCACCACCATTCAACTGAAAGGCCACGCTGGTATAACTTAGACAGGTAAACAAGAAAGGTTGGCAATTTGGTTTATGAACACAGATAAAATTTTCCCGCACTTTAAAACAGATTGAGCGATAAAAGTTGCTCAAAAGAAAGGCTGGCTTTGGCATTGGAATAGCCTCCAAAGCTCTAGTAGGCTAAAACACTGCAAACTCAGCTTCCACACTTGATCAAGAAAGCTACAAGGCATTAAAAGCTCAAACTTTCCTGGGTCATTCCAATTTTACGCCGGTGTAACTCCACTGAACGCAAAGGAGTTGTGCCGTTGCCATCCCTGGAGTAAGATGGATGAATCGGAAGACACGGCATTTGAAATCCTGACCAATTCGTACAGCACAACGCTGACAGCATCAGGATGGAGAATGTCACCAAGCAACGTGCTAGGAGTGCCAGACCCTCAGCAGAGAGCTGGGGGAAGCACTCCTGCCCTTCCGCCGACTCCACTCGCTAGGACATAATGCAGGACAATGCCAATGCCGGCCAGCTACGCCTGGGCTTGTCCTGGCCCAGAATGAATTGCCTCTAATTGTCACGGCGGGTTGGGTGCCGCCGGGAGGGCCCGGAGCCGGGCGGAGCGCGGTCACCCGGGGGCAGCAGGCCCGGAGCCGGGCTCTCTTCACCTACCTTCGTGGGCACGACGAGCGGCAGCGGCAGCAGCAGCAGCGGCGTGAGGAAGAGGATGGCGAAGGAGCGGTACCTCAGCAGGGGCTGCAGGCACGTCGGGGCCATGCTCTGTGGGGCGACACGGTCAGGGCGGGAGCGCGAGCAGCGCCCGCCGCCGCCGCCGCTTTAAGTACGGGGCGGGAGGGACGGGAGGGACCCGGCCGGGGGCGACACGTCCCGCCCGCCCCGCCGGGGCCGCCCCGGGCAGCGGCGCGGCTGAGCTCGGCAGCCAACGAGCCTCCGGAGCGGCCCGGCCCCGCTCCGACCGCCCTCCTGCCCTGCCGGGACCCCTCCCCCGCGGCCCCTCGGTGCCCCTCGAGGAGAGCGGCTCGGTGGCTGCGCGTCAGCCAGCGGCGCCGTCGGGACAGCGCGCAAGGAGCGCTCGCCCTGCTCCCAGAGCGCCGCAGAGGCGCCGGCACGCACAGGCTCCCGAGCGCGCAGGGACCCGGGGCTGCCGCCGCCCCTTTCGGAGCATCGCCCCCGCTCATTCGCACCGTGCTGGGGAAGGACTGAGCTCCTTCGGGGAAATGGAGAGTTAAAACCACCGTGGGGATCTCCCCAAAACAAAGGTCTGTGCAGGCATGCATGGCTGTGTTTTGCTATTGTTTTGAGAGGCATTGTGCCTCTGCATCTGGGTTAAAAATAACCCAGGAAGGTTAACTTGAAAGGTTATTTTTGACGTTGTTGACTTCAGTGACTTTGTCGACAGCGCAGCCTTGGAATCCAAAGGGACGGCCCTACTGATGGTGGCCAGCACGACCGAGTGAGCAGAAAGGGACAACTAGACAGAGGACAAACAAATAGTTGATATTTTAGGTTTCGCTTCTGGGACGACAACAGCCACCTGAAATTGAAGTCAGCATAAATCATATCTCAACAATTTGATCCTGCAATCTCTTAATACAGTCTTACCAAGCAGTTACTCACAGGAATAAAGAATTTCAGATTCCACAGCAAGTAATGAAGGAGCTCTGACTACAGCTTGCACTCTTTGTCCTCTGCTGACCAAAGGAACTTGAGTGACAGAAGTTCAAAACAAGACACTCCAATGTTACTTTTCATTTGTAAAAGCAGTGAATGCCCACTAAGAAAAAAAAGTAGCCAACCGGATCTGGACAGATTCCAAATCTTCAAACGTTTCGGAGCTGTCCCTCTGGGTAACTTACCAACACAGAGGAAACACACTTCACACCAGTGCAAAGTCTAGCAGAAAGTGGGGAATTGGCCAAAACTTGAATTCCTGTGGCCTGTCTCCAATGAAAAAATGGTTCCTAGTCAAAAAAAGAAAAAAGACTTGAAGCACTTAAACAAGAAAACGCAAAATGTTCATTCTAAAGGAGTCGTTCTAAAGTTAACTCTGATAGACCAGTAGACCAGTGCAAAGGTGATTTGTTGTCTTCTTGTTTCAATTAGATGCAGTGAAGAAAAAAAACCATAAAGACAAAAAATGTGTTGATACCTTTAGATGGACTAATCTTGTGAAAGGAGACTTGCGTGCTGTACCTGGGGATGAGACATGGGACTCCATGGGCAATTTGAACTAGCTAACTCATGGCTCAGTCCTTTTCTTTTAGTCAATACAGAAAAGGTAATCAATATTCCCTTACTGTGCAGAATTATTGCACACTGACCTTCATATAATTTGATTATGAACTTCCTTTTCACTGTGCCAAGGAGAGGACAGACAAAATTTTGGCTGCTTGCTTTACAGAACTGGTCTGACAGCTGGGTAGAAGGGAGCTGCAGAGAGCCTAAGCACTTGCAAAACATCCAGGATGAGTTTTAGGTGATCCAAAGAGCTTTCAAACAAAAACCTCCCACAGCCTGAAATTCAGCTCATGCTAACTGAGCACCAACTGCACACCTTAAAGGAAAAGGAATCCCTTCCTCTAGTCAGTATGGCTCTGAATGCAATAGCTTTAAACAGTGCTTTAGAAGCAGTGGGTAAAACCAGCTTTTGGTTGCAGACATCATTTAGAAGCAGGAGACTGTATCATCCTTAGGTACCCTAGTGTTGAATAATGTACTTGTCTTGTTTTTCTTGATAGTAAGTTTCAAATCAGTTTTCAAAGGAACTGAAATTTTTCAGTTACAAAGAGGCTTCGGCATGGGTGGTGATGTGAGGTGGAAGCAGGAGCTGAATCAGGTCTCTTGTACTTGAAATCCCTTTTCCTGGTTGCAAGATACCATTTTTTCCATTTGCTGTTCTGCTGCCCTAATAAACCCCGGTATTTTGAAGCATGTCAAGAATTAAGGGTTTGAGTAACAGAGCCAAGCCCATCTTGTGGCTCACTGCCACCAACCTTCCCTGGCCTTTGCAACGTTTCTCAGCTGGTGGCTCTGGGGTTCATTTGATTTAACTTGACAAAGAAAGCAGAACATTTTTCTGCTGTTCGTGAGCTGAATAGGTTCAATGAAGTGTTCAGTGAGCACTAGAGCCAGCTCAAGAGACTGGGCTAGTTATGGCTGGGCAAGGAACAGCTGTGGCAGGAACAACTGCAGCTTTCAAGACAGAAGATGCCTAGGTGACCTTGACAGCATTGTCAAACCACATGCAGAGTCTTGCAATCTTTCCTTTTATACTTCAGATACCAGCATCAATTACGTGAACCATGGCCAAGAGTTGCAGTTAGAAGTGGGACACTGCTGAAGGCTAGTTAAGAAAGGCTGACCTGTATTATTTCGTAGAGAAAGGGACTGAAAACCAATCCCACTCAGAAAGTAGAATTTCCAGGGTCAGTCCAGGTAGAAAAATTGCAAAATACAGATTTTTTTTATAGCTTAGTTTGTTCCTGAGAAGCTGCTTTTCTGATATATTGCACTCTCTACAAGGCAATCATCCCAGTTACTCCAGTTATTGGAGGATAGGAATGGCCTGTGAAAAGGTGGCTTTACAGGCAGAAGCTGGTTCATTTAATTACAGATAGACATATTTTCTGCTTCTAATTCAAATGCTGCCCAAGCACACAAGTACAGTTTACTTGTTCTAAACAGTCCATTTGACCTAGATTACTGCTACTCTCTCTCGAGACAAAAACTCCTCACATTCTTTTAAAAGTTCTTTCATGTTGCATGCTCCATGCAACAGCCAGAGGTACAAAAGTTTTAACAAAATAAAATTAAACAAGGACTGTAAGTCGTATCATACTTGACATTGAGAAACAAAAATTAAAACAACTGACCCTGAGATATTCTAGGATGTAGCAGAAAAAGAATGTTTTCTACTTGGGCTTTTGAAAGTCATATTTAAAAAATAACCAGTTCAGAACTTACCTCTATGTGATTCTTGCCTTCAAAAGGTGCCTAGAAGAGGTCCTGTATGGTAATGTTATGCACTGGAAGGTTTACGCAGAATTGAAATAGAAAGAGTTATTACCAGCATTCACTCCTTCATTGCTCTCCATTTTCCCTCCAGTCGGTCCTTCCCAGTTACTGCCAGCCCACTGTCCTGCTTCAGGAGTAGCTTTCAACTAAGTTCCCAGTGGAGCATCTGATATTTTTCCAGGAAAAGCTCTCAAGACTCTGAATGAACAGTCCTTTCGGCACAATCCCCGTGCCCAACAATGTTCTACATAAAAGCCCTCATTCTGAATTTTGAGTCAGTGGGATTTTCTCAGTCAGTTAATGTTGCTGATCAGTCTTTCTTGAGCTAGAATTGGTGTTTCCCATATAGTTTGTGCCCTAAAGCCCATTCAAATGCTGTGCAGGCTAATGACCGCAAAAGAAAATGATCCAAAAGAAAATCACATTAAAAATTTGTATCAGAATTGGCAGCTCTGTAACCTCTCCCTTAGCTGCCATCTCATTAACATACTTGTTCAAAAGCCTTTTCTCTGCTTCATTACATAATTTGTGTTACAAAATCCTGATAAACATTCATTATTCCCAGATCTAAATAATGGCTTACTGCACTTCCTTTTTCTTCTGCTTTCATTTTTCCCAGAGAAAAAGGGGGGACAGAAGGGGCTTGTTTAGATGGGAAGTGAACCACACCAATTTCTGAGAAACATCTGTGGCAGCTGTTGTCTATGACATTATGATACATTGTGCAAAAACTAGTGAATGATTCTTTCTGATACTCCTGCAAAGTGAAAGAATTATTATTAGTGCCCCTACTTGACGGACTAAGAAGGTTAGTTAATATTTTCTGCACCTCCTGTATCCCATTGTTCCACAGTGGGGAGGTCTGTCACATCCGAGACACTACTTGCATTGTAGAGCTATAAGGGATCAGTTGTAGCAGCAGGTACACAAACGCTCGACCTTCCTTCAGAAAGTCTTGAAACTTCTTGGCATTGAAAACATGAAGTTCTGTTAATTTTTCTCTCTAATTTATATATCTTCTGAAGTTACCTATTTTAAAGTGTATTGCTGAGGTCCAGGAGGAGACAGGACGTGCTGTTCCTGGGGCCTCTGTGCTGTCAGTGCATCACAATCACAGCAAAGTATCCCCAGGGAGGAAAGGCAGTGCTGGCTAATGCAGGTTGGAGATTTCTCCTGGAACATACTTGGCTACCCCAAACGCTCCAAGGGCCACTGGGGAACCAGTGGGGCCTGGGCATCTGCTGAGCACGGCTGAGCAGCCCATGTGCGCCCAGGAATGAGAGGCTGAGGCCTGAGGAAGGGTTTCTCCCAGGTGGAGATGGAGGGAAAACACCTCCCATGAGCTGGCAGCTTTGGTACAAGGGAAGCAGCACTGCTATTTTACTTGTTCTTCGAGACGTCTTTGTTTGATGTCCCTTTTTGCCAGCTGAACAGCCAATTTAAGTCTCTCTTCAGACACCACTGAGAACATCCCAGAGCTTCTCAGGCTGAGGTCCTCACTTCCAACGAGATTTCCCTTATCACTGGATGCCTTCAGTTTTTCTATTATAATTGGACGGGGGTGAGAGAATCTGAGAGCCAAGTTCTCTGGAACTGCAGGAACATTTCTATTAAACTGGAGCTGTTCAAAGAGTAAAAAAAACCCTGATGTTATGCAGAATACTATACACAGGCGATGCAACTCTGTCATGATGGCACTGTTTTGGATTTATGATGAACACAGTGTTAACAGCACATCAATGTTTTCATTCTTGTTAGGCAGTGCTCACAGAGGTCAAGGCCTTTTCTGCTTCTCACCTGCTCACCACTGAGTAGCCTGGGGGTGGGCAAGAAGCTAGAGAGGAAACAACTGGATGGTTGATCCCAACTGACAAAAGGGATATTCCACACCCTGTAGCATCATGCTCAGCAGTAAAAGCTGCAGGGAAGAAGGAGAAAGGGGAGACTAGTGACAGCATTTGTCTTCCTAAGTCACTGTTATATGTGCTGAAATGGCTGAATTCCTGCCTGCTGATAGGATGTAGAGAATGAATTCCTTATTTTGCCTTGTTTGTGCACAAAAAGAGGAAAGCATTTGCTTTCCCTGTTAACCTGCCTTTATCACAACCCATAACTTTTCGTACTTTTCGCCTTCCAGTTCTCTTCCCCATCCCAACTGAGAGAGGGTGAGCAAGTGCTCAGCTGCCTACTGGGACTGAACCACAACAGATAATTAAGAATAATTATACATCCAGTTTGTGATCTCTAGCCTTACTAAAGGACAGTGTCAAGATAATGTGCGACAGCACGAGGAAAGCTAGTATGACACTCCCTGCTGGGCTGTCTCATGAAGTGGGTCAGAATCATATTTTTGTTACAATCACAAAGAAAACCAATTCAGCATCGCTACCGACGGCAAATACTACCTGTGTTTGTAAAGCTTTAGCTTCATTCCTGTATCGCTGGCTGGTGAATGCAAACGCATCATCAGACACCGCTGTCTTGCTTGGTACCATCTCATCGGCTCGAGAGCAAATCTCGCTATTATCGCTTGCTTGTGATCATGCGAGAACAATAAACCGTTATTTCAGACTGGCAAAAGCCATCCCGGGTCTGATGTGAGTAACAAAGGGAGAACCAGCCCGAGCAGCCGCGGACAGAATGGGGCGGCCTCTCCGCAACCGCCCAGGGCCCGTGGCTGCTCCCGGCCCTGGCCCTCACGGCGTCCCGGGCGGCACCGGCACGGCGGGCCCCGGGCGCTGCGGCAAGGGAGGGACGGACGGACGGACGTAGGTCGGCCGGCCGGCCGGTCGGTCGGTCGGTCGGGCGGCCCGGGCCGCGGCGGACGCACCAGGCGCCGTTCGAACCCGGTCCCGCCGCCGCACGGGCCGCCGGGAGCGCGCCGAGCTACGGCGGCCGCGCGGGCCGGGCCGGGCGGAGCCTCCGCCGCTGCCGCCATGGGCTGGGAGGAGAGGCAGATCCGCGGGTACCCCGAGTTCGTGCGGACGGCGCAGAGCTACCACGGCCGGCCCATCTTCGCGCTCTTCTGCGGCGATAAGGACGCCGAGGGCAGGAGCTGGTGTCCCGACTGCGTGACGGGTGAGGCGCGTCGGGGAAGCGCCCTGCCTGGGGCATGGGCTGTGTCGGTCGTGAGGAAGCCGGAGAGGCCTCGGGTGCCTTTCCGGGAAATGCCGGGCGGGCACAGCAGCCCCAGAGCCGGTGCCAGGCTCCGGGCGCAGTTTCCCCGGTGAGCTGAGCGGGCTGTGAGCCGCAGCTGCCACGCTGCCCCTTTGGCTGCGCACATGGAACGGCGCGGGCTGCGGGCGAAGGCTGCTAACGCGGCCCAGCAGACAGACAGACCGACAGACCTGAGCCGTGCCGTCAGCTTCACCTATGCTGCACGTGTCGAGGCGAAGCGATGCCTTCCCCGACCGTGTCCAGCGGCAGTATTTCCTTGTGAGAAATCACCGCACTGAACCGCAGGGCTTTACGTGTCTGAGCAGGTCTGAAGGTGCCTTAGGGAACCGTCACCCTGCAGAAGGGCGCTGTGCTGGGCTGCCACACCCAGGACAGGACAGAACAAGAGAAACAAGAGTGTTTCTCTTCGTGTTAGAGAAGAAATTGGCCTTTACTCCAACACAAGTCCAGTCAGCGTTCAAGCATGTAATAAACTCTGAAAAACTTGTGGATAGCCCGGTGCAACGAAATATCGATCTCTAACTAAAGCAGACAAAACATTAATAAGTAGCCTTGCCGGTCCAAGTTAATCCATGTGATTCTGTAGCACGAATATTTAGTAGTAACAGATTTTAAAAATTATTTTCTAGCTGAGCCAATTGTGAGGAAGGAACTTCATAACCTGCCTGATGAGTCAGTTTTCATCTACTGTCTAGTTGGAGATAGAGCCTAGTAAGTACCTTTGAATGCTGACAAATGGGATTACTTTGTTCTGTTGGTGGACTGGTGGTTAACCTGTTGAAAAAACTGACTGAGCTGTCCTTTTCTGTAAAGAGTCAATCATTTTTTGAGGTCCTCACGATCTCAGACATAATCTATCTGCATGCTTGTTTTGAGAAGGGCATTGGGAAGGTGTGAGGCAAAGGCCTTTGAATAATTTTGAAGCTATTTTAACTGGAAAATGCCTCTATACAAGCTGTGCTTAACACCTTCTTTCTGAACAGCTGGAAGGATCCCAACAATGAATTCAGGAGGAATCTGAAACTAACAGGAGTGCCTACACTACTTAAATATGGCACAGTAAGTGATTAATGTTCTGAATCTACAGGCATTGAGATGGGGACCTGTCAGGAATTTAGGGCTGAATGAATTAGACACTTGTATTCTCTGAGAACCCTCTCTTGTTCAAGGAGGCCAGGGCATTCTAAACATCTCTTCTGCTCCCAGTTCCTCAAGAGAGAACCATTCTGCTTATTGTGTAATGTCTATAATAAACATGCAGTAAAGGCAATATGTGCACTTGCCTCATGGTGCTTGAGGGGTTGAGAAACTTCTTAGCTGCATATTGTTACTGTTCCTGATTTGCAGCTCCTCAACTTTTGAAAATTCCAAACACTGAGGCTACAGGAGTGAAACAAGTTCCAAGCACTCTGGTCAGACTGCAGCTCAAGTTGTAACTTGTACATGTTAGTTAAATTAGTAGTTACTTGCTTAGAAATGCCTCTTCCAAGGCCAGAGAACCCTCAAGAATGTTTTAGTTGTAGTTACCATTCTTGTTCCACCCCCACTACACCTCACTCCCCAGGCCAGAGGTGCTGGATGTGGCTAATGTTAGTGTGTACAAATGGCTCTCAGCCAGAACAGGTTTTTTAATTATGGACGTTTTTCTTTCAGCCTCAGAAGCTGGTTGAAGAAGAATGTTTTAAATCGGAGCTTGTGCGTATGTTGTTTACTGAAGACTAAAGGCCTCGCTAGTCAATCACTGATGAAGATGGTAGTCTCAACTACTGCACTGTCCTTTCAAGGAATCACTGACCTTTGTTAAAACTTTAATGATTAATTACTTTGGACTACTTAAGATAAACGTCCTGAAATTCTGGGCCCAAACCTTACAATAAAATCTTACAAGAAAAACTGTATCTTTCCTTTCATGTCCAAATAAAATTGAGTTTGTGAACAACCTCTTTTCAAAGGACCTGAGCTCGTGTTAGAAACTCAGATTATCTTACATTTAGTGAAGTGTAACTACAAGTTGCACTTTCAGCGAGTAAGGAGGAAGGGGAGAAACAGAAAGCCCTCCTTCCTAAGCCTGACCACATAATTACTGAAACTGTTCAGATAAATTTTCAATGCCAAAGATGTTTAATGACTTATCTGTTCAGTCTAAGTGTGATAATGTGATGGCTGGCAGCTGTAGTGTCACTGATCCCATCTTAATGGTTAACACTTGGGAGTACCTGTTCCTACAAGGACAGGAAATACAACATGAATGCACCAGAAATACAGTCTAAAAATATGAAAATTAAAAACCCTGGCAGCTGCCAAGAACTATGCTCTTAGAATAAAAAACTATACAGGAATAAATGGCAAGTGCTTCTCCAATACTCCCAGCAATGGCATGTTTCCCTGCACACCCTGTTCTTGTTACATGCGGTGTAAAGAGACTCCAGAGCAGCCACTGCTGCACAGACAGAGGCCAAGACTCAAGGAAGCTGAGTTTAACAGAACAGAGACAGCTACACCTTGTTTCCTTCTCTATCCTGCAGAGTTTATGAAATGTTTATGAACATTTTAATGAGGCTCACACTCAGGCCTGAAGCAGCTTATGAAAACTCATGGAAGTGCCATGTGCCAAATAAGACTGGGAAACAATTTTGTGTGGGTAAATAAAGCACTGAAGTAAACTGGGGAAGGAAAACATCTTTTCTCTGACAGAAGAAACAGTCTCTTTCTTATGGCCAGAATCTACATTAAATGTAAATCTACATTTACACCATAATAAATGGGCAACTATTGACTAAGTGCTCTAGAAAAACCTAAATGGGCAAAAATAGCTTCAGTACAGTCAGCTCTATTTTTAAAGAACTACCAAACATTGTATTAAGCAGTCCCCAATCACCTGAGGGCAGCATGGCATGCCTGCCTTTCCTCTGTGCCCCCAAGGTAAGGGCTGTGCTTCCCTCAGAGTTTCTGTGCCAAGCAGAGGCAGTCTGCAGAGCATGGCAAGCCCTCTCTGTGCCACAGACCTTCACTCGGGCCAGCAAAGATACACGGAGGGGAAGGTCTGATCTGACACTAAGAGCTGCCACTGGCATGGTTCTTCTGGGCAGAGGAGAACCAGCACCCTGCCATTAAACCACACCGACAAATGCTGAGCCTAAGTCTTGCAGCAGAGTGGTGGCTTTGTGGTGCAAGGTCAGAAGTGTTGAAAACCTCTGCATGACACAAAGAGATTGATCAGACTTGTCTAAAGTCACACATCTATTCCCCCACACTGGAAAACATTGTGAAAACTCTGTCACTTGATCCAAGGGCTCAGGATTCATTACCACCCCCCCTTCACATATTTAGCACAGACACTTGGGGGAAAAAAGATGTGAAGTATGTAAAAATGTATACAATATGTCACTACTGAAAAGGAAGAGGTGGTATGTTAAGGAACCACTGCTGCATTTTGGCTAGGTCTGACTCAGTGATCTGTTTCTTTTTCTGGACTGATTTTCACCAACTGTCCAATTCCAACTTTGTCAGCAAATGCTGGGTTTGGGTACAACCAGGTTATTGCTATTTCAAGTGGCAACACACGTGAGCTGGAAAGCAAAGGCTGAATAAGCCAAACACTGAGTTCAAGTGAGAACAGAACTCAGCTGGAATGCAGTACTCGCTGCTCTGAACTCAGTGGATGACACCAACAAATCCAAACCACTCTTCAGATTGGGGACTTCTGATCATGTAGAGAATGCTGAAAGGTTTTTCTTCTCTATTTCACAGATCTAGATGTTCAACACACGGGCAGGAAACACCTTTGTTCTCCCTTTGTATATTTTCTTGTAGTTTGGTAGTTCATGAACTCATTCACAGTTGCGAGACCGTCCCCAAGCACTAGTACACTGTGGGAACAAGCTTGCACACTGGTACATGACCAAGCAGCAGCCCTGTGCAACAGCAGCCCAGATCACAATGCTGCAGGTTTAAGACGCTCAATACTTGCAGAAACTTGATAATTAGCAACTTGATATTTTGGTAAACTGGTATTTTGAGAGAAGAGAGGAAAAGCCAAGGATCCATAGAAGTGGGCAGAAAATAAGAAAGCTTTAATTTAGCTCCTTAGAGGTGGCACTGCCAGCTGGCCAGCTGGCAGACTCACCGACCACAAGGAATCACATTCTGCCCTCGGATGGTAAAACGGGAACTGTTTGCTCACTCAGGGTGGCTGAATAGCTCACCCTGACAAAGCCCACACTGAGGATCCTCCCGTGTTTTTTGTGGGTGCTGGGGGGGCATGTTTGAAAGCGGGGGGCAAACAGATTCTTTTAAGCCACTACCTTAGCAGCATCACAACTTCTGCACCTAAAACAATATTCCTTTGATGAGCAACAAAACAATTGCCATGTCTGGTAAGTTTCTATGATACTTGTCCTGCAGCTGAAGGGGCTGTAAACCAGATCTAGTCACAAAGCAATTGTCCTTGCACTGTCCACTGCAAGTACTATGTATTTACTCAGGGCACTGGAACAGGACACCATGCATGCCTGCTGCTGAAGAAAAGCCCATTTGTGCCTGTTATATTGGAAAGTTTGCACAACATTTATTCTTAAAAACTGGTTGTGTTTCTTAGAGTCTTATAATCCTTTACTCTGAAATGAATGAGACAGTTTGTAGGGTATGCCACCTGATTTGGTCCCACCTAAACATTCTTCAGAGATGCAAACTTGAGTTATCACTTAGCTGATTAAAGAAGAGAAACCACTGATATTCAGGTCTGAAGACACTAAAAGTGGTGTCCAAATCTCTGCTTTGCATTATTCACTAGAGCCTGTACCTTCTGGGATCTTACTAGGGCACCGCTGTGCTACAGTGGAAGCTAATGCAGAAACAAGTGGTCCACTATGCTACACAGGAGGGGAGACAGTTCTAGTAAGTTTTTATTTGCCAGGCACCCATTCAAATTAAATATGAATCAATCACAGGATGTCATACGAGTGTCTCAAAAAGAAACTGCTATTAACGGTACAGAGAGGTGACACATCCAATAATTCACAGTTACAATAAACTCAACACTCTTTATTACCCCACAGGCACACTGCCCTGGCCCAGCACTCCTGACCATGAATCACCCTGTGTGACCATTGATGAAAATAGCATTTGCTTCCTGTCAGTCCAGCAACAGAGTGAAGCTCTTCACTGGCTGAGGCGAGGGCAATCTCTCCCCTTCAAGAACCTTTCAGAACATTCTTTTCTGCAAACAGGACACTGAAGTGTCTGTCCTACAGCTTTTAGCTGGAACTGGTTTTAGAGGAGTTCTGGTCTGCATGAACTGAGAATGCCAAGCTCAGTATCATCTACCATGCAAGCTCCTCTGTATCTTGTCAGACAGAGCAGAGCGAGCACCATGTATCTGGCAAAAGTAACGTGTTCTCACACTGTGAAGTCCATCAGAAAGGAAGTCCCTTTCTCAAATGCATTTAGATACCTAGAGATGCAAATCAGCATTAAATGGTGACTGCCAAAGGAAAGAACGTGCTCAACTGTTCCTGGTCTCACTTTCTTCAAAAAATACTGTCATAAGTTTCAGGTGATGACAAATGCCTGTGAGCAATATCTCATCTGGCAATTCCTGGCACTAGAACTGGCCTCTTCCTTAGAGAGACTCTGCAAGTGGAAGTGTGTTTATCCACATACTCCACCATTCCCTGGAAGAAGTGTGAGGCTGCACTACCTGCAGCCATCTGGGAAGACAGCGAGCCATTGGTGGCTCTTGGGAACAACATTCAGTGCATAGTTTATGGTGCTTACCACCATGAAAGAGCATAAAAGATAAAGGCATGGAAATAAATTCTTAAAGCAGTTTTCTGCTCAAAAAAGCACCTGGTCATTTTGTGGATAAATATTTCCCTCACTTCTAGATAAAAATGTATTTTTCCAGTTCCATTAAGAAAATTCACAGAATTTAATAACAGAACTACTGAATATCCTAAACACAATACTATCTTCTACACAGAATTCTATAATTCTAAAACTTAACACCTTGCACCCATTATCATGAGGTGGGAAATCACTATGGCTGCAGAATTTTACCTTATGTCCTCACAACCCCTTGGCGAGGTAGATAGGTTCCATACCATCTTCTTCAGGAGAGGAAATAAGCACAAAGAGGTGAACTGACTTGCACGGGGATACATGGCAAGTCTGGAAGCAAATCCCAGGTCATACCCACAGATCTTTCCACTGTAAGACGCTGCTTTACCTCCCACCCACTTCCATCCCCAGGGCTGAAGGGAAAGCATCCATGTACCACCGACAAAATACACCCAGACCAACATCAATCATTCTGTAGACGACTTCTGCAACAGAAATGGCATAATTAGGCTGCAAACTGCTTTTCTTACAAGACATGAATTCCAAAGTACACAGGACAACTCCCACTGCTGTCAGCCAGCACAAGCACTAAAATCTGGGCCCCTACACTTTTCCCAGGTCATCAGTTAGAGCCTTCCTCACGTCTTGACTTCACTCAGAAACTCCAGAGTTAATTAATAAGGCACATCAGGGGCTAATTCAGGAACTTCTGCAATAGATGTCAAGTCCCAAGGGCCACTGGTCACTTCCAGGCTGGCACTCGGAAAACACTAGTTGGCATGTGAAATCACACCTGTGACTGAGGGAAAGGCTCCCTGCTCTCTAATTGCCACAGTGCAAGAAACACAGAGCCAGCCTTAGGGCATCGTTGTCTGAGATATCAGCTGAATCATGACCATCATGGAATTACATTAACCCTCAATAAAGGTGTCAAAATGCAGGGAGATTTAGGAGTGAAAAAAGGCAAGAGAAAGTGTGTTGGATGTTGACTTGGAAGGATCCACCACATGGTTGAGGCCCACCTAAAACATCACATAGCACCACATGGCATACCCCTTCTTCACTAGACAAGTGACAACAGGGATTTCTCTGTACAGTTGCTGACTTGTAGATATAAGGAATAAGTAAGGAATGTTCAGCCCCTGCCTGAGTGCAATATTCAATGCTAATGATATACAAGTACATACCAGTGATATAATAGTTCAAACCATTTGATACAACAGCCTCCTCTCTCTTCATTGAAAGTTTGATAAATCCTAATCCTTGACCTTGATTGGAGGTACAATGGATCACTTGAACATACTTATGATCCTGACAGAGAGGTTGTATAATTGCAAGCACTTTTGGCTCCAGCACAACTGGAGTAAGATTGGGTTGGTTCAAACTTGAACTGCTGTGTGACTGCTGGAAGGCAGCAAACACCCAACACTGGATCTGAAGTGGTGATGAGACTTTATACAGGACTGTGGGCAACAGGGAGTACTGAGGGTACTTTCCTAGTTCAACACACGAATTCTTCACAGCTCACTGATTTCTTGTGCTGTTTGCCCAGGCTGGGAATGTGTCCAGCTGAAACATAGGCCTTCCCCACGTGTTGATGGCCAGGGAGACACAGCAGACTCCAATGATGTTCAACACTAGTCCAGATTTAACCTGTGAGGAAAAAAATCCAAACCAACAATAACCAAACACCAGCACAGCAAACTGCAGCAAGACCTACTTGTACATCCACAAGAAAGATGGTCAAATAAATCACAGAAATACCACTGTATCCACTGCCTTCTGCCCTTGCTTAGGTGGAGACACCAGGGAACACACTGTGCAAAGTCTTTGAGCGCTTTGCTATGTATATAACCAGTCGAGGAACTTTAAAGCATGTGTAACACGTCGCTCTTATTAGTCAGAGAACAGCTTATGCCCTCTTCAAGTATCCAGTTAGAAAACCAGTAATGTTTGTGTGTTCCGCCCAAAACCTGCCCTGTGTGGTCTGGCAGAAAATCAGAGGACCAGAGCCAAGGGCTACTGATTGCTACCTTCTGCTTTCAGCTCCAGTGGAGACAAGGCTTTAGACACTTGCCAAAGCCCCAGAACACTGCAGGGCATGCCTGGACTTTAACCCTTCACGTTTCAGAGACTTATGACTGGTCAGTTTTTCATTTCACTTGGGCCAATCTGTATGTCTGCCAAAGCCCATGAGAGAAGTACTGTTACTTCAGAGATGCAAATTTTTATCACAATATTAACAATGCAGAAGAGAGTGGCATAGAGTTGCAGTTACAGCCCACAACAGCTTCCTGGTACTTTGGAAATACTATGCAAAGAAAATTAAATTCTCGCCATATTTCAGGAAGAAAGCAATGGAGAATTTCAGATAAGAGAGGAGGCAATTATCTTACCATATCCAAAACACGGATGTGGCCGTAAGAAAACACTATTGCATTTGGTGGTGTTGCAACAGGTAGCATGAAGGCAAATGAAGCACTGAGAGTACCAGGCAGCATAACATACAAAGGGTGGATCCTGATAGATTCAGCCTGCAATGAAATGGAGAGAATATCACTCTGGGGGTGTTTGAAAAGAAAAGCATAAAGGATCAATCTACCCCAGACCAATGAGATACACAGACTTATTTTGTTGCCTCATACTACATCACCAAAATAATTAACAAACATTGTATTCTGAAATCCACATGTGCTTAAAGATAACTTGCTGCTGTTTCCTGTCCTATGATACTTAAAAACAAGGCTTGATTCTTTCTTGTTGTTTGTTTTGCTCTACGGCATAATTTAGATTTCTGGTCAAAAATATCCAGCAATCATTTCTTTGACCTCGGACCACCCCTTTTCCAGGAATGGGAATTATAATTACTAGGCACGTGGAGTGACACTCTTAGACTTTACATAAATTCTGTGGCACTCAAAGCTTAAGTGCCAATTTAAGTCATTAATAGCTCAGTACCTTGACTGGGGTAATTTTGCTTTGAGGAAATAGTCTAGAATAAAGTGTTTGTCCTTTTCTAATTAAAGAACAAAGTAATCTATTTTTCTCTTTATGCCACAGTTTTGATTCTGCTCAGAAAAGGCAGCAAAACTTATCAGGTTTTCCTCCTTAAGTTTTAAAATTGTTCTGCGTTCCTATGAGAAATTGCACATTCCTAATAATCAGGCCGACCACTTTGAGTATTTTAGCACAAAATGTGAAGATGAGTAATTCAGAGGCACCATCAGAAAGTGCTGGATTTTGTTTTGGTTTGGGTTTTGTGTGTGTGTGTTTTTCCAGTTCTAAGTCGATGGTTCAAAATGACCAGAAGTAACTGATGTTTGCTGAACTGTATGGAAAAAGTGACTGTCACTTCACCCTCTCCAGGGTCAAGGCACACACCTTACAGAAGGCATGACCTGGCTTCCTTTTAAGTACAATGGAGCAACATCCAAGACAATAATTACAATATTGCTTTGCCACGCAGTTTAACTCTGATCCTCCAGCTGACAGGGTAACAGGACAGAAGCAATCTTACCAGGGATGAAAAGACAGGCAGGAAGAGGGTAGCTGTGGCCGTGTTACTGGTGCATTCAGTGCAGACAGCTGTAATAAAGGAGATCACTGATGCAATGGCCCATGGTGGGATCGATCCCAGTGGTGTCATCTGACGACCTATCCAAGCTGAGAGCCCAGAGTTCTGCAAGAAAGAAAGTGGTTCAGAACCCCTGACTCACAAACAGGAAGCCATGTTATGGTCAACATTCCTGACAAATAATACTAAAGGACTCCAGAATTATACAAACACCATCCAGGAAAGTACAATTATCTGTCACAAAAACTAAAAAAAATTCCTTGCCAACTGGACATCACACTGAATCCCACTGTTCTGATTCTTCCAGAAACCAAATACTTGCTCACACACAGGTTACAAAATTATTGGTTTCCTTGCTGAATAAGAAAATTTTTCTGAGGTCATTGCAAATACTTAGTGTATGGCCCAGAAGCTTCTTGGCACATTTTTCTAAGGTTTCTGAAGGTTATGATTCTGTATGGATGCTCTATTTTAGGAACACAGGCAGTAGTTGATACAAACAGGTTACAAAATCTGACTTGATAGTGTTTAATGCTCTGGAACTTTAATAATCTATGTATGTTGTAGGTGGATGAATGTCAGGGCCAGAGCTTTAACTTGCCCCATGGTTTAAACCTAATTAGTCACAAAACTCAGATGTGAACATGACTTTCCCCAAAATATCGCACTACTGACAGCTAATGCTTGCTTTGATTTAGATGCATTTAGCAGTGATGAAAGAAACAATGTGGTTCACCTCAGGATTCCTTCCTGTTTTGGGAATTTAGCTGCCTTTTCTGTGAATTTATAAACACAGCATCAACCCAGGATTTTCTTTCCAACCACTTCAGCAGTGGTTTTGCTGTAAGTCTGAAGATATAAAATCCTCAAACAAACCTCAAATGGTACTGAAAATCTGGCAGGTGCTATCTATATTTCTACTTTTCTAGTCAGGGCTGGGATTGGGATGATTACAGAATTAAGAAAGGATGCTTTTCTGGACTGTCCAGACAGCGAAGATCCCAACCTACTTGGGAGTCTCCAAGAGGTAAGATAAATTAAAGAAACTTTGAAGAACAAAAATTCCTGAAGAAGACTCACAAGCATTCACCTCTCCTTGGTTTTTGCTAATTTAGATCTCCCTTCAGATCTGAACTTTGCTACTGGGTTTGGCTTTGGGTGCATGCCCAGTAATACAGGACTAGATAACAAACCAGGGAATTTTGCCTTTGAGTCAGAGAAAAACAGATGTCAGGACATACTGCGCTTGCATCAGCCAAAGCAAAACCTCCTCCCAGCAGCAGCACAATGTTCCAGGGCATCTTCCTTTGAACCACATTCCATTCTAGCAGCGGGGGTGAAAAAAATTGCTTTTTCTTATCTGAAGTGAGAAATAAAGAACATGTTTTAGGAGAGCGAAGACACTTTATCTTCTGTTCTGCAAGATACTGGTGGGCAGATGCACAGCATTGAGAAATCTGCACAGGGCGAGGGTAACACACACGGACACGGACTGTGCCCCAGCGCTGCCCCACAAGGGAGGCAGGTGAGATGCTCTAAAGAACTGCATGCAAATCCAGTGCATGTTTCTGCCTTGTTGGCTGAGCGGGTTAGATGTTTCACAGTACTACAGTCCCTCTTTTAAATACCTTCTTCAGTCTGTTCAGAGTCAGACGTGCTTGTATTCCAGCCTATGCATTTGGGCTTATGAGCAGGAAGGACAAACAGTAACAGGGCAACAAACATAGCAGGAACAGAATCAGTGATATACCTAATGGAGAAAAGAGAATACAGGTTAGAAAATGGACACCTTTCTCCGAGAAAAAGGGCTGTATTCCAGCATTCCAGTCACTGACTTTGCCATCCCATTTGGGGCTTGAGCAAAATAGGACATCAGCTGATGTCTGACGTCTCTCAGATCTGCCATAATTTAAACACAATAATAAAAGAAACAAGCTACAATACACATTAATAAATAGAATCCTGGATGACAACTCATCCCTCCTGGAGCAGGGTTCTTTCTCTGCGCTGAAGCCAAGATTCAACAGTTGTATCTCATAGACAGACATCTAAAGAAATGGCCTGAATGATTGATTGGTAGTGTCATGTACAAGCCATTGTATCAAGCCCAGCAAACATGTGAAGTCAGGTAAAGTTGGAATTAATGATCCCACATTCAAAATGGAATGTATGAACAAGGGAATCTGATTAATAACCAAGTGGGTAAAAGATGGAAAAAAAACCTAAATACTTACTTTTCTCCTCCTTTGAAGAGTATGCTAGCCCAGCCTTTTATAAAGCCTGGGTTTCTGGAAAACCACAAGAGCACCAGCAATATAAACAAAAGGAGGACATTTATTTCAGCATAAGACATAGGGCCTAGCTTCTTCATTTCTGCCTTCAGCACACTGTATGCAGCTTTTTCTTTGTCAGTTTTCTGTGTCCCACAGCCCCAGTTTTGTTTTATGCTTTGAAAAAAGGGAAAAAAAAATACTGTAAGTACGAACATATTAGAGGGATCTAGCATCCTTATCACTCTGCAGCTGCCCCTCTTGGCGACAGACACAGACAACAGCACAGGCCATAAATAAAGAAACTACAACAGTGCCAAAGTATTTTGTGGGGACACACCAGTTCTCACAGAAGAATGTGGTCTATCAAAGGATGGCAATTTGGAGTAACCCAGGATGAAAAAGACAGGATTGAATCAATGGCTGCAAACCAGCTATGACAGATCTCCCAGGGCTGAAATTCACAGGCGAGAGATTGAAAAATAAAAAGGCAATTTTGTCTGAAGATTAGGAATGTATATGGCTTTTGCCTTAATATACCTCCCATGAACACAAAAGGTTTCCAGACCTCAAAATTTTTGTGAAATGGACCTGCTCTCTGCTACAAAATTAATAACTTATCACTGCATTTGTTTTAGCCAGATGTCTCAGAAAGCAGATCTGCACTAACTTACTGAGGGGTTTACACAATATCATGTAGATAAATACTCACTTGAGTCCCATGAAGGAGCACTGTAACCAAAGCCAAGCTAGTGTCAACATCAGGACCATGTTTGGGAATGAAAATCCAAACCAGGAAGCAAAGTCCACAATATCATTACTGTCAGGGTATAACCTGTAAAGAAATTATTTTCCGTATGAATGTCAAAACATTTAGCAATCTAGTCCCCCTCTAAAATGTGCTACAGACAATTATGCATGTAATCTACGACAACCATTACGAGCAATCGTAGGTAACATCCACAGCCTAATTTAAGACATGAAAGAAGGCAGCCTGATTTCAGAGCAGAACTTAAATGATTGTCAGTTTTCCCTATGTTTTAATTTGATGCATACAGGAGCTCATGTTGATACTTTAGGTCTCAGTCAGACAAGCGTGGCTGAAAGATCTCCCATTCATTCTAGACATTTTTTACTTCTAACACATCTGTTCATTTATCCCAAGAAAGGATAGTTTTTTCTTCCTCCCAAATCACTCTAGTAAGAGAACAAGAAATGTCTTCCCTGAAGTTAATGCCTGTACTTCTGCTGCCTTCAACAGATGAAAAAGTTGCTAGTTGGCTTGAAACAATGATGACAATGTTTTAAGAAAGGCAATTTTTGTTATTCTCTGTGCTTGCCAATAATGATTGGAGGAAAAATATCAATAGCAAACTTCCAGCTGGATGTTAAAACCAAGAGATAATGTAGCAGCTAAGGCTGAAGTACTTGCAACACAAGGAAGTAATGTTGGAAAAATTTCCACTGCAGATTGGGTTCCATGTAGATCAGTTCCCAGCCTCAGTTTAGCAATGACAGAACGACACAACTGCACAGTTTCCACAGCCACAGCATGGAGGAACAGTGTTACAGGAGGGGCCAAGTTCCTGCTAGCCCTCTTCAGTGTGCTTATGAGTAGAGTTAATCTACATTCTTCTGGTGCTTTTTACTGCAGTTCCTCTTCCGGATGTGCTGCATTTCAGTTGAAAAAGAGGACACAGAAGAACCAATATCGCATAATCAACCACTTGCATGTTGATTGCCAACAAGTATTTCCAATTTTCTCAGAAGACCTTAATTCCATCACATAGCTTCCTTTTAAAAGACGCTGAAGCAAAAAAAATGAGGCCAAATACTTCATACACATTTCTTAGTCTCAGTTCCTCAACTATTTGCTTGAAGTTCACAACTGAAATTGTCATCTTAGACCAGTCAATTGGTCACACAAACAGTATGACAGTGCAACTAAAAGAAGCAGCAAAAATTACTTACTGATTCATCTGGCCTTTCAGTACCACATTTGGTCCTGTTCCGGTAAGTGTTGCAGTTCCTCCAATGCTGGCAGCATAGCATACACAAAGTGTCATTCCCTTGCATATACTCTTCCGCCTTTTAGTTTCCTCAGAAGATTTGGGGTCATCAGTGACTTGTTCATTGCTTACACCTAGACAGAAAGAAAATTATTTGCCTCAGGTAAAGCTGGAAAGGCAGAGAGTTCAGGATAGGATCTGTAGGCTTAGTGCTTCCAGTTTGCATGTGCCATTTATTTTAATTACAAAACTCACAGATATCTACCTAAATACTTCAGACTAATATTCATGAGGAGCAGAAGAAAGAGGCTGATGGACTGATGGACGTGATCCAAGGATGCTTTTGCCCACATCAGTGCCACAACTCCTTTTCAGTAATGTCTTGTTTCACAGAGAGGCTCACCACCAGCCAAATATTGTAGTCACTGAAACCATTCCAATTCCACAGCGAGAACCCAACTAGCTTTAACAGATGTGAATACAGGCAGGAAAAAAAAACAACACTAAAACCCAAATCCTTGCTTGGCATTCTGTCAATTTACAATAACCACAAAACTTTACTGCTGTGTCCATTGTTCTCTGAGGTTAACACCCTAATCTTGAAGTCTGACTGGACTAATGGAGCAGGACAAAGAATTTATGGCAATTGCAACCAACTCAACAATATTAAAGGGTATTTTTTGCACACTCTTATTATCTTCACTACACTTGTAATCTGATCTTTAATCATACTTAATAATATAGCCCTGCGTAACAGCGCAGCAAAGCACTGAAATGAGAGGGTCCGAGTTTGTGCACATATTTAAAATGAAGTGTAACCTATTGTAGAACCACATCACTGGCACAGGACCTTGAGGAATCAAGCATCTGGGTAAGATCACACAAAAGAACAGTTTGTCTAATGTGAGTCAAATTACACCAGTTCCTCTTTTCCATGTGGCTTTTAAAGTAGTCCTCTTTCTTCTCCCTATCTCCACATACCATCTGGTCAATAAAGAGATATTTATTACCCTACAGCCAAAATAGATTGTGTTTACATAATTTTTTCAAATAGTCCTACATGGCCTAGAATCTGAATCCCCACTGATAATCACAAGATTTAGAAAGTGGGATGCTGGGGGTTTGGATGGCTATTTCCTACAGGATATGCTCTTCACTTCCCTAAACAGGCAGTTAAGTCTAGGGGAACTGGGAGGATGACTCCAGCTTGAAGGAAAGAACATAACAACTTGTCTGGGCTCTAGCACCAGCATACAAAATGGCAGCCATCAAAATTAAAAGCTATTTTGTAAAACCTAAATGTCATATATTTACAGGATTTCAGTCAGACTACCATCCTCTTTCCTTGGAAAGGGTACACAACACTCCTAGGTTGGGGAGCCGAGTGTAGCAAGTTCAGTAGCATCAGCTTATGGGTGAGCAGGCCCTTACCACTCACTGCAGTGGACCCTGATTTGCTCTTTTCCTCCAGCTCAATCGCTGTATTTGTTTGCCCAGTTGCTGGTTCCACCGTGGTCAACTCATGCTCTGTGATGTCCAATTCATCCAGGACAGCTTGGACAATGGGAACCATCATGGCAGTGGTGGCTGTGTTGCTTATCCACATTGACAAGAAGGCAGTGACTAACATAAATCCCAGCATCAGGCTGAAAAGAAAGACACAGAGGAGGGAGGAAGAAAGTGAACAGATGCTGCCAGGCTTTTTGTAGTCACTATAATTTGGAGAGCAAAGCCCAGGCAGGGATGTGTGCAGCCACTAGTACAGAGCAGGGCCAGACTCCCTTCTAGGACAGCTCTGCCACGTTCACTGAAGGAATCCCAGGGCTTAATTAAGTCTCTCATCATTTTGTCCCCAATGGTAAGCCTCTAAAATTTAGTCAGATGCTAGTTTTGGATAAAGCACAAATAAACTGCTCCTGTTGCTAGACTTCATTTCTGGATACTCTGCAAGTACAGCTAAATTGGCTCTTGCAGGATCCTCTCTCTGCTGACTGTTAAATACCATCCCTGGGCCTTTGCTAAACTAACAAGAGGTAAGAGAAAACCAATGTAATACTCTTACAGTGCAGGTTTCACCCCAAGAATCAGAAGGACCCTCAGTGCAATCCTTTTGTGAAGATTCCACTGCTCAACAGAAATTGCGACAATCAGCCCTCCAAAGAAGAGCATGACTGTGCTATTTAGGTACTGCAAGCACACCTGTAAGACAGAGAAGATAAATCAGGCCAAAATACTTGCTTCGTTAGTACAATTTGCTTACACCCTCTCAAATCCACGGACTGGAGCAGGCCCCAGCCAACACTAGAACAAGAGGCAGCTGCTGCCGGCAAGTTCCCTGCAGTTTCCTGAACCCTTGATCTCCTGTGTAACTGCTGACTTGCCTGCGCAGGAGCTCTCTGTGCATCATTGTGCAAAATGACACCAGTTTCCTAAAACGCAGCTAGGGGTTCAAAGTATGGAAGGTGCTGGAAATACTGAGCTCCAAAAGGGCTTTCTCAACAGCATCAGCAACCTGCCTTTACCGGCTTGCTGGGCAGTGGTGAACCTGGGTACAGATCCCGAACACAGCCGGTGCCTTGTGCCTCCAGCACAAACAGCACACCTGCCGGCACTACGGGGCAAACTCCCACAGGTTTGTCCTGTGCATTTTGACATCTCCCAGAAGAATGGCAGCTCTGCTTTCACTTCCCCTTTGTGCTTGGGAACACACAAACTGCTGGCACTAGTGGGATGCTCTCCAGCAGGACCCATGTCCAAAACAGATCCTCCCCTCTACCACCTCAAGCCCCCCACTGTTAACACTTCGGGCAAATGTCTACGTACTTCAGCATCTTCCCATATAATACAGACTTGTTGGCTAAATATTGATGAGGGATTAGAGCACTGGATTTCTCTGTATCAGACCTGGATTGCACAAGTTCCTTACTTTTTTAGAGGTCTGAACTCCAAGCAGAGGGAAAAATACCACTGGCATGAGGGAGGTGACAGACAGGGGGATCACTTCAGTGCACCAGTACACAGCCATGATAATGATGATATATGCACATCTGGCCTCCTGCAATAATAGAAGACACATTTAAGCATTAGAAACTGTTTTCAAAGGTAAGAAACACATTGGTAGCTCTTAAAAGGGGCTCACACGCTTAACAATTTTACGCCGGTGTAACTCCACTGAACGCAAAGGAGTTGTGCCGTTGCCATCCCTGGAGTAAGATGGATGAATCGGAAGACACGGCATTTGAAATCCTGACCAATTCGTACAGCACAACGCTGACAGCATCAGGATGGAGAATGTCACCAAGCAACGTGCTAGGAGTGCCAGACCCTCAGCAGAGAGCTGGAGGAAGCACTCCTGCCCTTCCGCCGACTCCACTCGCTAGGACATAATGCAGGACAATGCCAATGCCGGCCAGCTACGCCTGGGCTTGTCCTGGCCCAGAATGAATTGCCTCTAATTGTCACGGCGGGTTGGGTGCCGCCGGGAGGGCCCGGAGCCGGGCGGAGCGCGGTCACCCGGGGGCAGCAGGCCCGGAGCCGGGCTCTCTTCACCTACCTTCGTGGGCACGACGAGCGGCAGCGGCAGCAGCAGCAGCGGCGTGAGGAAGAGGATGGCGAAGGAGCGGTACCTCAGCAGGGGCTGCAGGCACGTCGGGGCCATGCTCTGTGGGGCGACACGGTCAGGGCGCGAGCGCGAGCAGCGCCCGCCGCCGCCGCCGCTTTAAGTACGGGGCGGGAGGGACGGGAGGGACCCGGCCGGGGGCGACACGTCCCGCCCGCCCCGCCGGGGCCGCCCCGGGCAGCGGCGCGGCTGAGCTCGGCAGCCAACGAGCCTCCGGAGCGGCCCGGCCCCGCTCCGACCGCCCTCCTGCCCTGCCGGGACCCCTCCCCCGCGGCCCCTCGGTGCCCCTCGAGGAGAGCGGCTCGGTGGCTGCGCGTCAGCCAGCGGCGCCGTCGGGACAGCGCGCAAGGAGCGCTCGCCCTGCTCCCAGAGCGCCGCAGAGGCGCCGGCACGCACAGGCTCCCGAGCGCGCAGGGACCCGGGGCTGCCGCCGCCCCTTTCGGAGCATCGCCCCCGCTCATTCGCACCGTGCTGGGGAAGGACTGAGCTCCTTCGGGGAAATGGAGAGTTAAAACCACCGTGGGGATCTCCCCAAAACAAAGGTCTGTGCAGGCATGCATGGCTGTGTTTTGCTATTGTTTTGAGAGGCATTGTGCCTCTGCATCTGGGTTAAAAATAACCCAGGAAGGTTAACTTGAAAGGTTATTTTTGACGTTGTTGACGTCAGTGACTTTGTCGACAGCGCAGCCTTGGAATCCAAAGGGACGGCCCTACTGATGGTGGCCAGCACGACCGAGTGAGCAGAAAGGGACAACTAGACAGAGGACAAACAAATAGTTGATATTTTAGGTTTCGCTTCTGGGACGACAACAGCCACCTGAAATTGAAGTCAGCATAAATCATATCTCAACAATTTGATCCTGCAATCTCTTAATACAGTCTTACCAAGCAGTTACTCACAGGAATAAAGAATTTCAGATTCCACAGCAAGTAATGAAGGAGCTCTGACTACAGCTTGCACTCTTTGTCCTCTGCTGACCAAAGGAACTTGAGTGACAGAAGTTCAAAACAAGACACTCCAATGTTACTTTTCATTTGTAAAAGCAGTGAATGCCCACTAAGAAAAAAAAGTAGCCAACCGGATCTGGACAGATTCCAAATCTTCAAACGTTTCGGAGCTGTCCCTCTGGGTAACTTACCAACACAGAGGAAACACACTTCACACCAGTGCAAAGTCTAGCAGAAAGTGGGGAATTGGCCAAAACTTGAATTCCTGTGGCCTGTCTCCAATGAAAAAATGGTTCCTAGTCAAAAAAAGAAAAAAGACTTGAAGCACTTAAACAAGAAAATGCAAAATGTTCATTCTAAAGGAGTTGTTCTAAGGTTAACTCTGATAGACCAGTAGACCAGTGCAAAGGTGATTTGTTGTCTTCTTGTTTCAATTAGATGCAGCGAAGAAAAAAAACCATAAAGACAAAAAATGTGTTGATACCTTTAGATGGACTAATCTTGTGAAAGGAGACTTGCGTGCTGTACCTGGGGATGAGACATGGGACTCCATGGGCAATTTGAACTAGCTAACTCATGGCTCAGTCCTTTTCTTTTAGTCAATACAGAAAAGGTAATCAATATTCCCTTACTGTGCAGAATTATTGCACACTGACCTTCATATAATTTGATTATGAACTTCCTTTTCACTGTGCCAAGGAGAGGACAGACAAAATTTTGGCTGCTTGCTTTACAGAACTGGTCTGACAGCTGGGTAGAAGGGAGCTGCAGAGAGCCTAAGCACTTGCAAAACATCCAGGATGAGTTTTAGGTGATCCAAAGAGCTTTCAAACAAAAACCTCCCACGGCCTGAAATTCAGCTCATGCTAACTGAGCACCAACTGCACATCTTAAAGGAAAAGGAATCCCTTCCTCTAGTCAGTATGGCTCTGAATGCAATAGCTTTAAACAGTGCTTTAGAAGCAGTGGGTAAAACCAGCTTTTGGTTGCAGACATCATTTAGAAGCAGGAGACTGTATCATCCTTAGGTACGCTAGTGTTGAATAATGTACTTGTCTTGTTTTTCTTGATAGTAAGTTTCAAATCAGTTTTCAAAGGAACTGAAATTTTTCAGTTACAAAGAGGCTTCGGCATGGGTGGTGATGTGAGGTGGAAGCAGGAGCTGAATCAGGTCTCTTGTACTTGAAATCCCTTTTCCTGGTTGCAAGATACCATTTTTTCCATTTGCTGTTCTGCTGCCCTAATAAACCCCGGTATTTTGAAGCATGTCAAGAATTAAGGGTTTGAGTAACAGAGCCAAGCCCATCTTGTGGCTCACTGCCACCAACCTTCCCTGGCCTTTGCAACGTTTCTCAGCTGGTGGCTCTAGGGTTCATTTGATTTAACTTGACAAAGAAAGCAGAACATTTTTCTGCTGTTCGTGAGCTGAATAGGTTCAATGAAGTGTTCAGTGAGCACTAGAGCCAGCTCAAGAGACTGGGCTAGTTATGGCTGGGCAAGGAACAGCTGTGGCAGGAACAACTGCAGCTTTCAAGACAGAAGATGCCTAGGTGACCTTGACAGCATTGTCAAACCACATGCAGAGTCTTGCAATCTTTCCTTTTATACTTCAGATACCAGCATCAATTATGTGAACCATGGCCAAGAGTTGCAGTTAGAAGTGGGACACTGCTGAAGGCTAGTTAAGAAAGGCTGACCTGTATTATTTCGTAGAGAAAGGGACTGAAAACCAATCCCACTCAGAAAGTAGAATTTCCAGGGTCAGTCCAGGTAGAAAAATTGCAAAATACAGATTTTTTTTATAGCTTAGTTTGTTCCTGAGAAGCTGCTTTTCTGATATATTGCACTCTCTACAAGGCAATCATCCCAGTTACTCCAGTTATTGGAGGATAGGAATGGTCTGTGAAAAGGTGGCTTTACAGGCAGAAGCTGGTTCATTTAATTACAGATAGACATATTTTCTGCTTCTAATTCAAATGCTGCCCAAGCACACAAGTACAGTTTACTTGTTCTAAACAGTCCATTTGACCTAGATTACTGCTACTCTCTCTCGAGACAGAAACTCCTCACATTCTTTTAAAAGTTCTTACATGTTGCATGCTCCATGCAACAGCCAGAGGTACAAAAGTTTTAACAAAATAAAATTAAACAAGGACTGTAAGTCGTATCATACTTGACATTGAGAAACAAAAATTAAAACAACTGACCCTGAGATATTCTAGGATGTAGCAGAAAAAGAATGTTTTCTACTTGGGCTTTTGAAAGTCATATTTAAAAAATAACCAGTTCAGAACTTACCTCTGTGTGATTTTTGCCTTCAAAAGGTGCCTAGAAGAGGTCCTGTATGGTAATGTTATGCACTGGAAGGTTTACGCAGAATTGAAATAGAAAGAGTTATTACCAGCATTCACTCCTTCATTGCTCTCCATTTTCCCTCCAGTCGGTCCTTCCCAGTTACTGCCAGCCCACTGTCCTGCTTCAGGAGTAGCTTTCAACTAAGTTCCCAGTGGAGCATCTGATATTTTTCCAGGAAAAGCTCTCAAGACTCTGAATGAACAGTCCTTTCGGCACAATCCCCGTGCCCAACAATGTTCTACATAAAAGCCCTCATTCTGAATTTTGAGTCAGTGGGATTTTCTCAGTCAGTTAATGTTGCTGATCAGTCTTTCTTGAGCTAGAATTGGTGTTTCCCATATAGTTTGTGCCCTAAAGCCCATTCAAATGCTGTGCAGGCTAATGACCGCAAAAGAAAATGATCCAAAAGAAAATCACATTAAAAATTTGTATCAGAATTGGCAGCTCTGTAACCTCTCCCTTAGCTGCCATCTCATTAACATACTTGTTCAAAAGCCTTTTCTCTGCTTCATTACATAATTTGTGTTACAAAATCCTGATAAACATTCATTATTCCCAGATCTAAATAATGGCTTACTGCACTTCCTTTTTCTTCTGCTTTCATTTTTCCCAGAGAAAAAGGGGGGACAGAAGGGGCTTGTTTAGATGGGAAGTGAACCACACCAATTTCTGAGAAACATCTGTGGCAGCTGTTGTCTATGACATTATGATACATTGTGCAAAAACTAGTGAATTATTCTTTCTGATACTCCTGCAAAGTGAAAGAATTATTATTAGTGCCCCTACTTGACGGACTAAGAAGGTTAGTTAATATTTTCTGCACCTCCTGTATCCCATTGTTCCACAGTGGGGAGGTCTGTCACATCCGAGACACTACTTGCATTGTAGAGCTATAAGGGATCAGTTGTAGCAGCAGGTACACAAACGCTCGACCTTCCTTCAGAAAGTCTTGAAACTTCTTGGCATTGAAAACATGAAGTTCTGTTAATTTTTCTCTCTAATTTATATATCTTCTGAAGTTACCTATTTTAAAGTGTATTGCTGAGGTCCAGGAGGAGACAGGACGTGCTGTTCCTGGGGCCTCTGTGCTGTCAGTCCATCACAATCACAGCAAAGTATCCCCAGGGAGGAAAGGCAGTGCTGGCTAATGCAGGTTGGAGATTTCTCCTGGAACGTACTTGGCTACCCCAAACGCTCCAAGGGCCACTGGGGAACCAGTGGGGCCTGGGCATCTGCTGAGCACGGCTGAGCAGCCCATGTGCGCCCAGGAATGAGAGGCTGAGGCCTGAGGAAGGGTTTCTCCCGGGTGGAGATGGAGGGAAAACACCTCCCATGAGCTGGCAGCTTTGGTACAAGGGAAGGAGCGCTGCCCCAGGGAGGCCAAGGTGCATTTGGGGGGGCCGAATACTACCATGACCATCCCTCCAGAGGCAAGGGGATGGCAGCATGTCCCTACCCTCCTGCTCACAACAAGCCAGCCCTGAGGCCCTGCAGCCAGGAGGGCTCTCTCATGCCATGCCTCCCTCCTCAGGGTGCCACAGGCTCCGTCTGCTCCTGGGCTGGAGCATGCCCGGGTGCTGGGGGGCAGAGGCCACACAGGGATGGGGTGGAGGAACCCTGCCACCTGCTGATGTAAATCAAACTTATATGGGAAAGAAGGAAACTGAGATCCCAGAGTTTCTCTAAGGATTAGCAAATTAATCTGTGTGTGGAACTGCCACTGAAAATCAAACCCCAATACTTGTCTGGCAATGCTGCTGTTTTTCCTTTAAAAAATGTTTTGGCTAAACAACTGTTTGGGGTGGAGTTACTGCAACAGAGCCTTTCAATTTCAGGGTTTTTTTCCTCTCTGCTCTTAGAAGAAGGGATATCCAGCAGAATAAAAAGAAAAATGTCAGGAGAGAGCAAGTTGTGCAAAAATCGGTAAGAGATCTTCACTCCTATAAAGTGGGGATTTCAAGAGTTTCTAGGATTTTCCTTAGTGCTATCTGGGTCTCCTGTAAGAGAGGCAGCAGAGGAAGAACCACAGGAGTATGCTAGCCATTGAGTAGGAAACAGGAGTATTTTGTATGCATTTCACATTCCCGAGTTCCTGCTCTTTTGCTGCTTTGATGTGCAGTGGTTTCTTTCACAGCCTTCTTCTGCATGTTCTCTCTTTTCAGAACACCACTGTGGGTGATTTTGCAGTATCTGGCAGAGAGAGGTGTCAGGGCATAGACAATGGCAAACCCAGCAGCTGCCTCAATTTCCCTCCATGACTGATGATTCTTTTTCCTTATATGTTTGCAATTAAGTGATGAAACATTCATCTCTTTGTTCCGGGTAATTGGCCACCTCTCATAGAAGAGAGAAAAATGAAAGGGGCCATGAGGATCATAGAACCTGGTGTGTTTTGAACAGTAGCAAGGCCATTGGACAAGCTCTGCAAAAGAAAGATGATTAGCTTTCCATCTCCCAGAAGACTACGTTCCTATCAACCCAGGGACTCCAATGCCACATGTTCCACATCACCTCAAGCTCTTAAAGACTCAGTCTTTTGACATGCTGGTGACCTGTGACTGTTGCAACATTCTGCTGCCACTTCCAACCCTTTGTAAATACGAGAAGTGACACACTGGCCTTGGCTTCCTACGTGCAAAGGGTATACTTACACAGTCACGACTGACCTCCCGAATGCCCAGGACCCTTTAGCAATGGGGAACAAAGGGGCACGGACCTCCTTACGGGTCCGAAGAAGATCCTGTTCCTGCAGAAATCGCAATATGCCTCTAATGTCCACCAGACACAACTGAAGGCCAACTGAGGCCAACAGAACTTAACAGAAGAAGGGCCCCCATTGGCTGGCTCAGCTGTGGCCCTGCTGCCCACACGTCCTATCACCCAATCAGCTTGCTGCTCATGGCCGTCCGCGCATTCCTCCAGCCAATCACAACCTCCCTCAACTGACCCTCTCCTCACTCCTAACTGCCTCACAGCCCCCAGCGACCTCCCCCGCTGCGTCTGGCCTGCAGCTGGGCCGTCCCTCAGGGCCTTCTGCTGAAGCTCGGCCCTAAAGATGGTGGGGTGGATTCACCTATGCAGGTGTGCAACATGGTTTTAGGTTCGCCATAGGAAGGGCTGGCTGGCTAGGTGCTGGGAATGCTGTGAGAGATGTTTGTGGACAGAAGACAAAGCTTCTTTTTGCTGAATGAGCAGCCACGGGCTGAGCCCTCTCAATTAGAAAACATTAAACCCTGCATTCCATGACTTCAGTGAACCACTGAGCCCAGGACCAGCACAAACACCTTCATCTCAGGAGATGGCAGAAACATCCAGGGATAACTAAGAGTTTTTGTGTCCTGAAATGCAAGTGAAAACGTATAAGAGTCCAATGGCGGAAAGTTAAGCGTGCAGGGAGAGTGGATGCTCATGGGACAGCAAACGGGCAGGAACAGGTGGGTAAAGCAATGATGCACACACCAGCCCTGTTACCCCATGAGCACTGCACAGTATCTTTGAGCTCCATCACAGGTTATTGTGAGGGCACATGGGGTCATACCTCGTACTGCAGCATCAAGGTTGCTGTGCCTGAAAAGGGCCGCAAAACTGCCTCAGGTCACAGGGCCGGGCTTTAGCGTTCCAGCCCTTCCGTTTGGAGTGGCGGGAAAACGTGGCCTACTAGAGAGGTGTTTCCTCCGCGAAGGCCCGTGGGGTGTTCAGCGCTCAGTGCTGCACCGGCACCGTGTGGCTGTGAGTGACACCGTGTGGCTGTGGGTGACACCGGCGCCGTGTGGCTGTGGGTGGCACCGGCACCGTGTGGCTGTGGGTGACACCGTGTGGCTGTGGGCGGCACCGGCGCCGTGTGGCTGTGGGCGGCACCGTGTGGCTGTGGGTGGCACCGGCACCGTGTGGCTGTGGGTGGCACCGGCACCGTGTGGCTGTGGGTGGCACAGCGTGGCTGTGAGTGGCACCGTGTGGCTGTGGGTGGCACCGTGTGGCTGTGAGTGACACCGTGTGGCTGTGGGTGACACCGGCGCCGTGTGGCTGTGGGTGGCACAGCGTGGTTGTGGGTGGCACCGTGTGGCTGTGGGTGACACCGGCGCCGTGTGGCTGTGGGTGGCACCGTGTGGCTGTGGGTGATACCGGCGCCGTGTGGCTGTGGGTGGCACCGTGTGGCTGTGGGTGACACCGTGTGGCTGTGGGTGGCACCGGCGCCGTGTGGCTGTGGGTGGCACCGTGTGGCTGTGCGTGGCACCCGCTCCCCCGCGGGGCCGCGGCTCGGGCTCGGGCGGGAGGAGAGCCGGGAGCAGCCTGACCAGCCCGGGGGCGGGACCGTTCGGTAATTCATAACGTCAAGTGCCAGCTAGGTCAAAGAAAACAGCATCTGGAAAAAGAGAGCAGCGAGCCAGGTGTCCATGGCCTGGAGCATTCTGCAGCCCCTCAGCATGCTCTGGTGTCTTGTCTGCAGGTGTACCAGCTGCCAGGAGTCTGTCTCAGTACCAAGAGAGCCTCCAAAACAAAACACATCTCTGATGGATCTTCAAAACACCTGTAAGCAATCTGTGTCTGTACTTCTCCCAGGGTGAGGAGATGGCTGTTACCATCTGATGCCACCCCAAATGTCACTCTGGGGCTGGATGTTCTGCGGAGCGTGGCGACCCTGCTCCCAAGCTCGCTGTATTCCCTGGGGACAAAGCAAGGCTCCTTGGTTTTGTGAGTGGCCTCTGTCTAAAGTGCCTGGTCCCGGTGGGAGGGCGAAGGGCCGGTTCATTTGCAGAGTGGCGGGATTGTATGAAAGCAGCAGTTCCCACACGTCTGCAAAGCTGAGGCCCAAGGTCCGTAAGGGATGCGGGTAACAGGGTACCACGAAGTTCAGGCTGAGAGAAAAGCAGCGTTTGTCGGTTTCCAAATTCCCAGGTGTGTTCGGTGTACCAATGCGCTCTCTTCGGTCACTAGATGGCAATAAAGACCCAACGTGCTCTTCCCCGGGCAGCTGGCGAGGATAGTAGAGCTCGGCCTGGATTTCCCCAGGAGATAGAACTGGAAGTTACTAGAGAAGACAAGAACGTAAGTGTGCTGTCGTTCTGCTCGGTAATGCGGATTTGTTTTGTTACTGTATGTTTCTTTTAAAAAATAGATGGGCTGTATTTTCCAAGCACAAAACCATTATCAGATTAAAAATATATTTCTGTGCAAGAAAAGGAAGCTCAGCCTTACCAGGATAGGTACTGAGAGGACATGGCATCATACTCCTGAAGCACTGCTGAAGTTTCAATTACTCTGGGATTTCAGTGTTTTACCTTGAAGCTTAAGACACATTTTTATACTTGGCAGGGACAGGATGCAATCCATTTCTGTATGGCCCTCCTTCCCTAGTAAATCTTTACCTACATGCCTCTCCATACAGTATTTTTTTAATCAATCCTTTCTTGTAGTGACAATTTTAACACCAGTCTCTGAGGCACCAGAATGAAGAACACCTTGTATTTCTCCCTTTCCTAGGTGCTATGTGCTTCTGACTGCTTCTTACTATGCTGTGTGTATATTAATTTTGTTCAAAGGTTAATCTCATTTGAAGGCAGGATTTTTGTGTATATACAAAACATTGCAAAGCCAGCTGGCATATCCTACTCCCAAACACTGTTGTGATTCAAAAGCACTGTTATGGGAAGCAGACGGAACTAAATGAGGAAATTAAACTGACAATATACCCTGCAGTGAGCTGATGGGGAGAAGCTGAATGACCTATTTTTGAATTTGCCCACTGCTGCTTCTCAGTGGTTCTGTTGCAAAAGACAATGCAGGATCTCATTGTCTTACTGTTGTCTTCTGTGAGCGTGGATTTTCAATAATCCAGAGGGTAAAAGTCATCTGTTGAGCCAACACAAGGCCCCCACACCACCTCAGCACGTTAAAACAAACAGCATGTATTTTATGAGCCATACTCAACTATGTAACTTGCGTAGTACCTCGTAACTGACATCTCTTCATTTGCTGCTGAAGGTCTTTCGGGGTGTCTTCAGTTGAGTCACATTGGCATAAAATTTGGCAGAAACTTGAGCTCAAGTCCTTTTTTGATTATTTAGAAAAAACCCTGCAAAAAGTAAACTATTAGATAGATGACCAGGACCATCTTCTCCTATGGTATATGAACACATGTCCCTGAAAATCAGAAGGAAATGCAGTAAAAGTGCAAGTAACAAGCAGGGGAGAGTGAGTGGACTGAGGTAGGCAGAAATGTCTCCAAGGGATGGCAAACCTTGCAGAGGCAGCAGAATAGAG
Source organism: Melospiza georgiana (assembly GCF_028018845.1). Lineage (NCBI taxonomy): Eukaryota > Metazoa > Chordata > Aves > Passeriformes > Passerellidae > Melospiza > Melospiza georgiana. The sequence continues at coordinate 13,439,469 of NC_080448.1, read as the reverse complement.
CAAATTCATCCCTGTGTTGTGGAAACTGCATAAATAGTGGGGACTCTGTTGTCCGCCACATTCTAAAATATAGAACAGAAGGGGCAAATAATAGTTACATTGGAGCTCCAAATTAGAAGCCTAAAGAATGGAGACATGGCTTAAATCACCATAAGATTACTCTGAACTCCTTTTTTAAAATCTACCTACATGAGAGAGAGAAAAAAAAAAGAAAAGAAACTGTAGAAAAATGAGAACTGGAGCCCATTCTTGATTTCAGAACTGACCTAAATGACTTTAATCTCTGCAAGCAAACGTGCTTCACAGATACCTGCAAGTACTGCTGCTACCCTGCACACAGCATTTTACTGTCAGGCAATTATAAGCTACAACTGTGATGCCACTTCAGCTGCAGTGTTTGCCCTTTTAATTTTCTCTGTTGCTATGGCAGCAACAAATGATTGCGATCACTGCTGTTTATATTGCAGTCCAAGCCACATCAATAGAAATCTTGGAAACTAAACACTAAAAATCTGACTTAACTGTGTAATGCGTGTGTTGTTGTACATAATAGGTTGTTTGCAATAACCAGGATTCTTCAAAATCATTTTTCCTGTAGCATTTGGAAAATTCCTGTAACTAATGGTTGTGAAAAAATAATTTGCATTTAATGTGTGCTTACTCAGTGCTCTTAAGGTAGCTGGACAAGATTTCTTTCAGACTGTTTCCTATATCATTGAAAACAAATATTTTAATGGCCTTTCTGGTGTTGAAGAAAGGCTACTTTATCTTTTTGGCTACTTTATCTTTTTGGCGCACTGTATTAATCGTGGTAGTACATTAGGTCTGAAATAATAAATCTTTTAAAAGGTACTTCAGTACTTTCTCTCACATTGTTTTGACCATTTAGACTGTCCAGCTGGGGCCTCTGCTGGAGCACTGCTCCCAGCCCACCCCAGCATCAGCCAGACAGACAGCAGAGCTCATTTCCTGGGACAGGGAGGAGTGTCCCCTGTAGCCCCTGCACCTGCCGTGCCCTGAGTGCGCTCCTGCATCTGCCCTGCAGGTGTCGGATGCCCAGCACAGCGAGCTGCAGGGCTGCGACTCCTTTGCTGGGTGATGGGACACTTCCTAGGCAAAGTTCAGTCTCTGTGGGAGAGTCCAGGAAGGCAGTTTGCTCTTTAAATGACCCCAATGCACATTGGATATATTGAAGAAAAAAGCCATTTCCTCATGACTAAATCTCATTAAAAAAGCAATTTTCCAATCAATTACAATGCAATTTAGCTGCTAACTGTTTAATTATCAAAAAAGAGGCTATTTTGTTCTCTCTTCTTGTATTTATGAGCCATGCTTTAAAATTTCATCTTCAGAGTTTTGTATGGAGGAATGTGACTGCTCTATTGATGCAATTATAGTAAAATTACAACTGTCACTTCAATGTATTGTATTAATTCAAGGAAATATTGTTTGCACAGAAGCTTTTGAAATAGGAGAATCATTGATTTATACAAGAGCTTGAATCTTTATTGATATTTTCATGCACTATGAAAAATGCATTATCTTATGTGGATTTTATTAGGGGACTATTGGGATTATTTTGTTTGTTTACTTTTATTTTCTTAATCTTGTGTAAGAATTTTACTTACACAGAAACTAGGGCAAGGTTCCTCTTGAAAAAAGGACTTGTGTCTCTGGAGAGGCTGAAAAGGGACATTGCAAGGGTGGTTCATGGGAGCTGGGATATGGGCCTGTTTGTGACATCCTGTCTGGCAGTGAGCACCTTGGTGGAGCACACAGGGCTCTGTTTTGAAAACAGGAAAACACTCAAGTAGCAGGGCTGACAAATCTTGCAATTTTTATTTAAAATCTTGCAGTGCTTGCTGTTTCTCCTTAAAGCTCCAGTCCCCAGAGTTTTCTGAGAGGAAGAAGAGATCAGAGACATGTGGGGGTGGGAGGGCTCCTAATTAGGAGGTAATTAAATAGTCATTTCTCCAAGATGTCATGGGCATTAAAATGGAGTTTAATGGTGGCAGTGACTGGATGCCTACTTTTTGTTCCCCCTTCTCTCACAACTTTCAGATTATTGCAGATAATTTGTTACATAAAACTCCTACACCAGTCAAGACCCCCATCACTGCTCCTTGGCATGTCATGATCACTTTGCTCATGTTTGTGTGCCTTTGTGCATGTCTGGTCAGTTTTAAAATTATAGTGCAGAAATAATACCAGATATGATAATTATTAATCTGCTCTTTATGTAATAAAATTTTCAAAAGCCTCTAATTGTTTTAGGATTAAATTATCAGTTCACAGCTCTGGGACTTCACAAATCTCACTATTACACACTTAGGGAAAAAAAAGCAGCTTTTGTGAGGAATGTCTGTTTTCCTTTCTTGCACATGTCCGTGTGGCTGTTGTTTATTTACGATATGTCTGTGTCTGGAAGGTTCTGTTTATGAGCACAGTGGTATGGCACAGATAATTATTTATTGATCTAGCTCAAATGATTAACGATTCAGCTTTAACAATTCTGTTCTATTACTGTGCATATAGAGCATTGAAGTAATTAAAGCAGTTTGATTGCCCAGGTGCAGCACAGCCTGTGCACTGAAGGAGCCCTGTGCTGACTGCAGAGCACTGAGTTGGAAAAGGCACATACAGCTTTCAAAGGGAACTTTGGGGGCATGTTCCCTCACGAAACTCTACTGATGGAGTTTAAATATTGACTGGAAAGACAGAATTGCTGGTCACAATGCTCTACAGGCTTATTCTCAGTTTTCCAGTTTCAGGGAGTGAGTAATCCTCTTTGTGTGAGTGGATGAGTCCTGTGTGCAGCACCAGGATGAAGCGGCTGCAAGATCTGAGTGCAGTCACCAGAATGTTTGCTGTGGAGCTGAAAGGGACAGCTGCGAGAGCTGCCCGTGTCTCTGAGTGAGAAGAGAGCTGTGGTTTGCAGGTTATTCTAGCTGAATGATGAGAACCACCCCGTAAGCCTCTGCTCTGGCAGGGCCTGGCCGGGGCCAGGCAGAAGCCCTGTGTTCCCCATGGTGCTGAGGATTGCACAGGGGCCATTGGCCTCTTCTGCCATCACTACTGGGGGAGCTGTGCTGGGATTGTGGGGTGCTGGGGAGGGTATTGCACTCCACACCAGCACCAGGCACCAAAAGTAATTTTTAACTTCATCTTATGCTGTTTCTGAGGAGTAGAAACAAATTTGGAAGGTGAAATGAGTCCAGCAAATGGATTTTCCCTGTGAAATGTGACTTTTATCTCTGCTAAGCCTACCTATTTAGATTATAAAGCTGAGGATTTAAATGGTTTGTTCCAGTTTCTCTGCTACCAAATACCTGTTTAAATAAAAGGTTTGCTAAATGATTCATATAAATATTATTCAATAATTGATAAACTTTGTAATAAGCATTGAAGCCTAACCCAGTGAAACTCCAAGTGCCTTTATGTTCTTTATTAGCTAATTCTGTTGAGTAAAGTACTGTTTCTGCATGCAAGTTTTTGTGTTGGTTGTTTGTAGTTTTTTGGTTTTTTTTTAAATTGTTTGATGTTTTTCTGTTTATTTGCTTTCCTTGTCCCCTTTCAATTGGCCTCACAGGAAGCAGGGATTAGTGATTTGGCATCAGTAACAAGAAAAGCCATGACTCAGAAGAGGCACCAAGCTTACCTGGTCTCAGCACAGGCACAGCTCAAGGGCCCTGTTTGGACCAACTTGCCTCTAAAACTGCAGGAGTCAGCCCATAGGTGAAGTGTCTCTTTGGGTCATTGAATAAAAGGGGCAGAGGTGTTTCTGTGTGTTGGAGGATGTCAGCTCAGCTTGGCTCCGTGGGGAGGCAGTCCTTGACAGCTCCTCTCCATCTCCCTGCCCCGTGGCTCTGCATTAGGGGTCAGAGGGGCTCCTGATGCAGTTCCAGTCCCTGCATTACAGCTGATCTCTGCATCGGTGTTCAGGAAAGCTGGAGCAGCTCCAGCTCAATTTGAGGTCACTATGCATATTTTAAAAAACATTAGATCTCCTGCAGATGTTTTCATTCAAAGACAAATTGGCTTTCATCTGCTATGGAGGAATAAGGAATGACAATTTAAGGCCAATTCTGAATGAAGGCCTTCAAGTAAGCATCTTGTGCATCCTTTTCACGTTTTTTAAAGATTTGTGTCTGGCTTCCCAGCTGGCCAGGTGCTGGGAGTCTTGGGGGTCTAGAGGCACAGCAGTAGCTGTAACTCACCTCTGTTACTGGTGTATTGAAAGCCTGCTCTGCAAGAATGCACAAGCAATTGATTTGGATGATAAATTGGTTTTCCAGTATGAAGTCATCACTACAAAAAGAAAGTCACAGAATACTTAGGGTTGGAAAATGGGTCTGAAGAACTGAGAGGAATGCAAGAGGCAAGAAGGAGAGAGCCGGGTTGTGGCTTTTGTACTGGGCTCAAAAAAGAGAGCAACTATTTCTGGTTCTATTGCTAGAAATTCTCAGCAAGGACTGTGATGCTTGGCAGCACTTTGAAAAAAACAAAAGCCAAAAAAAGGTGTAGGGAGTAAACCCTTTCAAGCTATAACATTTCTCTGGGACAGAACAGAGAGCCATTGAATTTCCAGATTTGGTGATGTACACTGGGGTAGACAGGCATGTGAATGGCAAGTAGAGGTATGTGTATATAAGTATATCAATTTGCATATATTTTTTGAGTTAAAATGATGGATTTTTAGAAGAGTCAATTATTAGCCAAAATTTCACTGAAATGCCTTTCTGCTCAAGTGAGTAATACAGAAAATATAATTTGCAATAATTACATGCCTGACTTGGATTTACAAAACCACGACTACGTTATATATAGTTTGGAACGACTTTGATAAACTTGTTCATTTTGTGCTGTCAATTTAGAGAAGACAAGAACCATTTGTTTATGAAAATTTACCATAAATAAACAATGAGACATTCCTAGATTTATGGCTTAATATTGTAACTGGGTTTTGCTGAAGAAAAAGTAGTCTTCTGAAAGAGCAAACTTATAGTTATTTGTGTACACAAGGAAGGTGCAGTATATTGCAGATGGCTCATGAACTGCCTGTCAGCTTGTTTGGGTGGGAATTGCATTCACTGGGAAGACAGAAAGTTCACAAAATCCATTGCAGATGATATCTAAAGAGTAAAAAAATGTAAAGTCTTCTGTGTATAACTGCATGTAGACACTCGCTGAGTGAGGTCAGTGAAGCGGTGCTCCTGATTTCCTGGCTAGACCATGTGCAGTGAGTCGCAGCCTGGTTGGGGAGGAAGGATTTAATTTATCTTGTTTTCAATGCCAATGCCTCTAGAAAGGGCACTGTCCTGGGGGGTCCCTCCCAGCCTGGGGGATTTACTGCAGCGCAAGACAAAAAAGCCTCACAGGAAACATTTCATCTGTGACCTCTTGCAATTCCTCTTTCAAGCTGTTGGGAAATTCCCATTTCCTAAAATGAATTTTTTTCTTCTTCTAGCAAGTGCAGAGGTGATACAGTCAGAGGTTTGTTACAGTTATTGGGGAAAGGGTTCATATGTGTGTTAAAATTTTGCATGTCCTGAAGTTCTGGGTGCAAAGAACTTCCCAAGGAGACAGAGTGGGAAGCAAATCTGTACCTGCAGAAGCCATGAGGGTGAACTGTCAGAGCAACCTCTGCCCCTGCGCCCCTGCAGCCTGTTCCATCATCTCCCTGTATCTCCATTATTTCCATGCAAAGCCAGCTCCAGCGCTGTGGGGGGACCTGTGTCACCCTGGAGGCTGCAGTGCTGGGATTCCTGGACGCTCCAGGAGGCTGCTGAATTCCAATATGTTCTCCCATATGTTTTAACACTTTTGCATTTCTTCCATCTGCTTATGGGAAATTTGAAGGAATTTAATGGTCTTTTCTAGGGTTATTAAACCAACAGCTGTTGTCACTAATAGAGGACATGCTTTATGGTAGTGTGCAGATTCCAGTGATAAATCCAGCCCTACCACCCTATATTTCTTTTTATGAATGCAGCATTTTTATTGAAAGTGAGGTTATGAATATAGGCAGTTCTTAAAATATTATTTTATGATATAGCTTTGGCATAAAAATAGGAAATTTTTTTCTTCTCCTCTGATTCCTGAGTGCTTTTACTATGAAATACATTTTTTGCTAGCTGAGACAGAAATTTTTTTCATTCCCGTTTTCCTTCCTTCTTCTATTTTTGTTCTCTCTGACAAAAAAGCAAACTAAAAAACTGAGAGAAAGATGCTCAGAAGAATGGAATACATCACAATTGAATAACTAATTTTGGTGATGCAGAATGAAATTACCCTCTGTAGACCATAGTAGATTCCTCTGTCTCATGGTTTAATGTGTTGCAATGAACGCAAATAACTGCAGAAAAACAGTCTGCTAACATCACTCTCAAAGTATTTGAGGTATATAAACTGCCAGGAGTCTTCTGATGGATATCACTTAGGAGTAATCATTGTATTTGTGTCATTAAAAAACAAAGCACAAGACAAAATAGTTTTTCATCTTGACTGAAATGCATTTTTAAATTAATTGGTTTAGTGGCTTCAAAGCTTCATGAATTGGATTAGAATCCCATATATATACTGGCTACAGGTAATGGGTGATCTGGGCTGTTTGTTATCTTTTGATTGATTTTCTCACCTACATTTTAATTAAAATAATCCCTGCACTGACATCATAGGCAGAGGTGGCCAGAAGCTGAATGATTCTCTCTGCCCTGCGAGAAGATTTGGGCTCAAATTACCAATTTAAGAGGGATTTATCAAACCTGTACAAAATGCATATATTGGAGCCTGAATTAATTAGCATGGAAATGAGTGAGCACAGTTAAATACATATGTCTTGTTAGTATTCAACAGTGATACCATGAAATGAAAGAATAGGAAATGAAAAAGATGGAATGAGTGATAAGAGGAAGCAAAAAACCAGATGTTTCTTAATCTGTGGTAGTGAATCATGACAGTTTGCTTGTATCATATCTATGTCCAAAGGCTTCTATCTATATTAGAGGTAATTAATAAATTATTATGCATTTATCTAAGGGTTTTATGCTGTGACTTAGCACTGCAAGTATATGCCTTCTTTGTGAAATGGAAGCAATAACTGAAGTTTAGGGATCTTCTTACACTTTGGTAAATACTTATTTTCTTTTTTTTCTGAGCCAAAACTCAGTGTTAAAAGTAGCAATCCTTTCCCTGAAGGGGAGGGGCTCATATATCATGATTGTGAATATCCTGTAACTTCATGGGTATATGGATAATGAGATAGACATACAGTGACACAGAGGGATGAATTAAACACTTGACATTCACCTGTGCAGAGAAGAATCCTGACCTGGAATATGAAATTGAACTGAAATGGAATAGAGCCTGTGTAACGTTTCAGCTCTGGTGAGCTTTCAAGAGCAATATTTACTACTCTTTTGACAAGCTGGACTTGTAGCCTCATTCAGTTCAAAGGAGAAGGAAAGCAAAAGGAAAAATGTCATTAAAGAGCAGCAGGGACTTTGGATCATTTATTCGTTACAGCATTTCTTCTCAACCAAAACTTTTCTGTGGTTGCTTCAGGCTGAGTTTTAAAAATCTGGGTTTTGAAGGTTATTTTCTGCTTCCTAGGGAACTAATTTGGAGGCATGTTTTCTGGCAAAAGTGTGAACCTTGGGCAGAGGGTAAGAAAGACCCTTGTTCCCCCAGGAAGTAGGGACCCCTCTTCCCTGCTGCTGGTGCCTGTGCCTTCTGCCCCTGGCTGGTAGCGTTCCCTTACAGCACTGGCAGAAACTTTGCCAATGTAGTGGGACTTTGAGTTCTGATCTCTGCCGGACTGAGGGGCATTACTTGCCCCAACAGCCTTTGGCCAAGAGCCCCTCCTTGTAGTCAGGCAAGTGTCTGGTGCTCCTGCCCTTCCCCAACATTTTCATAGTCCTTCCCTCTTTTAAAGTGAGTCTTAATCCCCAGTATTGTCACATTTGTGAGGAAAAGTTGCATAAGGTTAATTGCATTTCAGAAATGGAGAATCCACTCTGAAAGACTGCCTTTGAAATACATCTGGTCTTGGTAATATTTTAAGTGTAGCGCTTACAGTGTTTTTCACTATCGAGGTGCCAATGATTGAAAGATAGATTACTGCAACTTTGGCATTTATATTTTGACTGAGAAAAGGTCAACTTCTTCATGGAAAAAGTCTTTTTTAAAGTGGTGGAATGGCATGGAAAAGTCATATTGTCTTTCTGATAGTGTCACTAGTGCTTTGATTGACACAAGTTTAACCTGCATTGTCGAATGAAACACAAATCACTTCAGAAGAAACTAATCCAAAGTGCCTAAGATCAGCAGAAATATTTTCCTTGATTTCACTAGTTCTGGGATCTGGTCTAATTGAAACATCAAGAAAAAGAGAAATTGTTGCAATTATTAAGAAACGTACTGGGAAAGGATCACTGTAAACTTACTACAGCTGGGTCGCTTTTCTGTTGTTTATCCTTGTAAGCATCTGCTTTGCCAAGCTGCCTGTCATGAGGTTTTTCTGCTTGACCGTCTTGGGAGTCAGCAGAATGAGCGGGTAAGTGCAGATTTGCTGGTCATCACTAGATCAAAAGGACTTTGAGTTACTATTCCCTTTGAACTGAAAGGTCTGAGACTTCCTGCTCTTTTACACTGTAGCAGGTCTATTAACGCTTGACTTCTGTACCTCAAACGTACCTCAGAATGATAAATTCCTTGACAGCTGCTTGCTCAAATTTTTAACCATCATGTTCTAGTAAGTTGTTGAGAGGTACTTGATGTGGACTGTATAATGTATAATGCCTCTTGCTGCAGGTGAGCAGGATTGTTCTGTTCTTTTCATTTGAATAAAATTCGGCAGTCCTTTTGGAATCATTTGCATAGACATGGCTTGAACTGGCGTTAAGATCCCGAGGTCTGATTTGAGTTGCTCTGAATTTAAGTCTGTTCATAGAGCAGAAGCTTGCTTCTATTGAGATGATGCTTCTGACTTTCTAGAAGCCATTTTCTTGTATGAGTGTTTAGCGGTAATTTAAGATATGCATTTGTTTTCAGTAGTAGGGTGAGTGACTTGGAGCATAATCCTGGCAGAGTTTGATATTTAGCAGGTCTAAATGTCTCTGAAAAGAGCCCTATAATGTTAATGTTCACTGCTTTTTCACTCTGTCACATCTGTACCTGATCTCCTTAGTCTGACCTTTCTTAGACTAAATTGTTCTCTCACCTGTTTTTCCTAAGCAATTTTGAGACCTCAGATCATTCTCCTCTGCATTCTCTCCAGTTGATATTTTGCAGCAACATCATGAGTCGATTCACATTCCGTCTATAATCCGTGATGATCATAGATTCCTTCCTGTAGGATGCTACACAGGCATGTTTCTTACCCAGTGTGTTTGTCCAGCCTGCTATTCTTGCCTTTTCCCTATTGACTGACTGAGGGCAGCAGAGGAAGCAGAAAAAACCTTGGTGCTGTGCCTCAGTGTTCAGTAACAGTTGAGATGCCCCTGTGCTATGAATGCTGCTTTGGCCACAATTCTAGCACAGCACCATTTGCGTTTAGGGTGTCAATTTTCCACGTCTTAAGAGGATCCAGAGTGAATTATGGGCAAGACTTTCTGTATCTCCTGTATGCTTCTGCCTGTGACACACTTACTCTGTTAGGGATTGCAGGTAATGAAAAGACATTAATTTGGTTACAGAGGTGTGATGTTACCAGACACCCTGCTTGTACCACGGAGGATGATGTGACCTCCTGCCTCTTCCTCCTTGTGAACCTCCCTCCTCAGAGGAGGAAGAGGGCTGTTCCCAAAATAGCAGTGGCTGAACAAGAGAGTGGCTTTGATTTGTGATCCTGAAAACCAAAGAAATACTAGGCAGGGTGTCCTTTGTGTTCAGCATGAATGTGCTTGCCAAAGAATTGCTTTCAAGGCTGAACTTTTAGCTGAGAATTTATCTGCAGCACTGTAATACAGACGTGTTGAAGTTTAAAACCAGGTAATGCCAGTATTATCTCAGCACAGGGAAAATAGCTAATTCACAGGGTATTTGGCAAATGGTTTGCCACATGAAGTTTCCCATATCTCTATAAACACAGCTGACACCATCTAAGAACTAGTTTTAGAGGGCAAGCCACAGTTGCTCTAGTAAACACAGCTGTTGGAGCACATGGCTTGGCTTTAATTAAAGCGTTCCTGAGCACAGGGTCTGGGAGAAGACAGCCCATGAATGTTGGTCATACAGGACTAAGAGTATTTTCCAGAGGTTTTTTTCCTTCCATCAGGGACTCTGTTCTGCTGGTGGATATAATGTTCTAGATACGGGCCACTGCTCTTCAAATGGCAGAAAGGTGTGTGTAAATGTCACATCTGAACATCTGAAACAGCAATTCCACCAGCATTCTTTAGTTTTCCAAGTATGTATGTAAAGAGGCAAGGTTTCCTGGTCTCTTTTTTATGCTTGGTTTTTTATGCTAGAAGGGTTAGGGAAGCTAATTAATTTTTCCATTCCTCTGATCCTGCTCATGAAGAGAGGAGAACAGAACCATGGTGTGATGTGCCTTGGGGGTAAGAATTCAGCAGTATTTTGGTAGGCTGAAGAACCCCATTTTTAAAAGTTCAAGGAATAAATGTTGGCTCTGTCTGTTGCTTCCCACTGGCCACTTGGCTGATCCTTGGATCTGATCCTCATTTGTATGAGCTAATATCTGTCTCTGGCTGAACTCAGCAGAGCTTGCAGATGGTCTTTGCATTTCAACAATTATATCAAAGCATGACACTTTCTTCTGAGACTGGTTTTGCAGGGAATTTTTGTTAGGCTTTTTTTATTTTTTATTTTTTTTTGTTACAGAGATGATTCAATTATGCTGTTGAATTTGCCCAAGGGAATCTCTAGCTCTTTCCACTAATAGCCGTCTGTGTTTTGTATCCTTGCATCCACTAAAATTCTTCATTCTTCTTTTTCTAGCATTGGAATAATCTATGGAACACTGTCTGTCATTAGGTGAAACTGAGTAAGAAATAGTTCCTGCAGCTGCATCTTGTTTTTTAGAAAGCTCAAAGGCAGAGAAGATACATTAATGCTTATTCCAAGTAAGAGATGTGTCCTCCAATCATAGCAGGAGTTAAAAACATAAGGGAGAGCAATAAACCCTATACTTGGAGCAGTCAGGAAGTGTGGGCACACCCATTCAAATTTTGTTTCACAAATTGAAAATCTTAGCAGAGTCATCAGGTTATACCTACTAATTTGATCATTATGTCCTTTATATTGTTGGAAAGAGGGCCTACAAATGTAGGTATTATCATCACATATTGCTATTATGAGATTTAGATGGTCACTGTGGGATAATAATTCACACTTTGCTGGGACTTGAAGCTGAAGTCTAATAGGCAAGTTTCTTCTGTGAGGTTTAGAGTTTGATAGCACATTGAGCTCATGTGTTTGCTGAGTGGGGTGTGAGACTGGGACTGTACTCCAGTAGGATACCTTGAGTGAGGTGCTTCACCACTGCAAGCCCACCATGGAGCCCTTGTGCTTGCTGAACGTGGGCGAAGAGGCAGGGTGGGCATTAGGAGACACTGAGGGGAAACTGATCTGCAGGCGGTGGCAGCTGAATGTGGCATCATTCACTCTCTGGGCCCTGCCGTGGAGCTACCTTCCCCCGGTGAAGAGCTACTTCAACCTGTCCAAGCTGTGGGCTGCCAGGTTTTCCAGGCATGTCATGAAGTAAGGACTGCTATTAATGCCTTCCTACTGATGCAGTTATCCAGAGTGCAATCCCAGGGTCTGACCCAGAAAGGTTATTTACCCCCAGGGTTTCCTACAAGACCTGGGGTGCTCTGCTGGGGGCAGATTCTGAGCAAGCCCCTGGCTGCCTCATGCTATGGCCCTTAGAAAGCTCCTGTGACAGATGTGAGACTGCTCACGACAGACAGGGATTTAGAACATTCAGATGGAAGATGGTTTTGACTTGCTCAAATTCTTCTGCTCCCACCTGCAGATTATTTTTTATTGGAGTCAGCCATGTTGTGACTTGGGCCAGCAAACACATGGGTATCAGGTATCCTATTTCCTGCAAGTTGGCATCTTTTCAAGATGTAAGGTTAGGACATAGTTTGTAAATTTATAACCATACAATTTTTACTGACTGAGCAATCAAAATTAGGATGACTCATGTTCTTGATCTCAGCTAAAGTTTAGGCTTTTGCTGTGTATTGTCTCACAAATGGCAGGCTTGGATACTTCAGCCCAGAGATGTCTGCTGAGTGTCTTGTTAAAGCAGTGAGAGAATGCGTATTACATCATTATCAGGTAAATCTTGAATTTTCTGCTGGTAAACATGATTGACAGTTAATTTTAACCTTAATTAATAACAAAGGATTTTTGCAGAAGTGATTCTAATTATCCTTTTTTTGGTAATAGCCTATCCCTGAGACAATTAGTGCCATCGATTGTAATCTTAGATTCAATTATTTCAGAGAATTCATTAGCATGTTAATTCTAAACTGCTCTATAGCATTCAACTTTTGCTTTCACAAGAGTATGGGCTTTGGTTTTAGTAGCTGCTAGTGGCTGGGAAGCTGAAAGAGGACAGACAGGAGAATTACCTCATTTTCAGGAAGACAGTAAGGAAGGATGTATGCCATGAATTCGTGTTGAAGGCTGGAGGAGAACAAAACCAAGAAGATTTATTTCAGCAGGACTGCTGACTCTGAGAGAAATAGAAAATATAATCCTGAATAATATGTAAAAAAATTTCCTTGGAGGGGTTGCTTTATCGATTGACAGTCTTGTGGAAAATTTTGCAGGGAAGTTGTGGTGACTTGGCTCTGTCTCTCTGTCCCATGCAGGGAGTGAGTGCCAGTAGGGCCAGCTGTCCCTAAGGGTCTCCTGGCCCTTTGCTTTGACTACAGGGCCATTGGAACTGCAATGATACAATGAAATAAATACTAAGCCAAAAAACAATTAAAAAAGGAATCAAATTGCAAATAACAAGTGACATTGTCATAAAAGCCAGTATGAATTGTGAGATGTCTCACTCTGCTCCCCACAAGGAAACTATATAACAGTATTACATGGGTCCTCTTAATTCCATTTTGTTGAAGAGCTGTGGCATAATGATCAATCAATTAGGAGCTAAATGAATTTCCATTTATGAATAAGTCTGCCACAGGGAAGCATTGCTGACTGTGTGTGTGGTAGAGGAAGTATTGTTCAGGGTTTAAATTTTTTCACAAAGGTTCAGTAGTTATTAAAATACATTCTAAGTAGCTGTGGTTTAAAAAATTCAGTCAAAATTATGTATTCAGTAAATTTTTTCCCCTGAAAAGTGTGGTTCATGGAAACATCCCTCTTCACTTTGCCTTTTTTTTACTTCTTAGGAGAAGCTTAGCCCTGCTGGGAGTGTTTTGGATGCAGACAGTTTGCTGGGGTAACTGAGCTCTGAGGTATTTAATATCTCTCATTGTAAAATCAAACAAAAAAAATCCTCAAAACTAAGACTTAAAACTAACAGGTCAGTGCAGGTCAGTGATATGATTTTGAGTTTTGCTTTGGAGGCAGAGTGATCTCTGTGGAAAGAACAATTTTGGAAAAGTAAATGAATGTCTGGATTACAGCAACAGCAAATTACAGCCTCACTTATGGTTTTGAAGAATTGTTGGATGAATGCTTTATGACAGGATCATGTGTTTTCCTTTCAGTGGAGTTAATGTACCTCAGGGCCGTTTATTTACGTAGCTTACCTTGCTGTGAATACTGCAGGGGGAAAAAAGTTCAGTACTGGAGCCTTGGCAATCAATCAATCATTTTCTCACCATGCTGAAATAAGGTTACCCTGTGTGGCTGGGCGAGTCAAGGCTCTGTTGAACTCAGTAGCCAACAGATCTTGTATCTGCTGGAAGACATTAACCCAGTCATTGAAATCGTCATTCTTGCTTATCCTCACTGCCTTTTCCCAGAAGTTATCCATGGAGCCAGAGCAGCTGAGGAATTTGTTTTTTCTTCTGTCTTACTCTTTTGCTCCTTTCCTAATTTCCTCCCCCCTGTGGCTAACAGCCCAGAGAGCCACAGATTACTGCACCCCCCTTGTTTTTTTTTTTTTGTAACAAGACTGCAAGTACTTCTCCTGGCATATTTATCAAGTATGTCTTTTATGAAGATTTGTCTGTCAGCTTGCCAGACAACCCAGTTGGAGACACAGAAGCAATTTAAGGATGAATATTTCAGTCTAAGAATAGGTCCAAGGAAGAAATGTTCGTGGTTTCTGCTGTCCTGGAAAATCCCATTCCCTAGAGCTGTTCTTTTCACATAAGTGCTCAGAGCAACGCAGAACTGCAGCCCAGGACCTGTGATCTGAGGTTTGGATAGGTAACCTCAGAACTGATAGCTGAGATAAGGTATTCCAGAAAGACAGCTGAAGCATTTAATTTACCAAATTTTTTTCTGCCTTTGGCAGCCTGGCTTTCTGGCTATGGAGAGTTTTTGATGGGACATTTTTCTTTTGGGAATTGCTATTTCATTAACACTGAAAATGGAGGTGTATTGATATCAAAGAAATAATCAGGGACAAACAAAACACATTGTCAAAATACACCTTTTGAGAGTTAAATAATGCATCTTCATATTTCATACAAAAGTTTACTTGCAGTTTGTAGTATAATAGATTGAAATGTTATAAAATATCTTTGTGTTAAAAAGAAAAGTAATTTATGACTTGGAATTAGCTGTCGTTTGAAACTGTACAACATTGAGAAATACAAATTCTGATCCCCTGCAGGTCTTTATTCTTTTTGCAGCTTAGGTTCTATTTTCAGGTTTTTTAATTGTAATTGTTTCATGTCCTGACTCTTGTTGTACCATTCTGTGAACTACTTGGATGTTACCCTATATTTAAATCCTTCTTTATTAAGGGTATGAATTTGGCAATCAGTTGAAATGGGGTCATGTTTTTGCTATGAATCTGCAGGGGAGGTGTACCAATGCTAACACTAACTTTAGGTTTTCCAAGTCTTGCTGAAGGAAATGCAAGTCAAATGGCAACGGATGAAGAGATCATATGTAATTTTGCTTTCCAGTCATAACCCTGAAGAAGCTACAGCTATCAGAATTCATCATTGTAATTCTAACATAATTATTATAAATGCAATCTCTTTAGTGCCCCAGGACATTTGTCCTGATGGGCAGTGAAGTGGCCCTATGGACACACTGGAGACAGCGTTTTTGTGCCACTCTATTTCGGATGTTGTTTTACAAAATCAACATGCCTGTCATTCAAAGCCATGCTTCTGGGAAGGTACTAGGGTATAATTTCTGTAAATTAAACTGCAGCCTTTGTACCCATTAATGGGAGAAACAATCTCTCTTTGTGTATTCTGAAGGCCCAGTTGATCATCTTGAATGGATGCATGCCATTGCCTTGGCTCCATGGAGAAGCTTCTGTGTAAAGCTGTGGTCACAATGATACATTTCCTAGCAGGTTTTTATGAACAGACTGTCATCAGTTTTCAGACAGCACATGATAGCATTTTTAATTATAGCCAAAAAATGAAGTGCTTAAGATGATATTGGAGAAAGTCTCACACGGGAGATAAAAGAAAACTTAGGGCTATGGTCTGGATTTAGTTGAAGTATTATCGGTACCATTGATTTTCAATTAATATTCAGTATTGACCATTACCATAAGGAAGACAGCAACATAGTGCAGGAGATTGATGGAGTTTTTACAAGTCATTGATTTCATTTTTTTCTTGCTATGCAGCTGTTTGCATGAATAAGGCACACATGGAATTATTCCATAAGAATTTGTCTCTCCCCAGTTCAAGGAGACAGTGAGTGTGAATCTGTTTTCTCTGGAGTTGTCCCCTGCAGTACATGGCTATTTGTCTCCTTTTCACAAGGGTGGAACAGCTGGGCTCTAGAAAGGTTTTTACAGTAATTTCTGTCTGTTGATCTCATGGCTAGAGCTTTAAAATATTTTTGATCCAGAAAAGACCTTGCTCTGGCTCTGTGCTGATTACTAACAGAAGCCATGCAAATGGACATGGATACAGAAAATAAATTATCTAGTTTTTGTGTCTTTCACTGTAAAATGCACTTGCCTTGTTTCATCCCTGTCACATCATGGATGCATTTTTTCTTGATTAGTCGTTTAATTACTCAAATGAACCTTTTTGGCTTCTTTGGATCTCTTTTTGTCTTGTCCATCATACTGTTTCTACAACTGGCAGATGTAAGCTGTGTCGCGGGGATGCTCCGTGCAGCATTTCCATCCAGCCAAGTTATAGCACTACTTTTGCCTTCATGCAAAAGATCCAAATTAAATCCATCTTCTGTTTTCTGGCTGTCTGGTATTAGAGACAGTCCCCAGAGTGATGTAAGACTTGCATAGCACCCAAGTGACATGAGACTAGATGTTAAGTACTCCTCCTTTCATGTTAGGACTGCACACCCAGGTGGCTGCTTATCATGCCTGACATAGAAGTGAGCAGTTCAGCAGCCAAAATTCACAGATAAATAACCAAATATAGCTAAATACCCAGTGGAGCCAAAATCCACTGCTAGTGTTCAGAAACTGCTTTCAGGACCATGCTGTAATTCACTGGAATGGATTAGTGCCTGCTTCACATCACTCACTGCTTCTCTGCTGTGAAGGGAATTTATGAGGTGACGCAATGTTGGCAGAAAAGCTTGCTTATTTTCTCTATGCAAACAACATGGGAAGGCTTAGACTGCATTTAATGGATGCCCAACATGGAATAGTGCATTGAAATGTTTTTGTGCACTAACTTCTAAAAAGAAGGTCAAACTTTTAAGCTGTCACCAGTAATGGGCTGGGTATGATCTGTGTGGCCTGTGCCATGAGTTGGCAGCTGATGGCTGTGTTCCTGGGCTTCCTCCCCAGTGGTACTCTCAAGAGTGTCAAAAGAAGCAGGAATATTACTAATTCCCCACCATCTCATTTCCTTTCAGAAACATGGCACTTCATTGGGCTCTGAAGCCTTTTGCCCTATTCTACTGATCTTTGGATACATTTTTCAAGATTTCCCCTTTCTGAAACTCGGAGCCCAGTGTGAGAAGTGCAGCAGTTTTGTGCAGTGCGAGTGCTGTGTGTGTGGGCAGGGACTGGCCTTTACTGGAGT
Source organism: Melospiza georgiana (assembly GCF_028018845.1). Lineage (NCBI taxonomy): Eukaryota > Metazoa > Chordata > Aves > Passeriformes > Passerellidae > Melospiza > Melospiza georgiana. Next base: position 13,422,334 of record NC_080448.1, on the reverse strand, counting down.
CAGGAAAGCCAGATCTTGACTCTGCTTTCCCAAAGCCAGTCTCCCAGGGAAGCTTGCCAGGAGAGAGCTGTGTCCTCAGAATTAAGCAGGTACACATTACTGAGCTGGCACTTCAGGGTCCTCTCCATTATATGAGGCTGTAAATGCATTTTAAGAGATTGCCTATTAATGTTGCAATAGATTATCTATATCTTACCACATTACTGTAGCATTAACTGTTCCTAAAATGCTGGGACTAATTTCCTAATTTTTATTAACTAAAGAAATACAGGAAGTGTTTTGACAACTCATGTGAGTGTTGCTACTGTGCATTGCATTAGTTGCCCTTGGCACACTCTCATCCTCCACACAGAGGCAAGTGCTGGGCTCACAGCGCTGACCTCTCAACATTTCTATTAACCTGAAATAAGCAATTCTGCTAGAAGCTTAGAAAGCTCTTCTTAGCTCTTCATAAAATTGAGGCAGAAATACAATGTGCTTTGTCATGTTTAAATTTAGCATGCAACAATTACTGAGAAAAAGAAGTCATATATTATCACTGTATTGTTGGCCCTATTCACTCTGATTCATATTGTTTGTGTGCAGCAGGACCTCAGGTTCTGAAAAAAGGCCCTGTGGCTTTTTGGCTGTCCCTGAAGGCTGGAGCAGGGGAGGGGGCAGAGCCTGTTGTCCTGGGGGGGAACGTTCAGCCTCCCTGGACCTGGGGCTGTTGTGTCCTGCCAGGGCTCTGCCTGCAGCTGGGAAGCTCTGGTGTGTGCTGAAACCCCTCTGCACTGCCTGTTCTTCCCTGTTGCAGGAAGCACTGCCAAGCACGAGGCATGTGCCTAATGAGCTGGACACTGAGCCGAGGGGTTGGAAGCAACCTCTGGGAGCGGACAAAAGCTGAGGATGTTGGAAAAGGCAGCATTGTGCTGTTTGAAGACACCTGTGTGAAAGCTTTATATTTTCCCTCATCTGTGGATGGAAAAATACCCTTTATGAAAAGACATTTCTGCTTTATTTATAGCTCACAAAAATTTGATAACTACCTTTGTAGCTCAGAGCAAAAAGCTTTTTTGGGCACTGCCTGTCATCTATAATGTGTGCCCAGCACCAAACACTGACTGATCCATCAGCGTGCCTGAGCCCTTGCTCTCCATGGGAAGTAATGCCCGGGAGTGCAGTTTACAGGTATGTCTTTTCTCACCTGAAATTCCACATGTATCAAAGTAAGCCCTCTACTCAGCAGACATGCCACAATGCGAACATGAACAGGGATGGTGCTAAGGGGACCTTTTCCTTGCAGACTTAGCTCTGGATCACTGGCAGGTTGATGTGGTAAAGCAACTGGGATTGGCCCTCTGAATAAGGTATTCTCTGGTAAGCAAACCTTGGGCTTGACAACAGCAGTGCAGTTCATTGCAAAAATCCTTGTAATGAAAGTTTGAAGTGTTTTTAAACTGTTGTGATACTAGAGTAGGCACAGAGTTCAAGGGTCAAAGTCTCCTACCATGTCTCCCATGGAGAAGCGCTGTGATGTCAGCTCTCTCTCTTGGTGAATCTGTCATCAGCCTCAGGTGTTGGGACCTGCTGGTGCCTCACCAGTGTTGACTGAAAAATATCTTGTCTGTGGATGGAGCATAGCAATGGGAAGTTTGATGCTCAATGCTGCAAATTAGTGTTTGCACCTCTCCCAGTTACGTTTGATTTCTTTATGCTATTTGGAAGTTCTATGCTGTGATGGCAGCATTGTTCTTTTCCCCATAATGATGGTCCTATCTCCTGTTCCCTCAGCTCTAACACATGCAGTGCCTGGCTTCAAATGGAGCTGGAATCTTCCAACTGATGTGTATTTGTGTCAGTTAGGAGGGTGAGAAGCTCAGCTCATGTTTATGGTCCATTACTCACCCCTGCATTGTAGGAAGGAAAGTCACTTCCTTCTGTGCTTTTCTCTGGGCAATTGTAATTCCACAGCTCAATAGCTTTGAATTTATTCAGCCTAGCTGGATATTATCCATTTATTTTTATATACGTGGAGAGAGACAGCCAAGGAGAGAAAGGGAGGAGGAAGAACCCTGTCATTTCTGTAGGGTTTACAATGGGATTTACAGTGAAGCATGAAATCCTTCATATAAATATTTCAGGACTCTTGTCTCTGCAGAGATTAATCTTGGAAATACTCCCAGGGGAGACAAGGGTGACTTGCTGGCTGCATCTCTGGAGGCTTTTGCCCCCAGGCAGGGGTGGGCTGAGCATGGAGCAGAGCCAAACCCCGGTGCCAGCAGCTGAGTGCTGCCCACAGCAGCCCTGTTGGCTGGGCAGGAGTGGTGGTGGGTTACCCTGCCCAGGGTCCCAGTCTGTGGCTAGGCTCAAGCCAGTAGAGGCTGTGGTGTTGGGCTCCTGACGTGGGACTGTAGCAGCACTGATGTCTGCATGGTCGTGTTACCTCCAAGACATGAAATACACTGCTAGAGTTCCCAGTTTTAAAAGAACCTTGGAAAGCACCTTTGCATGGAAATTCTGCATTAGGGTTGTTGATGGATTCTGATTTATTCGTGGTTGAATACTGTCTGTGTTGTGCAATCCACATAGTCACGCTTCCAATAATTCATGGTTCATGGTTGTCTTCTTTCATGCTTTATAAGAGGAGAAAAATGAGCTATGTGATGGAGAAATCAGAAATAATATTAGAAATTTTTCAAGGATTTAGTGAGCATTCAGAGCTTCAAGCCCTTTGTACCCACACTGTATAATTACCAATCTGGAGCAAAGAAATTTGGCAGTCAGGTGCTTCATTCTTTTGGTGTTTTCCGTAAGAATTCTATTTGCAAACAAGAGAAAAAAAAAAAGATTAAAAGGATAAACAGAGCAAAAACCAATTTAGCATAACTGTAGCATAAGGATCTGACCCAGGTGTTTTTATGCAGGATTGCAACTTAGTAAGCACCTTGGTAGGAAATTATTCTGCTCACAGAGGTGCACTGAGTGCATTTACATGTCTGGGTGTCCCAACTATGGCGTCAGCTGTGCTTAATGTACTGTTTTGCTCCATTTCACACACCTCACCAGAGATTAACATAAAGCTCAATGCAGAGTTGTGCCTGTAGTGATCCTAGTGCGTGAATGATTTGAAAATATCATTTGTTTGGTGTCACTGGAAAAATGCTGCAGCAGGTACAGGGACCAGGAAAAGGTGTAGATGGAAATCTATTGTACTGCTGTTCGGCCTCAGGACTTCAGAGTCTTATCTAGTGTATGTTATTTCCTGTTCTAGTGAGATATTTGTCCTCATTCTTGAAAGTTTTCCCTTTCTTTTCTCTGCTACTGACAGTGATTATTGTTCAGTGATCCAAAATAACTGATTTGCATCCAAAGAAGCAGGCTTGCTACAAACGGCTGTGATCACAGCTCTGCAGTGTCTGTTACAGACCACGTGCATGCATTTGCAGCACTGAAGGAGCCATAAAAATACTTGTCACAACAGATGATCCCCTTGGAGGAGGTGATGGGCAAGAGCAAGAGGAATTCAGGCTGGGGCAGAACAAGCAGTGAACCACATCCCACCGAGACTGAACGCAGCTGTGAGGTGTCTCATTTTTTCAGGTCTGCCTCCCAGGGAGTCTAAGCAGCCAGAACAGATGGAAACTCACCACAAGGTACCCCTGGAATTTGTTTGCGAGATAAAAGAAATCGCCTTGTGGGTGCTCACCCTGAAGCTGGCTCTGGTGCAGGTAGAGCAGGTGCACCCTGGGCAGCGATGCGGTGCTGAAGGAAGCACAGTCAGTACATGTGCATTTGAGCAACTTTGACTTGCCCCAGGAGAGCAGATGGCTTGTGTTTGCATTTATAATGAACAGCAGAAGGCAAGGTTTGTCAAAAGGGAAGGTGTGTTTAGTTGGTGTTATGCCTAGGAGAAGCTACTCTGTGCCTTGTGCAAGCTGCTCATCTTCTGGGTGATTTGACCCTTGGTAGACTATGGAGTGCCCATGTGTGGAGGGCATAAGGAGATGCCAGGACAGTGCTGTTCGTGAAATGCTAATCATCAGTCATGGCATTTCCAAGGGAGAAGCACTCCTCTGGCTACATTTGTCATTTTTTGTGGGCTTGAGGAAGCTGGCTAGGCTGAGTCAGCTCACAGCACTCATTTTGCTAACCAGAAGGCAAGCAAAACCCCAACCAAACATAGGAAGCAAGTATTTAATAAATATGGTGTTATGTCTAAACACCAGCTGCTTATAGAGGTAAACATCACAGTGCAGATATTGAGGATTAACACAGTTTAAGGTCACGGTTTCAAAACACAGATGTTTGGATAAGTTGAGAGTTGCTTAAGGCAGAAGTTTACATGACCTCTTTTTGTTGTTCTTCAGGAAACCATACTCTTAATTATTAAATTTGTAAAACACCTTTACCACTGGTCCACTTTACGCCTCCGTTTGCAACAGTCTGTCTTTTAGCTCACACACAGCAGAGCAAACTCCTTTTAAACAGCTGTTTTTGCTGAACATGAATATCACATAAAAGCAAAATTAATTGCTAAAATGAAGGATGATAGCTACAATATTTTATATTTATACGCTACTTCCAAGAGATCTGGAGATGAAGTCAGAAATTCTGAAAAGCACATGCAGTTTACTGAAAGGTGGATCATCTTTCAGTGTTTGCGGCACTATTATTTATTAATGATGTTTTTCATCCATTACATTGAGCATTTGCTTATTGAAAGCTGCTTGCTGTCTGGAGAGTGGAGCCACTCATTCAATGACATACATGTTAGGTGGAGCAATCCCCCATGTGCGCAGCACTGAATGTCAGTGTCAGTTTTCTAACTTAACAAACTGGTTGGAGAGTCTGTCTCCTGGTTTTTGGTGATACCCTAACTGTGGTATCAAAATAACTGTCTCCTGGGAGCCTAAATAATTCTGTTTAAAACACAGCATTATCATAATCCCAGCTCGCTCTCTTTTCCTCAATGTCATTTCATTAAAAAGAGCCTGAAGAGACTGAAAATCTGACAAAAAATTCCAGATAATCTCCAGGTCTGCTGCCACACAGGAATATGAGAGTAGATATGGAGAGAACGCCTGAGCTCCACAGGGAAAAGGCATGTTTCAGCTATTCTTTGGGTGCTGACCTGGCTTCCTCAGCTAAAGCCACACATTCTTTTTCTTCGGTAGATTAATATCACTTTTCTTGTTGCTGTGATGGGCACGTTCATTCCAGGCAATGGGAAATATGGACTCTGTTCCTTGCTGTTTACAGGAAAGAAAATATTTCTTTCCCATTCACTAGCTGGACCACAGACTCTGTGCATTGCGTATTCCAGAGGGAAGGGAGCACTAAAGGACCTCTGGCCTGTGTACTCCATTGGGTTGAAAGGGCCTGTGCTGCTGCTCTCTAGTGCTTCCACTGCAGGTGTTTTACATTGCTCTGCTCTACTAAGTTGCTAGACCAAGGATCAGACAATACCTGCACGAGGCTAGAATTCGGTTCATGTTCACTTATACTTGTTAGTTATTATTTACATCTTGTAAATCTTCTGATTAGTTCTGCCAGCATCCAAGATACCTAGGGCACTGCTATTGCATCAGATGCAATTTTAACTTTCATCCTAACCCCATGAGACCCTGTTCAGTAACTGCTTTTCTTTCCTTTCTTTTTCTTTCCTCTGGAACCAGCAGCTGGGGAAATTTGTCTTGAAGAACATGTCTGACAGTGACAGAAGAGGGGTTAATAGAGTATGAACTGTAACTCCCTTGTCACATAGTAACCCTGGGGGGAAAAGCCTTTAATTGTTTAGGCCTGGGACCTATTTATGTACCACATTAACATCCTGAAGCCTAGACTCTCATTCACCAATTCCTATGTCTAGTGATAGCGTGTCCATTTAAACTAACATGCATTTTTTCAAAAGATATATTATCTTTAAAAACTCAAATGAGGAAAAATTTACCATGTCCCCTGCTTATCTGTTGCTGTATTTAATTACTTCACTGCTTACAATTGAACATGTCTATTCTTTTATACATTAGTAATAATCTTCTACATAAATTCTCCTGAAGAAAACAGGAATATTACATATTTATTTGTTTCAGTGGGGATCACAAGAATGAGGGGCTTTGAGTGTGGAAAGATGGGAGACTGCTGTGAGTGTCTGGATTGTGGCTTGAGGGGGTGTTTTGAGCATGTTCAACCATAAATGTCTGTATCTGGCAGCATATTAAAATAGCCTCTATTCTTAGCTTACAGACAGAGGTACAAGGGACCATGCAGCTCCTTGTGATAACTGGTAAGACACTGCGTGTCTTATTATTTTTCTTTTCAGTTAAACAGAGTGTGTCCCTTTCCTAGCAAGGTTGCTCCTGTGTTGCTGAACTGGCAGAGGAAGTGTGGCAATAGGATGGTAAACTTTTAGGCATGAGATGTCTCAGACACTTTTCAGCACTTTTCAGTGCTCACAGGCACTTCATGGTATGGAATATCCATTGGGCCCAAGGGGTTGCCCTGTGGTCATTATCTATCAGGGCTTCAAAAAGTGTTACATACTAGTTTAATTGTGTCTGTCTAATAAATAATTACTTCACTGTGCCCTGTAATCCAGTTTGTATTTGATGTGTCACTTTTAGTAACCTGAAGAATTTTTTATTCAGGAGGCTTTATTTGTCCTGCTTCTAACGGAGAGCTCATATCTTTTAATTAAAACCAGGTTTTTCAACTCACTGACTTAAAAATAAGAAATAAAATAAGGAAAAGAACATAATCTATGCTGATGGCTTTGTTCAGTATGTATGAGCAGAGCACAGAAAGAAGAAACAGCAGTGCCCAGTTTGTGATGGTGCACAGAACGGCAATGACATGATACAGATAAGAGGACTGGGCAGAGAGGGCAGGAGCTGGCCTTGGTCGGCGTAAATGCAGCATAACCACATCCAGCTCTACTTGATGCTGCACCCAGGGGCACGAGTCAGTGTTCGGTCTGTGTTATTTCTGTGTAACTGGCTTGTGCCAACGGCTTTTGCATGGAGAAGGGAATGCTGTGTAATCACCTCTCATTGTGTATATATTCCTAGTGGAGTAGCTAATCCTTTGGTTTTGACATCATAATTAGTAAGAGAGAAATTATTATGTCCCCAAAGCAAAGGCAATTTCAGAAGTGAGGGAAAAAAACCCTGCACAAAACCTCAGCTAGAACTGTTAGACTTTGAATGTAGAAATCTGTTTTTTATGCAAATGACCTAATTAAAGAAAGAGTAAGATCTAGAAGGAAACTGGGAGTGCTTTAGTTTTGTATGATGGGGTGGGATGAGCTTTAAAGATCACGTAACCAGCTGCTGTCTGCATTTGATTTCTTCATCTTGAGTGTTTAGGTCCAGTTTCTCCCTATGCAAATCAGCCTGATATAGTTTTTTCCTTCCGAGTGACAGTAACTGGCATCATTTCAGGATATGACCTGCATTTACAGACTCTGCTGACCTTCTTCAGGGTGTGTATATATTTATTTAAATGATTTGTCTACTGATATATGGCAGCTCAGTGAAATGACTTGTTGGCACATTAACCTTTCAAGCATCTTTTTTTAAGTGATTATTAGATCAACTTTGAAAGGATACTGGCTATTACCACAATTTATTTTATATCTACTGTAATACAGCATTTGATTTTTTTTTTTCCTGTAACACTCTGGCATTTACACGAAATTTCCCATCTTCTTCTAGTTTTAGAAGTTTCAATCTCAAAGCAGTGCTATTACCAGACTGCCACCTATGCGTGAGCTTAGAGCTTCCCAGCTGTAGCAGACCTCAGCTGCTGCCTGCAAGCGCATGAACCCCAATCTCTTTGTTTCAGTTCCCGAGCCCACTGTCTGACACAGGGACAGGCACATCTGCTGCAGGGTTTGTGTCTGGCAGTGATGCTGATGTGCTGGGGCTGGGCACCCCAGCAGCACCCCTTACCCAGGCCACCTGCCTGGCTGGTGCACGCTGTGAGCGTGGTGGCCGTTTTCTCTGTTAGGGTAAAAGCCATTTAGTCCCTTGTACTTGTCTCCCTGTGAACCTATTAATACCCTGTAATCAAGCCACCTTTCACCTTCTTTTAATAAACTAAACAAATTGAGCTCTTTAATCACTCACTGTTGAGCATTTCCCATAGATCTTAATAGTTTCTTCAAGTCCTTTCTGAGTTTCCCGAGCCTTTAAAAATATCTGAGTATCATCTGTAAGCCTCAATCACATTTCATGAACTGTGCCTGGTGTTTAAGGGATGAAAAAATAAGAGAGAAAAAGAAATGGAGCTCCACACTTGTACATGGATAACATTAGCTAAGACATCTGGATGAATATCATTGCTTGAAGCAATGTTCATACTGTTGCTTCTGGTATCTGAGGAGCAAATAGCCTCCCGTTTAATTTATACTGTAATAAAATCTCATATTGATTTTAATAAAATTGAAGACAATAATTCTGAATGAAATCCCTGAGGCAGCTTCTCCATAAAAACTGACTCTTATTTTCTTTGCACATGTACGTTGCAATTTGTGTCTGAAGTGAGCTGGGACATTGTTTTATGAAGACCTGGGAATAATTTTAAGTACAATGTGAAGAAACCCTTCTTAAGAAAGGAGATGTTTGAAGAGCTGAGCACAGACCCCAGTCCTGACATTGTGTAGGTGCTGTACAGCTCATGGTGATACAGTGGTCTTGCTCCTGTCCCCATCTTCCTCTTCCTTGAGGTGACAGCATGTAGATGACTAAAGGTGATAAAGGCTCAAGCAGACATTAGGATGCCCTGGACAGCTCTGGTGAGTTGGTATTTACTAAGCTGCCGTGGAATTTGCATTTTACAAATCTTTAGTGTTTGCTGCCCAGCCTGCATAAACAAATTTCTTCTGTTCAGCCCTGGCAGTAAGTTTAGTTGTGCATGAGAATTTGCAGCAACGAGATGTAGAAATGAGATCTGCTGAGGAAAAAGCCAGCTTCAATATAATGAATATTCACCTTGATGTTCAAATCTCACTTTGGCATGTGTTGCCCAGAAGAGCTGCTAAGAAGAATTAGGATTTCATTGTTAAATGAATATTCAGTAAGCTTTTAGTGCTGCTTCCTTCTACTCCCTGAAACCAAACTCTCCAGTGCGACATCTCTAATCAGTTTTGTTTCTCAAGTGCTAAATAGCAAAGGAAAAATGCAATGCAACAGGAGGGAGATGCTGCAAAGGAATGCAGCTCGAGGGTGCACAATTTGTTGTTGTCATTAAAACTGGGTCCAGGGGAGATAGAAGTCGTGTTTTGAAAGGCAATGCCTCTTTCTCTGCCCAGGGGCCCTGCCTGCAGAGAGGAACCTCCAAGAGAACAAACCAGAATAATAATTGCAATCACCAGTCCCCTGCTTTGTGACTGGAATGGATACAAACGGAAATACCGAACATTACGTTTATCATCAGAAAAAGCTTCTTTGCTGTGAGGGTGGTGAGACCCTGGGATGGGCTGTAGAGAGGGAGGGTGGCTACTGTCCTGGGAGATACCCAAGCCTGGCTGGTGGTGGTCCTGGGCAGCATGCTCTGGGTGATGTCCTTGAGTGGAAGTGAGGACCTTTTACTGGAAATCACATATGTGACAGTCCTTTTCTCCTTCCCACCTCCAAATCTGCCTCAGTCATTCCTGAAAACAATACTGAGAGTTGCCTCAGTTGCAGGGAAGCCCTTTTAAGTCAAGTGTATTCCTGGCTTTGGAAGATACACCTTCCCAAGCAAACAATGAGATCAGCTGTGCTGAGCCTGAGAGTTCTCAGATCTTCTAATTAGGCTGATGTGGCTTCACCAGCAGGGTGTTTCTCTAACAGTCAGTAACTGATGCGGTCAAGCTGTTCCTACAGCAGAGTGCATCCCGCTAGACTGGGGCATCTCAGGCTGATAATGGGAACTCTGCCAGGGCTCCCAGGCTCAGCCCTGCTGGGTATCCCTCCTGTCCCATGTGCATTGTGTCTCTCACTCCTTCATCCAGCTGCAACACCTCTGCACCAATTTAACCCTGCACTGAGCCTGGTGGAGCTGCCTCTCTGCTCCCTGCAAACTGAGTCCTGCCTGGAAGGAGGCCAGAGACCCTCAGGAAGAGATCAGTGCTGCCTGGGAATACATCTCTGTTAGCAGCAGCATCAGGGAGGAGGATTTTCTCTGACCCAAACAGCCTGTCACCTCTGCAAGCAGCAGGCTTATTTGGGGTGAAACTTACCAGAACTTGGGTAGCTCAGAAGCCTTGAAGATTTTGCCAAATTCCTTGGAAGGAATAAAATAAAGGATAAAATAAAGGATAAAATGTATTGAAAGAAGGTGGGATGAAGATGAGGAGGAGAGCTGTAAGGTGATCCCCTGACCAGCACAGTTAAAGAAGGTGATTTTCCTGATATTCTCAGGAACTCAAGTCAAAAAATTGTATCACTGAGAGTCAAAATATTCCTCTCACATTCACTAAACCCAGAGAGTCTACAGCACCAGGCTCTGAGCATTGTCCTCAGCCAAACCCACTACGGCTGGCCAGGCCTTGCCTTCCCAGTCTGGGCAGCAAGTAAAGAGCTTCTACTAATGAAGCCTTGGCTTTCTGAAGCAGGTTTTAGTTCCTTGGCAATGTAGTATTGGGTTGTTTGTCAGCAGGCTGAATGCTGAACAGGCAAGCTGATCACGTCCTTTTTCCCTGGCCTGCCATGTCAATCAGGAGGTGGCACGTTCCCAGTCTCTGGGGAGGAGCTGCAGGAACAGAAATGGGAATTAACAGCTTCAAACCTCACGCACGTGAATGCAGGGAGAAAGGGAATGTGAAATTCTGGATGACAGCCTATTTTATTTTTTTAACCCACTCAAGCAGCAGCTGCATCCATGGAAACTGCCTGCGTGAGATCTTCCTGTTTGTTTTTCTCCAGGATTTCTGTGCTGGCAGTGTTGTCACCAGACACCACGTAACCAGTTAAAATTCTCTGCTCAGTTACACTCTCTGCCATGGGAGACCTCAGTGCTCTGTGCCCCCTGGCCATGGCAGAGGATGGGCAGCCATGGGACTGGCCAGAGGTGCAAATGGGCAGAGCAGGGGCAGAGGGTGCCCAGGGCAGCAGCAATGCCCCTGCTCCTGCTGGGGCCCCTGACACCCTAGGGCTGCAGTGCACAGGCTGGCAAGGAGAATAGAATCTTTCAGCTGGTTTTCCCCCTTGAATCATTGAAATTGAATCATTGTTATTAAATAATAACCCAAATGTGAGCTTCCATCTCATGGGAAAGAGTATTTATGGGGGGTAAATAATATGTATGGAGACAAAGAGAAACAGAGAGGTGTTACAGAGCGATGGACAGGGCAGACAATTAAAAAGAGACAATTGTGCTCCAGGAATAAAGAGAGTGTGATTGACAGCATGCTGCCTTGGCCATGCCACTCAGGTTCCATGTGATACAGCTGTATGGAAGGGAAGGAAGCTTGCAGGGAAGAGGACTGAACAGAACTACTCACAGAAGATGCTCTGGAGCTGAGAGGTGACATTTTCCAGTGGAGGACTGGACTGCTGGGCTGTACAGCGCAGCCAGGTCCTGCTCTGCTGCAAGTGGCTGTGTGCTGGAGATGGAGCAGGGGTTGGGACAGCATAGTTTATTTACTGGAGAGAATTTTTCAGAAGAACGAGTGAGCTGTTTTGAGTGTGTCTTTCTGTTGTATGACCCTAAATGAGGATTCAGGTGAAAACCAGAGACACCCAGACTCCTCTCCATTTGTCTCGTTCATGAAAGCCAATTTCCTTCCCTTGCTTTATGTAATTGTCTTGTCCTCAATCTAATATTCCAGGTTTATGAGGAACAACAAATCAATACCCTCTTTTTTGAAAACTGCCAATTAATTAATTGCTGGTGTCTGCCCGCATGCTGCAATCATAGTAGATGTCAGCAGTAATTAACTTTTAAAGGAAATTGTTCTTGCTGAATTTTGAACACCAGCTCAGATCCCATCTTTCCTGCATGTTCACCTGAAGGGATGCTAGGCTGTTTCCACAGGGGCATGTTCCTGACTGATGGGATGAGGAGCAGGGGCAGCTCATGGGAAAAGTGGACAGTGACACATCTGCACTGCAGCTCTGGGGACATTCTCACAGGCTTTTTGCATTAAATATGTTACTTTGGCTTATAAGAAAGTGAAAATACACGTAGAAAGCAAAGAAAAAAAATATATGCCATTTGAAAAAGAATAACCACCTTTACCAATGTAGAACAAAAATACCTGCAAGGTCTGCTTCTGCTGCTGAACAGACACATTGGCTGTTGTATCATATAGACTTAGAAGGAACATCAAACCTCAGCTTTTCTCCTGGAATACAAATTATCTTCGTTCAAAACCAAACTATATTAAGCTCTCATTGTAAGCTTATAGAGAGACTAAAGGATAAACAGGAAGAAAATGGCCTCTCTTCTGCTTGCTTTTCTTCACCAGTAGGAACATGCATTTTTTAAAGTTTTACCAGATCACTTCCCTCCTCTGAAGGTCAAGTGAGGAAGCTCAGTTGCATCTCACTGCCTCCTCCCTGCCAGGCCAGCTCCTAAAACATCAGCCTGTTCATTCAACGTTGACTGAACCTTGGACTCCGCACACTGCTGCTTCTTCACATCCCTGATTGGAGCCTTCCCCTCCCTCTGGGTTATCATGGACTGTCTGACAATCCTCTAAGTTCCCACAGGAAGTACACACCTTAACATCTCTGGTAGGTACAGAGACGGCTTGTGGCTGTCACTTTGCCCTCACCAAAACCCAGTGTCCCCTGGCACTGACTGACCATGCTGCCATGTCATGGTCGTGGAGGGCAGAGAGAGATCATCCTCCCAGCCAGCAGTGCAGGGGCTGCAGACTGCTGGGGTATAAACAAGCAAACTAAAATTGAGCCAGGACACCAGTGTTAGCAACAGTGTCTAAAACGAATATTCCAGGTTCACCGCAGATCTGCTGGCTTCACAGCTCAATGACCAGCACCACCAGCCCAGGAGCATCACCACAGCACCAGTGCCTGCTGCAAGCCACAAAATGCTTGCAAGGTGGCCTCTTAGATGGATCTGCTGAAGTCCCCTGGCTCTAAGCAATAGGGAAGAATACCTCTTGTCAACTCATCAGTGTGCTTTAAAAATAGCCCAAGAAACCCTGGTAAAACCTTAGCTGATGAGCTTTTCAGTGGTTTCTGAATTTAAATAGTTTCTTAATTCAATGGCTTTTCCCTCTCCCTTTACATGTTGCCTCAGGGTTATTTTTGCAGAATCACTTCAATTTCTTGTAACATGAACAGATTCCAATGCCAGCAGCATTGATTTGCTGTATTATACTGAGAATTAAGGGGTCGTTTGCCAGTACTGTTGCCTATAGTCAGAACCTGTTCCTGTCCCAGTCTGTTCTCTGGGGGCTGAGCTTTGGTTTGCAGCCTGCAATAGATAGGGAAGGCAGGGGCAGTGCTGGGAGTGTGGGGGATTTAGTACTGGCTTCCTGTTTATTTAACTGTCCTTGCTTTTTTGTCTCCTTTCCCCCACACTGACCTCTTTGTGCTTTCAGCAGCATCTGCTGAAAGCAGGAGGTGAGGGGGTGGCATCTGGCAGGAGCCTCACCTCAGGTTCTGGACACAGGTACTGTTGGGGCAGGCACACAAACTACCTGAACTGTCTTCCACCAAAGCTGTTTTGGACAGCAGAGGAGGATAGAGCCATGAAAACTCTTCTGACCTCTTGTTTAAAAACATTTGGAACAGCAGCATTCAGTCTGGCAAAATATTTTTCAATAAATCTTGAATGTGGCAGTTACATTTTCTATACTGTGCTGGAAAAAGGATTACAGTATACTTACTGCAGAGACAGGAAGATTGATTCTCACTTGGAAAATCTGTCAGATTTCTTGATTTAGAGAGCTGATGATTGGTGGAGTGTTTAGGCTTGATTTATATCAAGTTTTCTTTCTCGCTTGCTTGCTTTGTCACTTTTTTCCCCCTGCATGTTGTTTTAATGTTAACATGAGTTAGTCTTATCCTGAATGACTTTTTATTTAACAACTATTGAGGGGAGTTTGGATGTTTTTGATATTCAAGTCAAAACTCTCTTCTCTAATACTTGTTTGGTCAGAGTAACATGACTGACTTTCACTTTCATGAGGTTTAAATGAAGTCACTGTACTTTATGGCGACAGACATTGGAATCCAACCCTTTACTCTAAAGAATGGATAGATGCTTGTTCCCCGTGGAAAAGCCTTCTTGGCCCCAGAGAGCTCTGCAACAAATAGTCTAGACCTTTAAAGATTAAGTTACTGTTTTCTTGGCCTAGCCATGGGAAGGAAGGTGGATCACACTCATAATTCCTCCAGGTCCTGGTGTTGCTGTCAGCACTCTGAGCAGTTTGGCTCACATCTAACAGTGTATGATAACCCTGACTGCAAATGAACACATGCGTGTCAAATGTTTAAAGATGGTCCTCCAAAAATACCCATTAGAATTTAACATTTACACTGTATTTTGAAGGGAAATTCTTTGCTTTATATTCTCCTGCTCAAACACACCATGTGGCTGAGCAGGGCTGTGAGTGAGTCATAGCTGTATGTGCATAATCTTCGTCTGATTGCATTGGTATTGAATTGCAGGTAGAGCATAACAATGATTTAACAAAAATATCTTTGCAAGTGTCTAGTATTGATGGGAAGGACATTGTACATTTGCAGTGAAACTATATCTCTGCAGTGAGGTCAGCTCATGACCAGTTTAGTCCTCTTGGCACCAGGGATGGGTGGAAGCCAAATCCGGCTTTGACCAAACCCCACCTGGTGCAGGTGGGAATTTTACCCTCCATACACCTTTCAGCTAATTAGCAGACATCTAGATTAATCTCTTATTAAATCTTTTGTGAACCTCTAACAAAAAATGGATTTATAATTAATGTAGGCATTCTTATCAAATCCATATTAGGGTACTTGTTTGAGACCACTGACACTTAATTGGAGGTGTTGCTAAGTGCTTCTCCTTCTACAACAGCAGTTGTGGTTCCTCCCTGAAAGCATCAAACCTGAGGCAGATATACCCATCAGGAGGCTCCTCAGCTGGTGGTGAGCTCAGAAACTGAACAAATAATTCAGGCCCACTCCTCCTATTTTTAGTGGCTGTGTGCAGTGTGTCTCTTGGTGCACTGGGTGTTTGAAGGTGATTTCAGGTTCACATCCCAGTTCACAGATGGCTCTCAGAGCATGCCTCTCAGTCACTAATCATCCCTCCCTGAAGGAAGTGGGAAGCTATTTGGATGTGTTCTGGCCATAGTCAAATTATAGGCAAAACACACTGTTCAAACCCTGCCTCTCACAAGCGAGGCCAGATCCTCAGCTGCTACAGCACCCTTTTAATTATACATGTGGAAACAGTTCCCCAAAATCCATCTGGTTTCCTTCACTTGCGTCTAGAAACCTAGAATTACAATCAGCACTAAATTGTAGCTGGGATTGTATTACATGATTGCTTAGATTATTGGTGCTGTTTCTGAATTTTCTTTTTCTACATTTTTCCGAGGATGTGACAAGTAGTGCTCAGATAGAGTCCTATAGCTGCAGGGTGAATATCACCTTCTCAAATACAGCCTAATGGAACTTTCATTCCTTTTGTACTCCCATGGAAATAGAAGTTGGGCTGGATAAGATCACACATGACTGTTACCATAATTTTGCTCTGTGTCAGATACGATCTCATCAGAGCTTGACAGTATCACTAATTTGAGAAAAGGGCACAAGCATTAGAGCTGAGATACGCACCCTTTAGCAATCCTTCCGTTTCTGGGGAAGGTTTCTGGAATGCAAATCATTGGGCATTATGCTCTGAAACGTTCCAATAACTTTTGAACCACAAAATTATGTGACTGTCAGAATTGAGGTCACTTCTACTCCTCCTCCTCATCCTGCTCCCCTGTACCTGAATACAAATCTGAAAGATGTAAGCTATTAGCATTCCAATGGATTTCCTTTTCCATATGAAAAATGAAGGCTTCATTTAAAAAGTAATTTTAGTGTTAAGTTACCTATTTATGGTGGGTCCTGCACTCAGCTTGCATGAAGCAGATGTATAAATAGTCTTTCTAACCAAGGGCTAAATCTTGGTCCTGGCTCTGAGACAGTGCATAAGGAATAAACCCATGTGACTGGATAAAATTCCAACAGAGGAATTACTTCTCTGTTTGTTAGGTCCCTGGGGGTATGCAAGTTCTGCCCTCCTGGGCAATAAACCAGGATTCGCAGAAGTGCCTCGAGAACTTAGGATCCCAAAACCTGCTGAATGATATGGGGGATTTCCAGCACTGATTTCCTGGGCATTCAAAAGGCCCTGGTGTTTTCTTCATGGGAGGCAGGTACCCCATGATGGCTGTGGATTCTCTGCCTCCCCATCCTGCCCAAAAGGGAGTGAAGGCTTTTCTCTTACTCTCTCTCCACAGGGAAATCAGCACTATAGAATTATTAATAGAGTTTATGGAGGTGGCTAAGCATGATTGAAAGGATGCTTGCAAATATAGGTAGAACTTGTTAGTGGCTCTTTAAAAGTGAGTAATACCATTTTAATTGTCATCCTTACTGCTATATATCACAATAAGGTTATGTTGATGGAACCATCAAGCATAGTAAATGCTCTAAGTACAATATGTTAGTACTAATTATAGAGTAATTTAACAACAATGTATATGGAGAGGGCAATTTTGCATGCCAATTCACCATGGCAAATTTAATTGTATGGAAGTAGGGGAAAGCAAAATATTTTCAATAAAGAGTAAAATGACAGACACTGGGTGGCTTTTCCAATGCTGGTGGCATTCCTGACTCCTTTTGAAAGGGTTGCTGCCACCTCACCCTACTGAGCATCCTTCTGGTACATGAATATTCATAGAGCACAGGAGATCTCAGACAGCTTGCTGGCAACAGCTCTGAGTCTCCTCAACCAAAGCAGAAGTGTGTTATTCCTCATTGAGGCAGGTAAGCTTTGAGTGGAAGTGATGTGAAATGGTAATGGAGAATGCACAGATAGAGCCCTGGGTCATTTCCTTTTTATTAAATTGCAAGAAATCAGAAGCTGTTACTCACTGAAATAAATCATCTATCAGCATTGAGCTTTTCCCCCCTCTTTTAAGTATTGCAATTTATAGAGCTGCAAAATGGCTGAATTTAATAGGTGTATCATTGTTTTGGGTGAAATGAGTTCTCTTGCTCTTTGCCTCAAAGATACATTTTTTTATTACTAATGTAATTGCCTTTGACTGTTCTGGACCCACAAACAGTTGTTTGGGAGTATTTCTTTCTTCAGAATGATTACAAATTCTTCCTGGGAGTTGTTTTGGCAGTTCTGATACTGTTACTCCCAACAGAGATAGAAGCCCGTGCATATTAACAGACCTTAGTTTTAACATTTGAGGCTTTTCCATGTTAAACTTAATTCCTGTTTTTGCCAACCTTTTGGTAACCCTGCTCCAGTGTGAGCTAGCAGTGCAGCTTCTGCTGATGGGAAAAGGCAGCTAAGTACTGTGACTCTGCATTTGTCTTGCTACTCTCATTATCACAAAACCTGAATTCTGTGCTACTTCAGAGCAGCATTTTCCCCTCTATCAAATCACTTGATGATTCCCTTGTCTGTTTTAGTGCACAAATAGCAATAGGGATCTCTTCAAACTTGCAACTTGCCCTTTGAAATTGCTTTTAATGTTTTTTTGCATGGGCAGTTTATCAATTGTAATAATTTTTTTAATGAACATTTTTATTACCTTGAAATGGCTGAAGGAGATGATCCCCAGCAGCTGATAAACCAAATGTTAGAAGTCAATAGAATGACGCTAACTTTTACCAGCTAAAGCAATGGTTCTTGACAGCCCTAGAAGAGAAGGATGACTGACTCCTGAACCATGTAACTGCCTGGCAAAGCTGAGGTAAATTCAGCGGGGGTTTATCTCGGAGGATGAGCTGTGCCATTTGCTTCCTGGTAGGTGATACTGTACCACGGCTTGTGAGATTCACTCCCAGAGACAGAACATACCCTCCCCTCTCTGGCCCGCAGAGATTTTTGATTAAGACCTAATGCTGGCTGCCCGTTCCGGGATCCCTGGAGTGCCACGGAGATGACAGCTCCCTAGCAGGGAAGCGAAGTGCTGCCACAGCGGTGACGCTGTGAAATCCCTTACAGGCGAGGGATTTCCCTGCGCCGCTGCCCTGCCCGGCCGGGCTGCCGCTCGAACGCTGCCTGGGCGCCTCTGCCTCGCCCGTTGTGCTCGCCGCCGGTGGCCAGCGGCACTCGGCAGGCATTTCCCGAAGGAGCTGTGCCTCGGTGTTTGCGTGGAGCGGGCTGTGGGTGGCTCTCACCAAATGTGGAACTCTAGAGGTGCGTGGGTGCGTGTTCAACCCCAGCAAGGCCTGGGTCTGCTTCAGGCTGGGTGCCGTGGAGGGGAGGGAGCCGAGGGAATGCTGGAGCCGAGGGGATGCGAGAGCTCAGGTGGATGCTGGAGCCGGGGTGCTGGAGCCTGAGGCGTGTGGCAGCCCAGGGGGATGTGCCAGCCCTGCTTCCCAGCACACCTGACTCCCGGGGCTGGATGATCCACTGAAGCACCGGCTGGCAGAAGCCAGGTTCAGGTAGTGGGCTCTGGGAAAGGCTGGACTGGGTCACACCTGAGCACAGTGAGAAACTGACCAGGGTTAATTAATCCCAGGTGTAAATGCTTAGAGCAGTGGATGCACTGGGGCTTCTTTGCCAGCATCTGGAACTTGCCTATAGACTTATTTCAAATTAAACAATAAGCATTTGCATCTGTAAGCAAACAGTTGTTAAATTTGCACAAATAATCAATTTGTTCCATCCCAAGGATTTCCAATCAATATTGCATTCCAGCAGAGAAATAATGTAATAAGGCATTATTAGAATAATGTGTTCGTTTGTTGATACTCACAACTGACTTCAAATCTTTATTTTAATTAATTCGTAGATTAGTTAAATAAAAGTTTAAGTTAATAAATAGAAGTTAATTAATTTTAATTCTGGTCTTTTTATTAAAATAGTTTTATTGTACTCCTAGTACAGATAAAATTGTCAAGTTTGACCAGAAATGGACGTAGCTTTTATTTCTCCACACTGGGGATGCAGGCTTTTTATTTTGGAAAGCAATTTATAAATAACAATATGAGTTTTTGTAAGATGCTGTGGAAACAAGTTGTTTTGGAAGCTCCTCTCTGCATGGTTCTGATTAAAGGTATTTTGCATATATGCTAATGCTTTAGCGATTTTCAACTTGGATGTATTTACACTTAGCATATGTCTTGTAGTGAGCGATTAAAATTAAGGATTTTGGTTTTTCTGACTTGAGAGAAGTGAGCCGCTCCTTGTAAGTGGTGTTCTGTAAAACAAGAGTCTTCTTTACACAGCTCTGGAGAATGACAGTCAATGCATGGTTTGCATTTTCTTGTCTAATTATAATTAGCTATATATTTGCAGCAATAGCAAATTAAACATCATTAACAATCCTTGGTGAAATAATGCAGAAAATACATTGAAAGTAATTTTGTTGTGCCTCATTACATGGAGAGTGGGTAGAAGTGGATTAAGCGTTTGTAACAACCCTCTATGTTTACAAAAGCTCAGAACTTAATTCTGGTGCTGCTGGAGATTGAGCAGAAGATTTTGTTTTGTGACCCAGAAGAAATTTGAAATTTCCATTTATTTACCCTTTTTACTTACCCATCGTGCTGCCACATAAGAGAGCTGAAGAGAAAATTTGTGGGTTTATGAATGTAAATAGTCTGAGGAACAAAACAGGCCCAGGAAGGATGTTTTGAAGTCACTCAAAAGCAACCAAGCATGAACTGGGTTTGTAAAGCTGAGGTAGTCTGAACTAAACCAAGTTTTTGATGCACCTGCTTTGGCAGGTGCAATTTTTCTTGTTGTTGTTGTTTTTTTTTTCCAAGTTTATTTTCTTAATTTGGGACACTTTGAACATGGCCTTTTTCCATAGGCAGTTTTTGACAGAGCAGAAAGAGGATGAAGGGTGCTCTTGTTGGCCATCTAACAGTTGGTCCTGCACCATTCCCCAGTGCCCTTGAGTGGCCCTAATGGAGAGCTGAGGAGCCCATGAAAGGTATTGATCTTCCTCAGCAATGTAAATAACTGGAGAGGTGCTCAGGTACTAGGTATGGACATCAACACAAAACTGGAAGATAGACTAAACAAAGCAAGAGATAATAACCTAAAAGCCTGGGGAGAATCCTGTGTTATCAAAGAGCCAGGCTGGATAGCCTAACAGGATTTCTGTCCCTGGCAATTAGGACTAATCCTGTTTGTAGCTGGGAAGAAGTTGTCACAGGCAGAAGTTGTTGTCTTTCCTTTCTGAATGAACATTACAAGAAGTGAACATGTACTTAAAGACAAGGCCTGCTTCATCCTTCAGCCAGGAAATTTAGTCATGACAGTGCTGGGTGAAATTATATTTTTGGCACTGCCCAAAGAGCACAGAATTTGCATCTCTGGGCTATCCTGTGGCTCACAGCTATACCAAAGTTCTGCTGTGGGGAGGGCACAGGCTTAAATCAGCCCACACAGTGTGTAAGGTACACTCTAGGTGCATCCTATGTATTGTTGTAGTAATCGAATACACCTTAATTTATCTTCCATTTCTAACTACGTGGCCATTATTACCCTGAAAACTGGAATAACACCACTATTTGATCCCCCAAGACTGTTAGCGTGCCAAGAAATTCCTTGCGAATATACATTTTGACTGACCTCATTCTTAGTCAATGGAAAAGTGGCAGCTACAGTTTTATACAAAATTAAAATGCTTAATTCTTCCCTCCTTTTTGGAAGATTTTATGCATGCATATAGTCTGACTGTTTTCTGGGTAATGTGTAGATGTTCCATACTGATGAGAAAAGTTCATGCTTGTTTTAGGTCACTTTTTTCCCCTATGTGCTGTTTAATATTAATGACGTAAGTTGCTGTGTCAAAATATTAAATAATTGTAACCTGTACAGGAAAGGAGTTTTATTTTAACCTTTGAAAACTGTATTTACAAGTTTTAGTATATATGAATAATGCATAAAGTTAGGCACTAAGGTTATTTTCAAAGTCAGCCATTTCAGGATTAAGCTGTAGAAAACAATGAAAGAGTGGTTTCTTTCTCTTGCTCTCTCCCTTTCTTTAAATTCCCCAGGATTCAGGCAATAGCACTGAAGTCGAATGCCATTAGGATTTCTCACTAAACTTCAAAGCTTAATTTAGTCTCTGCTGGAATAAAGAAAGGCATAAAACAGGCACAGTGGAATCCATTTAAATGAGTGACTGTGGAAAAAATAGTGTTTCTAAGAAAACAAATGTTCTGCACACTCTTTTAACAGACATGCTGCAGCAGAGCGCAGTGACTCAGGTGCGGCTGTGCCCCGTTCCCGGGGTGGTGGGTCTGTCCCAGCTCTGCCCTCCGTGCTGCAGGAAGGGGTCCCAGCCCTGTGCCCCCCAGGGCAGCGCAGAGGCTCCTCAGGTCTCCGGTCACTTACAGTGTCTAAGTGACCCCTGTCTCCAGGCAGGGACTGACCTCCTGCTCCTGCGTGGGAGATGTGGGACCAGCTGCCCATGCAGCCACACACGTGTGTGTTTGTGTGTGTTTGGTAACTTTCCAGAACATCTTTGTAATAGGGTAAGGCAGCATGGAAGATTTGGTTTATTTTCTAGCATATTTGATGCTTCCTGAAAGATGCAGTTGTACTGCAGACTGCTCCTTTATAACCTCAGTCGTCAAAGAAATGTTCTTGTCATTAGCAAGGTGTTGCCTTTAAATCACTTCCCTCTCTGTGTTTTTCATTCACTGTGACTTGATTTTTTTTTCCTATGAAATGAGCTGTATAATTCTGCTATGGTGGTACTAAGTGCTTTATTTCATAAGTATTATAGGTTAATGCAGCTTCTGACATATCTAAAAATTCAAGGGCTGTAATAGTCTGTTTTGCCTTCGGGATAAGCACTCATAATCCAGTCACTGCGTGACTGCAGTAACTGCTCCAGATAATGCAGTGTGCTTCCAACCCACCCCACCGGTGCAGAACAGACCTGGAAAGGTCTCTCCACTGTGGTTCATAGGACAAAATTATTTTTGTTATCAGAACTTTTAAGAGCTTGCGATTCCATAGCTTCTCCTCCCCACACACCTTGGAGCCCTCCATTGGGCATGATGAAAGGCAACAGCAGCAAAAGCCATGCGGGCAGCTGGATGCTGTTCCCTGCACTGGGGCAGCACCTGAAGGAGCTGTAGCCAAGGCTTTGGTGAGCCTTGAACTGCAGAAAAATCCCACTTGGTGTCTCCAGGGTGGGCAGGAGGCAAGCTGGTACCTGCAGACCACCCTCCTGTAGGCCAGGGT
Source organism: Melospiza georgiana (assembly GCF_028018845.1). Lineage (NCBI taxonomy): Eukaryota > Metazoa > Chordata > Aves > Passeriformes > Passerellidae > Melospiza > Melospiza georgiana. The sequence continues at coordinate 13,399,963 of NC_080448.1, read as the reverse complement.
GTGACAAGCAGGCTCCAAGAGCAGGGGCAGGACACAACTCTGCAGCAAGAGGGCAGGGAGAGACTGCATTGATGACATCACATTTCCTCAATCAGAGCTGATTTCGTTTAAAAATCTTTGGGCCTTTCACATAATCTTAACTATTGCATAAAGCATTTAATAACGCACTTCAATTGTATTCCTCTTCATTTGAGGGATTGCTTGACAATGATTCATGTGATTAAGAGAAGCCATTCTCCTCTTTGCTGCTCTTTCAGGTAGCTTGGTCAAAACCATGCAGCCATTAGTGGTGATCATGCCCCATGTCTAGAAATTATACACTTCCCAATAAGATTTTAACATTTTCTGTGAATTGCTCTGTTTGTATGCATGATGGTGCATGATGGTGCAACCTGAGGGGCCTTCAGACTGAAGAACCAGGGTGTGTGGATGGTAAGTGTGATGGGAAAAGCTCCTGGTCTGGGAACCAGCAACTGAAGATAAACAGGTGCTGTGTAGATGGAGCTGAGAGATGGATGTGTTTGCTGGTCTGATGTGCAGGAGGCTAAAAAATGTAACATCGTGGTTCAAAGGGGAAGAGCAGATTTACAGTCCCTTGTATACACATTTTGTACAAAATGTATAAAAACAAAGAGGTAGCCCCTGTACCTCAGCTATTAAGAAATGGTTGGCTACAAATTCTTTTTTTTGTTAAATGAGCTGATTTCTGGCATTACAGAGCTAATGCACATTCATAATTTTTGCCAGCTCTAATTTTAGCCACTTAGAGTCTTCATTACAGGACATATGTGTAATTAAATTGCCTTCTTGAGAGTTTACAGCCAGTCCTTGCTCACTATTTGCAGATTTGAAATGATCAAAATGTTTTTAAAATGATCCTGTAATGCTAGATAAGACTGGAAAAGCAATGTAATAAAATGTCATTCTCACAATCTTCATGTTTTGTGGTGGGCCCAAATCCTGGTTTGTGGTCTCAAGCATGTAATTCAGTGGGGCTAAGAGCAGTTTCTTTCTGTGAAGTATCTGTGCTTTTTCCATAGGCTGCGCTCAAACTTTGTGGGATGTGACCCACATCCATGAACAACAACTACTGCCCAAATGAAACTTGGAAGACCTTTAATGCATAATTTCCAAAAGAATCAGTTCTTTACTAAGTCAGAGTGGAGATGGTGCTAGTCCTGTTCTGTAGCATCCTTATTTATCTGCTTTATGGGAATGTTTCTATACCTGGGTGTTTGTGTACTGTCTGTGGTGCTTGGTACTGGCACGGTATGATTTGGGATTTTGTCCTTGGAGTGCAGGTGTGTGTGAGCTGTGTTCCTGCGTGGGGGCTGCGTGGTGTCCCGGGGGGCTGTGCCACCCTGCGCAGGCACCTCAGGGTCTCACCCCTTGTCTTTATCTGGGCTTACAGCACCCAAACTGAGTGGGGGGTTTTGAGCTGTATCTCTTGCATAAACAAAAAGAGTTCCTGTTTTCCTTGTGAACCAGCTCAGTCCACCACAATCCCTCACACCTTTGTGGCCCACCAGACCCTTACTGCACTGAGCATTAGGGATGGGGGTGTGACAGCCCCACAACAAGCCCCATACCAGGCAGGTGGCACAGAGATGAGCCACGTGTGGGGTGTAAACAGGGAGAGGCTTGGGTTGAAGGGTACTCCATGTCCTGTATTGCTTTTAAAGCACCAATGATACAAAGGCAGAGGAAGTTCAGCTCCCTTTATATAAACTTGTTTTATTAAAATTAGTATTTTCACTCAAATTTTTAAGAAATCCTTTACTTCACATGAACAGAAGCGTCTTGCAGCAGGGCAGCTCCTTTGGCCACAGGGATTAACCATCTCCAAGCTGCCCAGTGGCCCAGGATCATGGGGCCAGCTGCCCTGCCAGCCCTGGGTGCCCCCGTTCTCTCCCCAGCTGCACATGGGAGGGTTCTGTCCCCACGGGCTCCTGCTGGGTCAAACACACCCAAGGTGACTGCAGGAGTTAAAAGTCAAACCTGTATGGCTGCTGCAGGGGCCTCCAGAGCGCAGCTCTCAGTAGCTGTGGTTTTCCAGGTTGCACTGCCTTGGAGTTCCTCCAGGGATTTCAGGGATGAGGTAGGAGATGTGATCCTACCCCTGCTGGGGCCAGAAGGACTGAGGTTCACCCTCTTTGCCCCTATTCTCCAGGTCTTCCCAGCTGACCATTTCTAGAACCAAGAGCACTGACCATGGTGACATTTGGCTCTGGTGTCCCCCCAGACCCACCATGACTCTGAAGATGAAGAGATGGAGGTGGAGAAAACTGTGTCAAGCCTCTAGCACAGGTGGCACTCCCTTCTCTGCCACCCCTCTGGGGTCTCCTCCATGCCCCTGGAGCCAGGTTTGGGGCTCTTTGGGGCTGACAAAACCCAGGCATTCTCAACTGCTGCACAGCTCAGCAGCCTCCACAAGTATCTTTGCCATAACTGCTGAAGAGGTCTGGTCTCTTTTTTTTTTTTTTTTTTTTTTTTTTTTTTTTTTCCTTATTTGTCTGTGGGGGGTTTTTTGGTTGGGGTTTTTTGTTTTTTTTTTTTTTTTTTGTTTTTTTTTGTTTTTTTTTGTTTTTTTTTGTTTTTTCCTTTTTTTTAAGAAAAAAAACCACTTCATTTTTAACCACAGCAATGTGATAGCAGCCTATCATCTTGGCACATACTCCCTGGGCAGCCCAGAGAAGTTTCTTCCCTTTAGGGCTTCATCCACTGTCAGGATGTATCTGTTGATAAGATCTTTCATTTCCTGGGTGAATGGCTCAAAATTCTTCTGCTTAGCACCAGACCGCTTGAAATTCCCGTCCCTGTTGTTCTCCACACAGAGCAGCCGGTCCTCTGTCACTGTCACATTCAGAAACTCCACCATCTCCTTCAGCTTGGGGATGAGGCTCTGCTTCAGGTCCTCATAATGGACAACGAGCAGGCGCTTCCCATACTTCAGCCACTCCAGGACATGGGAGGCCCACCAGGAGGCATAGCTGTTCACGAAATCTGGCCACTCTGGATCACCAGGAAACCATGAAAATGAGACAGTTACCCATGCTGCATGTCAGCAATTTTCCTCTGCTTTAGACATTAATGATACCTTGATTTCTATTTGCTCTTTTTCATAATTTAATTTCCTGAAGTCAAGACAGTCCTAGTGAAAGCTTTTGGGCTGGACAAAGAGCATTTGTGGCTGAAATGTAACAATTTGCAGTTTGCAGTATGGGAAAGCCATTCCCAGCAGACTTTTTCTGGGGGCTATTTTGTCAGTTTTTGATGAATAGGTCTTGAGTTGTGACTGATGAAAGGTGATACATCAGCTTGAGAAAGAATGTGCTGTGACACAGGACACTTTTCCCCCCAGCCCTCTGCCAAGCCCCAGCTGTTATGCCTAAAATATGTACAAGGAGAAATGGAAGCCAAGTGGCTTTTCTGCTGCAGAGTCTAAATGCAGCAGTGTATCCAGTGGGGAAATTACAGTCACCAGCCAGTTGCCAGTCAAACAGCTGGCTGGCAGGTTCTGAAGCCTTTTTATGTGTTCAGGGGACACTGAATTTCAGGTCCACTTATTGCAATTATCCTTATTTTTCTGCAGTGCGGTAGCACCTGTGCAGTGCTGTAAAATATCCATCATGAAATGCCATGCTCCATTGGATCCTCCAAATTTAAGTTAGATTTCTCATGGTTATTACATGCTGTAAGGGCAAATTTTCTTCACCTCAGCCTGGCAAATGGGCTGTGCAGAGGAGCCTTGTACATGGACATGTTTTCTATGCCCAACAGTGCAGTGATGCTCCAGTGTGCCTGTGGTAATGGTGCTGCCCTCCCTCCCCCTCTGGGGGTGGACATGCAGCAAGACCACAACTGCTCGCACTGTGTAGGTGCCAGAAGTTTTGGGATTGATCTCAGCTGTAGCAGGACTCAAGTCCCACTGAATTTGTTAGCAGCACTCACTCAAGTGTTAGTATGTCCCCGCTCCCCCGCGCTCTGAGGAAATGGGTTTCCAACCAGCTTGTGCTGGGGTAATGCTCACCTTTGCTCTTCCAGTTGCGGTCAGTGGCATAGCCCAGATGCCCGGCGTATTTTCTGTTGAACTCTGCCATCAGTGATTTGTATGGGTTCCTTATCAACAGGATCGCCGAGTCGAACATTTCAATCTCTGTCTTGCCACTTTCATGTGTTTTCACACAGATGGTCCTTCTACTTCTCCAGTGGTCTTTTTCTCCTTTAAAACCTGTTTTACAAGACAGGATTATTGGCTGTTTCGCCTGATTATATGTCTGTGCCTTTTCCAGCTAAATCATTCCCTACAGTGGTGTAAAGCTGGTGTGACATTACCTGTCAGCTAAACGATGGCTGGAGCCCCGGCCACCACTCTGGATACGTGCTGGCAGCCAGGCTATCCCTCTGCTGGGGGAGGCATCCTCAGCCCCACACTGCAATTAGGCAGCTTTTCACAGGGCCGGTGCTGGATGCTTGCTGAGCCTCTGCCACCTCAGGATATTAGTAACGTAAGTAGTAATTACACCTCAGAATAATTAGTAATGTTTGAAAATTTAACCTACATGTTTGCTGAAGGGTCTTACCCACAGTGTTTAGGTAACTGGTCTCTTGGACCAGCCTGTGAGGTGGGAGCAGCGGTTGTGTGAGCACGGGGCAGCAGGGCAGGCAGTGTGCCCATTTGCAAATGGAGAGCCTGGCTGTTGTCTGTGAGGGCAGCTGCCTGTCAGAGCAGCGTGCTGCTGGAGCTGTCCCTGCTGCCATCTGCACTGCAGGAGGCTGCTCGGGCCAGGCGTGTTTAAATTGTACCAAACATGCTGACAGCAACAGCCGTTGCTGGCTCAAGCAGAAGGATGACAGGGCAATAAGTAAAGCTCTGTGCTTTGGAAGGGCTCCCTGTGTCCCATCTCTCAGGCCCCGATACCTTTGTTGTAGAGGGCTCCATCAAAGTAATAACTTCCTGTGTAGTATCCTGTGGCATGCTCTATCAGATGGCGTGCCCATGTATTCCCAGCCCCAGGAAAGCTTGACAAAGCAACAAACACTTTGGATTTGGTGGTTAAGAATTTCCTGTCTGTGCAGCGGGTGTCTGTGAGGAGAAAAGATACTTCATTGTTAGTATTGTGGCTTTTTAATAATTCCACATACAGCTCTTGATTATAGTTTATTGCTTCCTTCTTCTCTTTCTTGGTAGTATAGCATATCAATTTGGTCTGGTTGTGAGTCAGCTACTTCCTAAAATTAATTCAGCTGTATGAGGCCAAAGAGATTATCCTCAAAGAGGTTTCTGCTGGCTTTGTGTAAGGCAATGATTTTTTGATAAAGCTGCAACAAACCATTGTACTTGCCAGCAAGTTGTCTTAAAAGGTGTTGCATAATGAGAGAATGGAAAGATGCATCTTCACGAGCATGATTGCAAGAGGGGAATTTAGAGAAAGACTGTTTCCTAAATTGCTGCCCGTGTGGTGATACCCACTACTGTGGCTCCGAGTGCTGTAAATGAGGTGAGTTTTACCCGCTGCAGTTGGGGCACGGGGGCTGTTTCCAGCAGCGGCGGCCCTGGCACAGCGAGGCTGGAGCCGGTACCTTGCACAGGTGTCTGATAGACCAGGCAGTAGGCTCCCCCAGCCGCGCTGCTGGCGTTGTGGCTCCCGCCGCAGCGCCGCCCGTCCGTGCCCTCGCGCAGCGAGAAGCGCCTGGTGGGGTATCCACAGTAGCATTCCTGCCCTCGGATCACTGCCAGCGGGAACTCCTGCAAACGAGGGAAAACAGATCCGTGTGTAAATGCTGTGGCACCGACAGCCTGCAGGGAATGCTGCTGCCATGCAAAGAAAATAAATCTTCACAAGGCCGCTGCCAAGATCAAAGCATTGTCATCCTAAAGCTCATGCTACTTTCCTGTTACGTCTTTGTATTTGTAAATTTTGAAATTCACCTTGTTTCTAGATAGGAAGCCTACTAAGGTGTACAATCATGAGAAAGTTAGGGTTGTTTGCAAGGAATAAATTCCTAAGGAAAATTCTTGTCTGTAAGAAATGGTTTTTATTGGATTTGATGCAGAATGAATCAGATTTTGGTGTACCAATATTATCAAGGAAGGGTAACAGGCTGTAAAGCTGTGTAGGGGTGGGGTACTAAATCCTGGCTGCTGGGCTAATACTGGTAAAAGTTAAAAAAATTTTGAGGGAAATGTGCTAAATATTTGCCAAAGAAATTAGCACTTGCTTACTGGCCCTAAAATTCAGGGTTTTTACAGTTTACCAGAAAGATTTGAGTTGCCTTAGAGTCTCCAGTGGGCTCTCTTGGTGGCATGGGGCTGTGTGGGCGGGCTGAAGGAAGTTCAGGGAGTATTTGAGCACAGAATGTTCCAGTCCATCTATTCCATATCAACACCTTTTGCCTTTTAAAAGTCTTTCGGAGTCTGGGAGCATGTGACAGGACTGCTGAGCAGCTTATCTCTTGCTCTTTCCCATGCATTCATCCTCCGATAAGGAGTCAAATGCAACTCGTGTGCTGTGTGTGCCCAACAGCCAACATTTACTTAGCGCATGAGATATGACATTGTCAAAAACTATTTAAAGATTTGATCCAAGGGCAAAACAGTTCTGGGTTTGCTTGCAAACAGAAATTTTTTCTTTACAATGAAGCAGTGTTTCTCAGTTTGAGAAATTAGTAAGCGGCTCTGCCCTCAAACACAGCCTAGAATAAAAGTGTTCCTTGTAGCTCATGCCAGGCAGCCTCTGCAAGTGATGAACTTTTTTGGAAGGCTGGAGGTTCTGTAAGGCAACAGAATAACTGCTCCTCTGTACGCCTGCATCTTGAGAAGGTGATCAGTGCAGGGTGCCAGTGGCGCAGCGTCTGTCCCCAGGGCAGGCTGACCCTCACCTGCACAATCTTCCCACAGCTTGGGCAGCACATGAGTGAGGAAGGAGAGAAATCTGAAGTGGGTTCTGCATGAGAAATCTCAAAATTTTTCTAATATGCAGTCTAAACCTCCCCTGGTACAACTTGAGGCCATTTCCTTATTCAGTGGGAGAGGAGGTTGCGCTGAGGCCACGGATCCTGGTCAAAGCACTGTAATCAGCCAGCTAATAGTTTTAATCAATTTTGTGATGCTGCAAAAAGTAATTGAACACTGAGTTTACTGCATGAGGCTGTAAATGTAACCATTTAGTGAACCCTGTGTAGAAAAAACCAGCCCCATGAGAGTGGGGAGGAAGGGAAGGGAAGGGAACCAGCAGCCACTAAGGCAGAGGGTGCCCTGCCCGTGCCCTGTGATGGCTCCTTGAGTGGAGCCGGCTCCCTTGGAGGGCACTGGAGCCACGTTTGGGATGCTGCCAGCCCACATCCACCCTCTGGCAGCATGTGTCCCCATGAGCTGCAGCCACCTCCCCCGGGGGCAGATGTGGCTCAGGGCTTGATTGGAATGTGACACGGAAACGGCATCGATTTCTTCTCGGTCGATACTCATTACTTAGAACAGCTTGCCTGTGTATCATGTCTGGTGGCACCACTCTGATGACTTTCCCTCCCGCCATCCCCACTCCAGCAGTTGGACCAGATGCATCACCGGGTATTTACTCTGATGAGTTTTGTCCTTTAGAAACTCATTTGCAAATTCAAAGCTCTAAGGCACTAATCTCTGTCCTTCCCTCAGTAGATTGGAATTTAAAATAACAATAAAAGAAAGGATGTGAAATGAGAACTGTTCTTACTTTCTTGGAGCAAAATTCAGAGCACATCTCCACCGTCAAATTGGGCTGTATCAAAGAGGCTGAAAAGGTGTCTGTTAAATTTTCTGGAGCTCTAAAACATCCTCGATAGATAACATTCCTCCCTGCAGGGACATGAAATAGGTTTCTCTTATGAAAACGATGTCCATAGTATCCTGCCTCTTTTAAAGAATAATATTAGGTTCAGAAGCCAAAAATAATAAAATACATTTTATATCACAAAGGCTGCATAAATAAGAGAAACTGTAATATACACCATAAAAACACGTTGCAAATCGTGTGGTATTGAAAGGAGCACATGCCTTTATCTTTGTACTAACCACGGGAAGCAGCGCTGCAGCACGGAGTTAGAGTTAAATTCCACCAGTGGAGGGCATTGCTATTGTTTGCAGGTCCCAGTTTCCTCTGAAGACCTGCTTTCCTCTCATTGAGTTAAAAGCCCTGATAAAAATCTACAAAACTTCTGCATCAGAAAAGGAAAGAAATGTAAATGACTCATGAAAATCCTGCCACCACCGGACCCACTTTCCTCTTCAGCTGCCCCTCTGCTCCCACGCCTTTTCGGGCCAAGGGAGTTTGCTGCAGCCTTTCAGACTCTGAAGCGAGTTTTTGTCAGCTGCTTAGGGAGATCAGCTTCCACTGTGTCTTCAGCACCAGCCTCTAATTTCACCTGCTTCTGTAGAAATACCACAGAGCTTGGCACTATTGCAGTTGCTCCCTTCAACGGTATTGCCAGAACTGATGTGGGAAGTGAGTTGAATGACAGGAGAGACGTGGTGCAGTTACAAAAAAAAATTGGTTCTGCATTAATTTCTTGGCAGAAATTTCTCTAGCAAGAGCCTAGAGCAATCTAAGGAGAAGCTGCTTAAATTTTATTCTTGTAACTATTCAGATAATTTACTAGAAGAGCTGGATCTCTGGGATGATGTGAAAATAAAATAACTCCTCCCAAGCTGAAAGGAACAGGAGTCGACTTAGGACCAGGTCCCTTTGAGCATGGCACCAAAGAATAAAAGGAGTGTTTGGACTTCTCAGAATGTTCTTGAAAGGTCTTCTACTAAACTTTACGCTGATATATAATTCTTGAAACAAAATGTTTACAAACACGTTTAGTGCTTTCTCAGCGGTCAGGAAGAAAGCTTAACCTGCCTACAGCCGCATCCTGGGAGCAGGATGCATCCATGGGTTACACTGGAAACAGCCCGATCTGCGTGGTCTGCCCACTTTCTTTGGGGGAAAGACACCCTGAGGCATGCAGGACTGTGGCACTCTGGCTGCCACAGCTGCACACGCTGGGCTTCCTTACCATGGCATGGGGCAGGAGTCGGGGCAGAGACCGACAGGGGCGACAGCAAACCCTGTCTGGAAAGGTTTAAGTGCAGATGTCACTGAATCTGCTCCCTGTGAAAGACTTATGTGAGGTCTGTGCTCTACAGTACACAGTGTAAATCATGGGGGCCTTTAGAGTCTCAGAGTTACATTCTAACATACTTGTTCGTTGTGATTAATACTTCTGTTGGCCCCTCAGCTGGTTTGTGTCAGGGGGATTCTTCAAACAGACAACTGTCAGGTATTACTAAGGGCAAGAAAATTACAACTCTAGCTTCAGGCTAGACTAATTTGAGGAGTAATTAATTAATACTTAAAAAAAATTAAGTGCTGTCTTTTCCTGAGGAATGTGTATATATATTTCATACTGGAGGTTTAAACAGTGATGCATGTCCTGGGAAACCTGCCAACATGCCTGTCATCCTGACAGTAGCAATTTAGGTCTGTGTACCTTTGATATATAATTTATATGTAGCTGGTTGGATTAGTGTACAAACCTTGACTTGTCTTTAAGAAGAAATGAAGGACCATCAATACTGGCACAACCTAAGGTCTTGGTGCTTCTCAGCAAATGACATCCATAAGGTCTTGTGAGCTTGACAATTGCAAAGAGCGATCAGCAGTTTAGATCTCTTATGTGCTTTGTGTTTGCCTAAAGGTTTATCCATTGAGTCCCTCATGGCAGCTAACTGAATAATGGGGTAACGATAGATTATCTAAAGATGGAACAAAATTCCCAACTCCTGCTGAAACAGAACTCCATGGAAAAGCAAAACTCTGGTCTCATTTCTCTCAGGAAAGGGATTGATGTGGCTCTTTCTGGCCCCCACTCATTCCTCACAGTCACAGATTACTCATTGTGTTTAGGAATCTCTGAGCATAGGGTGGCCTTGATCTGAGTAATCTTCTGCCCTCCTGTTACAGGGCACCTCTTCCAAGGCTGTTTCTTAAACAGACATGGATTTACACCCCTTCAGTAGATACCAAAGGGAATGGGTTTTTCAGCTGAAATTGTGCTTCTGTTGCAGTCACTCTGCACTGTGTTGAGTTTTCTCCCTGGTGACAGGAACCTCATCTGTGGCAGCCCTGAGGCAGCGTGCCAGGCACATGTCCCTGCTCTGGGGTGCTGAGCAGCACTGCTATTCTGGGTAGGAGCCAGGAACCAGACCAGCAGCAAATGGACATTGTGCCCTTCAGGCACCTTTGTCCTTTGCCGCTTCAAACTTTGGTGACAAACGGAGTGAGACAAGCGGCAGGGACAGCCCCTGTCCGCAGCCTGGCCGTGACACGTGTCCCTCGCAGCCTCCCCGGTCCGGTCGCACGCCCACTTACGCAGTGGCCTGGCTCCTGCCCGCAGCTGCTCCACGCTGTAGACCGAGAGCCGGTTCAGCCCTCCGCACACGGAGCCCTTCTCGCCCTTGCACTCGCTGCTGCACTCCTCGGCCTTGGCGGCGGCGGCCGGCAGCGTGTTCCCACAGTAGCACTCTGCTCCGAACGCCAGGCCTGCGTAGCTGTAAGCTCTGCAAGCAGAAACACCAGCCACTGGCACAGAGGGGCCTGTCCGCTCCCCAGGCTGTGCCCGTGGGCACGAGCTTGTCCCCGTGTCCCTGCATACAGCCTGTGCTCCTGCTGCCTTGCTCTGGAGCTGAGTACATCCTCAGCAGGGCAGCCCCTCAACAAGACATGGGCTAGAGACCAATGTCTATCAAAAGATATCTATCTTACAATGACTCTTTAACCAAACAGCAATTTTTGTCCAGGACAATAGAGACTATAATGTAAGTAGTCATGGTGCCATAGAGAATAGAGAGCATTGCAGCAGTCTGCTTCAAGCAGAGAAGCAGAGCTATGCTGTGCCTGAAGGTATGAGATAATAATTGTTGTCATAGATGCTGTATGTTTAACATAGGAATGCTTTTCCCATTTCAAATTCAGTTCCACTTATTGTCAAAGAAGAGAAAACTTGCAGTGAAAAAACACCACTCACCTCTCAGCACAAGCTTCCTGACAGTGACCTACTGTCATTTTTCTTAAGTCATAAAAGACAGCTCCCTTCAGTGTCCTTTCCCTCGAATCGTGAGTGAAGCAGCCCATGTAGGTGCCTGTGTGCATGCAAGACCAGGGTTAGGCAATGCATATGGGATGGAAGGGAAAAACCCACCCCAGGCTTGTCCAGTGCCTCAGGCTGCAAGCAGGGCTGCATTTGGTCAAGTCCCAGCCTGTCTGGGGTCCCACACCCTCTGCAGACCGCTCCATTGCTGCTGAACCTTGGTAAGGGGCTAGTGCCACTGTCCCCTGGAAATGGGCTAAAAGGAAATGAGACTCTCCCTTCCATAGCCGTTGCATACCCAGGTCCCCAACCCACCCAGGACTGCAACTTCTGCATGCAGCTGCTGTCTGCTCCACTCCCTCCTTGGGATGACAAAACATGGTACTTCTCTAAAGTACAGGAGAATGTAGCCTTCAAATGCTGAAAACTTCCAGAAATCCTGTTGGATTTCTCCCAAGTGTTCTTTAAAATCTCTAGTTGATAATGAGATGGTGCAAGAGAAATATTAAGAAAATCAATTTTCTTTGGATATAGAGAGTTACATTAAAGCTGTAATGGAAAGACAAATTCACTTTTAACTAGGCAGCACAATGTAGCCATCACACTGAGCTATCTCCTCCCTGGTGCAAAGGAATCTCTTCAAATATGTCTTGCTTTACTTAGCATAGGAAAGATAAATATTTCTCTTAGACTTGCATTCAGTGCTCAGCCTAATTTTTGTTGTCATGAACAAAATACTGTAAAAATCCAGCCCATTTTTTAATATACAATTGGAACGATGGAGTCCCACTATTATAAAGCAATTGTATGTCTATAAGTACGTTTTATCATCAAAATATGAAGGAAAAAAGGAAATTTTATTTTAGAAATAATAACATTGAGATGATAACACAGGGAAATTGAATAATGTAAGCACATATTAAATAATGTGGATAGGAAAAGAATATATGGTGAAAAATGAAACTAAAAATCATTATATTAACTAATTCAGAAGAAAAAGGAAATTTGAGTTTCTCCATCAGGGATTTTGGAGTCAGGAATAGTAAATCAAACATTTAAATATCACAAACACCACAGTAGATTCAAAGATCGGCACACGGTAATTTGCCAACATGTAATTAGAAAATTCACAAGCTGTGAACACACACCCCCAGCACACCATTAACGAGGTGGGAATCACGCACTTGCAACGAAGATGCTCCACATTTTACTGGAGACTTTTGATTTGGGTACTTCGACTCTAACGTGTAGCAGCAGAAAACTGAGGATGTGGGGCCAAAGAGCCCGAGTGCGGGTCCTGGGCAGTCCAGCCCCCTGTGCCCTCCTCCCTGGGTCCCTCCCAAGCCACCACCAGTCTGGCAGCATTTCTCATTCACATCCTCCCATGAATGAGTCACAGAGATGCCACAGTCTCAGAGCAGCATGTCATGTTGTGTCAGCAATACAATCCCTGTCACCTCTGCATCATGTTCAATGGCAGAACCAGGCATGGGGGACTGGAAAACTCCATCCACTGTGAGCAATCAGAACAGAAAACTCTCATAGTTGTACTAACAGTATTTGTCAGTGTCTCTGTCAGGAAAAGTGTGGTCCCCACCCTGAGCCATTTGCAATGTCAGCAGGTGAGAGCCTGACCTGGAGAAAAAAAGGACTTGGATTTTCTCACCAAAGGCCGTGTGCTCCTGGGTGGAGACAGAGCGAGGCAAAGTGAGCTGGGAGGTTCACAGCAGGCTGGAGACATGCCATGGTTTGTGACTTGGGTTAAGGGTCTGCCTGGGGAAGCCTTTGAAGGGCTGGCTGGCAGCCCCCGGGGCAGAGCTGTACTGCCTCATGAGGATGGCACCCATGGGGGTGCACGAGCCCAGCCTCCACGGTCAGCAACGCTGCTCTGCTAAGCAGGAGCCACAGGGCATCACTGAAACATCATTAAGCATTATAAGCACGGAGGAGCTCATTAGGTCTTGAAAGGAATCCATATTGAAATAACAAGCCTCTAAGTTTACTAGAAATGAATTGGAGAAGATAACATGCTCTACGTAGGTAGTTAAGTTTTAATTAATTACCTTCAAAGGCATTCCAATGCTTGTTAACAATATTGTTATTAATAATGTCCCTTCATGTTCAATCAGATATTCAAATGATGTATATTTGAATCTACAGTTCAATATGGTGAGATGTACAAGTAAATAGTCCTTCTGGCCCCTCTCATCAGTAGCTAGAACCTCAGCAATGCACTGGCTGAGCAGTTCTCAGTCTCTCCTCTGCCACCAAAATCTGCCACCAACAAGGTGTTCTGAAGCATCTGTGGAGCAGCTCCAGCTTGGAGCTTCAGGTAACTCCAGTGGTTCAGTTTGCCTGACTCACACTGTGTGGCTCATCTCCCACCACTATCACCTTCTCATTCCCATTTCTAGAGACAATTCCCTCAGTAAATACCACGATGTGGCACCCATTTTGTGGGATTTTGTGCCCTTCTGTTTGGGCAAATTTATTCAAGAAACTAAAAAGCAGTTCTGAAATGTGGTGTCTAGTCATCCAGATCCCATTCCTGTTTTATTATCAGTGAAACATCTCCAAGAACAACTAATTCTAAAAGGCAAAGCATCAAAGATTACAACTTATACTTTGCAGCTGTAGTGAGGGCAGAGCAGTCACCCAGCATGGATCCTTTGTACTTTGGCCCAGGGATATGCCTACAAACTGTTTTGAAAGTGGTGATGAGCAAGGAGGAAGGCAGACCTGCAGGGCTGGTTGGGATCAGCAAAGTGCAGCCTGTGTGTGTGCCAGAAAACGGGCAGAGTCCGTCCCTTACCTTTGTGCTCAGCAGTGTGCTTCATTGCTTTAAAACCTGCTGTCTGCAGGGGCTCCTGCTGGTCGCTGCTGAACCTGTGGAACCACCTTCTCCTCAGCTGCCTGAGCTCCGAATTGCGGGACACGAGCCAGCGCGGGCTGTGCTGCTGGCCCAGGGCCGGCTCCTGCAGCGCATCCGTGCCCACCAGCAGCCGGGGCTTCTGCAGGCTCCTGGGCTCTGCCATCCCAACCCTGCTCATCTCCTCGGGCACCGGCAGGGCCTGGTTACTGGGGGTCCCACGGGGACCTTGCTGCAGAACCAAGCGGGTCCGCTGCAGTAGCAAGAGGCTGCCAGCCATCAGGTAAGCTGCTGTGAGGAAGAAGAGCAGAAACTGGATCCGACGGAGAAACTTCTGTAGCCTGAAGAAAGCTTTGGCCATGCCCTTACTGAAACTGGCCCTTCACGCTTCCCAACAGGCCTCCAAATCTTCGCCTGGCCAGACACTCATTCCTCCCATATGTTCAGCCCATCCCTTGGGTGCCTTCTCCTGGTGAAAAGCTCCTCCCAGCTGTCTGCAGCAGAGACCAGCCTGGTGTGGCACTGGTGCCAGCCTCAGGCGCCTGGCTGCCCCAGGGGCTCCGTGGGCTCCAGGGCTGGCGCCTTCATCGTGCCCTGCCGAGCTGCCGAGCCGCCGATGCTGAAACCTGGAACACCAAGGGGTGCAAGGCTGGTTCACATCCAAATTGAAAACATCCACCATCAGGGTGACTTTCCCCCACCCACCCCTTTTGGCTTTATCTGAGCATTTCTCCATCTGTTGTTTATAATTATGCACGTTAAGAACTATAGTCAAATGAGAAGGATTGATTGAGCTCAAGCGAGTTTCAGATCTTCAGACTTTTTTCTTTTCTGTCTTTTAACTTGGAATGCACAAGAAATACCTTAATGATGAGGTTATTTCTCTAGGAATGTTTGGAAAATAAGTTCTTTATTTTCTTTTATCAATAGCCAACATCTCCATCTTTTGTCACTGGATGAACAGGCATCTTTTTAGGGAGGTATTACCAAATTCCTTCCTTTCAGCTAAACAGTAGCTCAGCTACAAATGAAGATCAGAAGGAAACAGAAGTGTGGGTGTGTGGGAAGAAAAAAGAAATTGCATCAACTCACAATAGATAAGATAATAATTATTAATCTCTGTGCAGCACAAAGAAGTTGGGCTTTATGTTGGAAGGATATTTGGAGGTTCTGTGTGTGTTCCTTTAACAGAAACCAGAGATCCTGCTACATTTTTTTTTTAGTGAATTCATATTACCAACTGTTGATGTGGGAATCTGTGTGGAGAAAAACTAGTGAATGTTTGTAAAAATTTCAGCTCAAGTTCAGCAGATCTCTCTTGACTGTTGCTGAGCTTTGCAGCTTTAGTTGTGCTGATGTGTATCACGATGGGATTGTCTGGGCAAGAAAAGCTCCTTTGTAGTCTAGGGAACCTTTAACCTCCGGTGGCAAACAAAAGCTGGCATATCCCCATAAATTCCTGTTTTCCCAGTCTATCCTTTCTCTGTGGAGCCAGGCAAGTGTTGAGAAAAGATGCAGTGTTTTCCAGAAAAGAAAATATTATGACTTTTGCTTAGCTTGCAGTTGGGGCACACTCCTGAAATTCACAGTCCTAGCAACGAACATCTGCTTACTTATGCTGCTTTATTAAATAAATGTTACCAAATTAGTCTCCACCCATTCCCTTTTTCATTTGGTTGTGTGCAAATTCTTTCTGTCTTATATAGCAACCAAACCAAAGATCCAAAACTTCTACAACAAAAATAAATTAAGGCTCAGTTAAATCTTTTGTCAGTTGAGCCTGAATTCCTTTTTGTGACTTTTAGGCTCAATTCCTAAATGAGGAAGTCACAAGCCAGGAGTCTCTGTCTCTAATTTTACAGTTCAGGTGATCTTGAAGACCTGATTTAGGTACTCTTATTACTGGTATTTTTTGAAGTACATGTATGCTGATTTTAACTGTAGAGGACTGAGTAATATCCAGAAGTATTGAATGTGCTGATTGCTACTCTTTCTCTAAGGGCTGGTGAGCACAAGCAGGTGCAAAGCACTGCCAAGCTGTAGCATCTTCAGTGAATTCTGACTGCTCTCCCTACAGCAGAAGTTACACACCTCCCTTCGGATCAGCTCCAAAGCCAAAGAAAATGCATTGATTTACACCAGTTAAAGAGCTGACCCGTAGAGTTAAATCTCTGATCAATGTTGTGAGTGCTCAAGAATTGCAGTAAAAGGGTCAGATGTACCGACACAAATGAATGGAAAATTAGCCATAATTAGATCCTGCAGGATGTTACTGCACTAATTCATCTGAAGAAATACTGTCTATGAGCATAGGTGGGATTTGATTCACTAGTTGTTCCTGCCATGGGCTGCTGTTCCCAGCCGCGGTTCCCAGTGCAGGCTGTGTGATCTGGAAGCCAGCAGTGTGCAGGTATCACCAGCTGAGGCTGGGGCCGGGGATGCTCCGTGCGGAGCCGCGAGCGGGGCAGGGCAGTGCCAGGGGCCGGGCTCTGCACGCTGCCCGAGCGGCCCGGCCAGGGCAGCTGCTGAGAACCTCGGCGGGGACGCGGCCATGCCTGCACTCACACGCCAGCTCAAAGGCTTTAAGGTGTCCATCCACCAGCAGAAAGATAAGGCTGGATAAATATATCAGATTTGCAGTCATTTCTGCACATCTGTAATTCAGGGTTTTACAGCTCTTTTGGTTTATTCACCGAGAGAGATGCTTCAGGCCCAATTCTCAGATGAGTCCTTGTTGCTGGTGTTGGAGAGGCTGTGCTGGGATAGCTGGAGCTTTCTGGCTCATCAAACAGTGCCCACAACTTGGCTGGAGAAGGGCCATCAAGACCATGTAGCAAAGGTCAGGCACATTATGCTTGAAACTGCATCACCGACCCAATTTAGGCCCTTTTAACGTTACTTGTGTGGTCGGTCAGTGGATTTTGATAGTTTCTCCATGCTTGCAGTGATGTAAAATGGAACAGCTGGAGGCCACATCAATGCCAGGCTGAGAGGGTCTGGCACTTGGCTGGGCAGCACGCGGCAATGCCTCCTGGAGCCGAGGGAGACTGGTCTGGCCAATGCCTGCCCAAGCATCCCCTGGGCAGGGCACAATGTTCTGCCTCCACATGGACAGGATGGAAAGCTTGCTGTGCATCAGCAGAACTGGGGAAAACACCCAAGGTATTGGACCTAAATTAACTGTGAAACAGGCTCTGCATCCAAACATCAAGAAATGTTTGTTATTGCTCCTCATGCTCTGCCAAGTTTGTTTATGTATTTGTTTGTTTAGTAAGGAGAAGCTGTTTTGGAGTCTCAAAGGGGTAAATTTGCCCATGCCCAGTGGCTGAAAAAGTTTAAATGGTGCGATGCAATTTTGCTGCATTCAACATGATGTGTACGAATTACCTCCAGATGCACTCACCCTTAGAGCAGTTGCCATGACAGTACATCCTAGTAAAACCCAACCAAATAAATAAGCAGACTCTCCGCCCACAACCACTGCTGCAAATGTGCAACTCAAAAACTAAATGTTGCTTTTTAGTGGGGAAATAGCAAAGTGCTGCTGAAATAAAAACTGTCATTTGATTTTTCCATAAACTGCATATTGCAATATCATAAAAGTATGCCTAAAAGAGCTGAAGTGCATCACTTCTGATGATTATATTTAAAAGGAAAGACTAAGGAGGAAATAACTAGTATCTGTAATAGAAAATGCGGCACTTGTCTTTTTCATGCATGTTTCACCTGGAATCAATTAAGCTAAATGAAAGAAATCAAGTCTTCTATCCCTGTTTATCAGTTCTCACAGCCAAAGGGTCTTAGGACCATAAGAATTGGAAGTTGTTAGTAAAATCATAAAATTATAATTGAAAGGACAATGATGGATAATTGATGGGCAGTCAGAACTGTTAAATGGCAGAGGAGACCTCTAGGTGAAGAGGGCAATGAAAGGGTTAACACTGCACTGAAAAACGGGCAATAATTAGCACTGGAAATTATCAGCTTTGGGCATGCTGAGTGGAAGCACAGATCTACAAGGTGCTGAGACTTCAGCAGGGAAAGGATCTCCTGCTACCAAAAAAGTTGCTATAAGGAAAAGCGTATCAGTACCTTGCTTCCAAAATGAACTCACAAAATGTGACAGAGGATATCACACTAGGCAGCTGCATTAACGTATTTGTAGAGAGAAATAAAAGAAACATGATAAAGTTCTTGGCAATTCTACTCTCCTGGCTGAAGGAGCATTTGCAGAATTTTTAAGGGAAGACTGAATATTTTCAGTGAATGCTGGTAAAGGCTGGAGACATTGAAAAACAGCCCCAGATTTGCAGGTGAAGGGTTGCTTAACTGAGGACTGTCCCTTGATGTGTGCTCAGTGCAGAAGATTAAGTCAGTGCTGCACTGACAGCTGCAGGTCATCAAGAGTTGGTCCTTGTATAAAGACCAGCAGGATTTTGCAAATTCAGAGTTGTTGGCAAGGAAGCAAGATGTTGTAAACTGAAGGGAATTGGACTCATGATTACTATTTTTAGAAAAATCCATCCTTCTTCAATGTCTCTCCTTTCTTTTGTGAGCTTTCTTTGAGGACAAATGCAGTCAGGCCTCAACTGAAGGATTCTGTCTTGCAGCCTTTTCCTTGGATACACACTGCCATTTTCTCAGTGTTTTGCGAAAGTCAAGACAAATATCAAATTGTGTGAATGCACATAGGAAGTAAAACGCTTAAGAAACCACAGATTTGATGCTGGGACCCTGTCAGCTATTTGCAGTTTCCTTTATTCCAATAATTCTGAGAAACTTCAACCACTTCTTACAACTTACAAAGTTTCCCTTGCTAGAGGATGTGTCTGTGCTGACCCCACATGTCTCCCAACAAGGGAGGTCTGCCAACAAGTTGGAAATTAGGTAGAAGCACCCAAATTTCTCCACATGCTGTGGTGACAAGTCTTGCAGCTTGAGAGGGCTCTCCAGTGAGCTTACCATTGCTTGCTACATGTGGGCTTGATACAAGATGTAATCAGGTTGCAAAGTTATCTTTGATGGTGAGATTGTGTTAAAAACGTTTAATAACACTGAACTGTGATAAATAAGAAAAATATTTATATGGAGTTAGCAGAAAGATGGCGAAAAACTCTACGGTTCATGAACTGGTCAAATCAAGTTGAAAGTAACACAAATTTAAAATATGTATTATACCGTTTTACAGATACAGATAATTCTGCTTTGGAAGGGAAAGGCAATGCCACAGAGCAGAGCTGCAGCCTGAGGCTGGAGAAGTTGGCACTAACTTGTGCAAATCCTATCCCAGTGGCTCTTTCACCAAATATTTGGCTTTTTAAGACCAGTTTTTTAGCATACATAGGTATAAATCCAGACAATAACGTTGTTGGTGAGCCTGAGGTGAGGGATGCAGAGGAGCCTGTGGGAGGCAGATGGTCCAGCACAGCTTATTGTGAGAGTGCTGACTTGGAAAGTGCTAAGGGACAGCTTGAGCAGAGATCACACCATGGTATTTCTCCATTAATCCCACAATTTTTACCTAGCTCAAGTCATAATGCAGTAACCAGCAGGACTAATTCCATGCCAGTATGGAAGAGATGCATGCAGACACATGCATACACGCATTTCAGGTGCACATGTGCATCCACATCCATGTGTGTACATTCTGTAAACAGTGATGTGTGCTCCAGAGGTAACATACACTCTGCTGTCACCATTCTCTGATAAACTGAAAGCTTTCAGCAAACTGTTACTGTATTTCAAAAGTATTTAATTAGCAATAAAACATTCATGTACGATGCATGTTCTTAGGTACTAAGAGATCAACCACCCAGCAAACGATTCTCTATCTGCAGTTTCCAAAAGCTCCTATGTGGTCTGTGGCTGAAGTTTTGCACAAGAATGTTGTAACAAATGCACCATGTATTTATGTTTGCCTTAGCCCACAGGATCTACAGATGAGCTCTTTCCCTGTGTGCAAGGAAATCTACTAGAATTAAAATAACATACAGCTCTGTAACTTAATCATAGGTGTTTTAGAAGTGCCTTTCATAAACCCTTCAATATCTGAAATCCTGCAACATTCACATACTAAACATTGGTAGAGTCTACTTATTTAGCACAGTGATGCTCCAGAAACTAATGGGAGAAGCTGACCATTATAGCCTGCCTCACTAGGTTGTCACACACACACATTGGCAGTATCCATTGCTGACTTTTCAAGTAAAATGTTCCGTGGATGCTTGGGGAAGGGCATCTTGAGCGCAACCTGCAGCCTTTGTAAATAATGCCGCTCAGCCCCTTTACTTAGATGCTGTGGATTAATTTAGTAAAACAAATAGTCATTGAGACTGCAATGAATGCTGATACCTCAGCCTCGAAAAAGTTGTCCGGTCACTGCTCGTGCCCAGGCCAGCTGGCACACGGCTCGCAGAGGCAGATACTGAACGGTGTAAGAAAAAGAGGAAAAACCTCACCTTTCTTTTGTGGCTGAGGAGCCCCTGTTGTAGCCAGGCAAAGTCCTGTACAATCCAGTGAAATATTACAAAAGGCCGTAATGCATATCTGAAAAGCTGATAAATCCTGCTCCCTCTGCCCTTCCCTGCTAATCCTCCTGCTGCCTCCCGCTTCCAGAGCCGTAATCCTGCGCGCCGCGCTCGGTGCCGTGCCCGGGTCTGCGGCGCTCCGCTCCCTCCCGCTGCCCTGCCGAGAGCTCGCCCAGCCCCTCTGCGCGCCGCTCACCGCTGCCGCCGCGTCCCTCCAGGGCTCCCCGCGGCTCTCCGGGCTCTCTGCGGCTCTCCGGTCCCCGCGGCTCTCCGGTCCCTGCGGCTCTCCGGTCCCCTCGGCTCTCCGGTCCCCGCGGCTCTCCGGTCCCCGCGGCTCAGCGGGCCGGCGCGCCGGGGTCCTGCGCCCTGCGGGAGCCGGCCGGAGGGAGCCGCTCCATGGCCTCCTGCGCCAACAAGCAGGATGGAAGCGGCGTCCGCGCTGCGCTGCCAAAATCCTCAGGCACAGCCAGTGCGCTCGTGTTTCATAACGCTCCCCTGCCCGGGGAAGCAGCCTCTCCTCTAAGGCTGCTTCACAGCAGAGCTCTGCAGCCTTCTGCAGCTTCCGACGTTTGCAGACCTACCCATTCCCTCTGCCTGGGTGTTTGTCCAAACGCACGGATGGCTGTATCGTCAGAGAGCTGAGTGGCAGCAGCAGCAGCAGCGAGAAGCCCTAATGCGATCAGCTGAACGGATGCTCCGTGTTTGTTTCTCGTGCCTCTTCCCACTAGGGGGACATCCCTTCAGAGCTGCCCCTCTGGAGACCCGGACCCCTTCCCAACAGGTCGAGAGGGTCCCGGGAAAGCGAGCCCCTGCCCGCCTCCCAGCACCAGCTTGGAGATTTCGGGCAGAAAATTGTTATTCTGGGCACAGGTGGCTGGAAATAAATTATTTATAAATGTGAGAGCTGAAAGGCAGTTGCTGGTGTCCTCAGGATTGCCTGCACTGCCACCTTCTCTGCATGTTCCAGCTCCGTCCTGCTGCTGCTTCACATGGAGATTGAGCAACTGATAATTATTCTTAAAGCATCTGCATTTAAATGGGTGCTGGCTGCACCCCTGCCTAGGATTTTGAAATACCCTATGGTCTGCACATATTTAATGAAACCTGTGGAAATCCATCTCTGGGAGTCAAAACAGAATGTGGTTATGGGATCAACCTTTGGTTCTTCTCTGTGCCAGAAAGTGTGGATCAGAAACACTGGACCCAACACCTGCCTGGCTGTGAGAAAACAGCACTCGGGGTTTCTTGGATGTGGGAGGAAAGAGAGAATTGGAATGCCACGTGGGGACTGATCCTATTTCCTCTCAGTGTGCTGCACATTGCTTCATGCTCTGACCAGTCCCATGGACTTGAGTGATGCAGGGATGTGCCTGTCTCCATGCAGTGCACCCCATGAGTGGGGTCTGAACCCCACAATGGGATGCTGACACTATTTAAATGACACTTGGCTTTCCCATCTCCACATGACATTGGAGAAGAGGAACCTGGTTGTTCAGCTCAACATGAACAACCGAAGTGCTTTTGCTCATAACCAGTGTTCTCTGGGACCTGATGGACTGAGAGGTCTGCAGGCCTAGAGTGATTTGGTGAATTTTGATTAACGGAAAATCCTGAGGCTTAGCAGTGTAACACTCAAATTTTAAAATGCTGATGTGGAGGTCTATTCTCAACCCTAAGAAGATGTGTGTCTGTTAGATTGCAACCCATCCAACCTTCATGTGGGTGTACAGCTTTAAGGCTGAAAAATTGTGAAATTAATTTAGTTTTACTGAAATTAAATTAATCAAATGTTAAATGTAATGACATTTTTAAATGTGCTGGGTTGGGGCCCAAATCAATAGAATTGCAAGACTGTGCCCAGGTGAAGCAGTGGCAGAAAATGCAGTCAGCATTCTCAGTGAGAAAAGCTATGCTGAAAAAGTACCAAAGTCCTGATGTGCCCCACAGCACATGCGTGGGCAGCAGGGGTGTGAGGAGGTGTGTGGGCAGGGACAGGACCTTTGCTGCAGGAGGGACGGCTGGCGGGATGACCAGGCTGGTAAAGGGTGTTTTGACCAGGGTGCAGACATGGAAAAATGATACCTAAGAGAAAAGGGGCAAAACACAGGGAAAAAAACCTGTGTGCATTAGAGTCATGCTGTGAACTGAGTCACTGATGGGAGAAGTGGCAGCTGGAGGCAGCCTGTGTCTCAGTAAAGTCCTGGGCACTTTCTTTCTCTGCTTGATGGTTCTGCATGGTTGTTGCACAAAATACGGCAAAGAAATTTGGAATGAGTGGCATTACTTTTAGAATCCTGTTGTGGGAGCAGTTATTGTGCTAAATGACTCAAACTTTTAGTCACTTCAGAAAATAGTCTCAATTGTAACAGTAAGGCTCAGTTCAGAAAAGTGACAGGTTTTGCCAGTGCTGTTTCAAGAAGAAATATCTAAAAGACTGTGTGGTTTCATAAAGAAATGCAATGTAGCAAAGGGTCTTCTTGTCCTTTTCATCTAATAATCCTAAATACTCAGGGATTAGGTATTCCATGTAACGCTGACCTACAATTTTCAGCTGTTCTATGAAAGAACTGAGTAAACCAGCTGTTTAGTGACACCACTCTCTTCACAATGACTGTCTTTATAACATACATGCCATGTTGGTGTAACATAGGGAAAATCATGAAGTTTAATACGATAATTGACAAATCTTTGCATGATCTTGGAGCACCCTATAAATATGCCAGGCACAGAACATTTGTTGAAGATTGTGCAGATCAGTGAGGGATCTCACACTCCAGGATATCTCTCAGAGTTTGCTTTGGCTGTTGGAGTAAAGGCAGTGCCGTGTGCTCTGTGCAAGTGACAGGGCAGCACAGAGGCTCATGTGCTGCTGCTGGCTCAGGTGGTGCTGGAGGTGGCTCAAAAGGGTAGAGAGAGGTGCTGGGAGGTGCTCCCATCTTTACCATTAGCATCAGCAGGTGTCTCAAACAACATTTAACCACTGTTAAATGTTTCTGTTAATGCTTTTAGCTAAGATGTTTGAACCCAGCCCTCAGCACCAGGCAGCTCAGGACACTTTGGGGGCAGAAGATACCTGGAGACTTTTGGGACAGTGTGAGGTTGTGAAGTTTGGGGCCAGTTCTCTTCACCAAATGGGGGGAAATAAAACATCTCAGCTCTTTGTCTTGGATGTACGCTTAGGTTTTTTTCCAGCTCAACTCATAACCTAAATAAAGTGCATGTTGTCCCTAATTCCCATTTAGAACAGTAATGGATGTAACAAAACAGCTCATGATTAGAAAAGTGTAATGATAGCCTTGTGTAGAGTTAATGGAATGAAAGCTTTGGTGAAGCTCTAGACCCAGGCAGAGTTGGGGGTTTTTCAGCCTGGAAAGGTTGAGTCCCAGGGCATCTGTTTTCTTCTTTCCACTGCTATATCCCTGGGCTATAGAAAATCCTGCAAAGCGCTGCAATGAATATGAGAACAGTGAATGTTAATTGAGAATTTTGTTTGCTGTTTGCCTTTGTTTTAGTAATATACATCAAATTATGCTTATAGTTGCACCCACATACACCCAGAGCTCTTCTGCTGCAGCTGCTGGGCTGATTTCAGATTTTCCTGTTCTCCTTGTTCCTCCATCCTCTGTCAATGCAATGTGTCAATTGTTTTGCCATCCTCACTTCTTCCAAAGGCGCAGCTAGCTCTGGAGGCCCCTCTGGGTGGAGGGTCCTGGCTCCACACACCGTGGTGTGCCAGCTGCCCAGGCTTGCACTCGCTGTCCTGGGAGGGCAGAGCCATGGGCTCTGCCTCCCCCGAATTCGGACGCGCTGCTGCCAGCAGAGCAGGTTGCTTGGTAACTGCAGCCACATTTCAAAAATGTACCCTTTTACAGCCAGCTTCCCAAACTAATGTCTTTGAAAGGAAGAGTTGTTCTTTCAGGATCGTTTTAATTTTGTTCTTTCTTTAAAAAAGAGGGAAAAAAAGAGCCTTTCAGCTTCAGATTTGCTTTTCTTCTCTCCTCTTTCCCCACATCTGGTACCACAAAGGGGAGCAATGTCACATGCCCAGGAGCGAAGCCCTTTCATCCTCCTCTCCTTAGGGTTCAGCCGTTATAATTTCTGACTTTCAGACTGAATGGAAGGAAATGTTAAGCACTTCCCATAACGTCTGCATTTGGCATCTTCTCTTTCCTGAGCATGCTTTCTTCTTCTAAGGGTTCTATCTTTCTCTCTTTCCATGGCTGACATGTCATGGAACTGGTGTCATAGAATTGTTTGGAGTCTGTTCTCAGCTCTTGCGACAGTTTGCTGGATGTCCCTGTTGGACATGTCATGTGCTCCTCAGGCCTTACTGTCCCTGTCCATGCAGGGATGGGGACAGGTCACATTTTTCATGCAGATTCAGTGCTGGTGATCTGGAGGCTGGGGGAAGAGCCCACAGTCATTCCTTGTGCACAGGACAGTGCAAGTTGCCAGGATGTGCAGGGAGCAGCAGCTCCACTGTCAGCACTGTGCTGAGAGGGCTCCTGAGCAGAGATGCACAAGCCCTGTCCAGTGGTGCCCTGACCTCTGACCAATGTCCTGTGCAGTAGTAGGACACGTGAGACCGTCCCTTGTGCTCTGAAGGTCAGTGCCACTGAGTCTTGGGCTCAGAGGCCAGGTCAGCCATGGTGCTGAAGCCATTTAGTGTGTCCAAAGAGCTGCGCTCAGTTTGTGCTGGCTCCATCTGCTTGAGAATGGAAATGATGGCATCATATCAACACTCAGTGTAGGCTGTCACTTCTTATTTCACCACTGCTGCCCCGTCACATAGAAACACAAACAATTGCAAAAGAAGTACAACACCCAGAAAAAGAGGCTGCTGACACAATGGGAGTACGGGACACAGAGCCTGAGAACATGAGCTGGGCCTGCTGGGCACAGAAACAGGAAAGCTGTGGTGATGAACGTGGTGTGAAAACAGAGCTGGCAGAAATCATGAGCAAAGGAGTGAGTGCTGATAAATACTGCATTAATAACAAGAAAGGATGACTCACAGCTCAAGCTGACTGTATGCTCATCTCAGCCTTCCCAGCAAGTTCAGGACCACGCACTCGTTACCGGGCTTTGTTCTGCCTGTTTGCTTTTAATTTCTGATTCTCTGTTCTGGATGGCTGCAGTCATCTGAACCTTTGGGTGCATTAATATTTAAACAGGATGGGCAACAGAAGACTGTGAAATGTCAGATGTGTCTGAAAATCAAGAGGGATTTGGAAGTAGATGATGGGTAGGTGGCTGTCTTAATTCAGCAGTGTAACAGCAGAGCTAACACAGACTCCCTCCTCGCTCTCCTCCCCTCCCACACGCACTCACTGAAAGGAAAATAAAAGACATTTGCGTTTGTTGGCAGCTGGTGATGCGTTCAAAAGGATCCTTATTGAGCAGATAAACAGTTATGTCTCTCTCCCCTTCCCCAAGTTCTAGGTTGATGACTAGTTTCCCTTTTTTTCTTAGTTGGATAAGGCTCTTCAAAACATAAGCATTGATGTAATAAATCAGAGAAAGGAAAAAGTGCGCACTCATACTTCTGTATCTCATGGCTTGCTCAGGGCACGCAGAGCTGAAGTCAAACGGCAGCTGCTCAGAGCTGGCATTTTCAGAAAGCTGGAGTCAGACCTTCCAAGTCCACTGTTAGTGTCCTTTTAAGAGCTGTTCATTTATCAGGGTATTTCATATAATCTGACAGGAAATTATATTTACGATGCTTTTAGCTCCATTTGGGACATTTTGTTAACACTACTTCTGGGATGTAAATTATTTAAAAATCATCAATTTAGTTCTTCATATGAAGAGATGAAAGCTTAACTAAAAAGCTTTCCTGTTCATGACAGTCTTAAATTCTCCTGCAGATCTCTGGATTTTTGCTTAATTGAACACCTAAAGAATAAAAAGACCTTGGCCCCATAACACTTTTAGTAGAAGTAAATTTTAGATTTATTTAGCCCCATTGACTTTTGAAATACAACCACTAACAGCATCTGTTTAAGCACCATCCTTGGGAATGGATAAAGTGTTTTATCACCAGGCATTAAATTCACCAATAGATCATTCTGTGTACCCCTCCGCCCCTTGCACAGCTCTCCTGGCCCCTGCAGGCCTGCGTTCCCAAGGGATGGGTGAGGCCAGGGGAGGTGGCTGTGGCTGCTCTGGCCCAGTGCGGGTGGCCAGCTGGGCACAGCAAGCTCAGGAGTCCCCAGCTCTGGCTCGGGCTGTAGCCCAGGGCAGTGCTTTGTGCCAGCCCCAGCAGCCAGGCTGCTCAGGATGCCAGCAGGGCTTGTCCTCTGGCCTGACCTGCTCCTCACACATCCTCCTCAGGTGACTCTTCTGGTTGTGTGTCATTCCTTTTGTCTTGACAATCCTTTCAAAGAACTAATGTGAGTGATGACTAGGAAATACTTGAACTCCAGGCAGATATATTTCAGCTGTAAACAACCTCAAAGCCCAAATATAAGTGTAATTTAAATGAAAATTGAAAATAAAAATGTCTGTATGGATGCAATTTTCCTCCCTGAAAAAGTTCCAGCCCTAAACCAATCCTCAGGAAGATGCAGGATGAAGCCACAAAACCAAGTGCTCCCAGAAAAGGGGCCACTCTAATCTCACAAGGGAACTGCAGTGAATGGTTTTGACATTCTTTTAAAACCAAAATACATCTGTCATGCATAGGAGTGTGGAAACTTGCTAAATATTCATGAATCTGGGATTTCCTTTGTTCCAGTTGTGCCTGGGGAGTATGGGATGTTTCCCCCCTACCAATTACTGGCTGTTTGATTCCTGTCAGTGCAAACGGAGGGCAGAGGGACACGCTTCACATCAAGGTGTTGTGCCTGATGCTAACCTTAAAATCAATATGTGAGCAGTTGGTGGTTGCAGGTGAGTGACACTACAGATGCAATGGAGACACTGGGATTCCCTGTCGTAATTAGCATTGATTCCCCTCTGGTTTGTTGTCTGTGAACTCATTAAATTGTGACCTGCATGTAGGACTTGCATTTCTGCCCTGGAAAAGTCAGTGGATTTGCTATCGGTTATTACACCCCTGAGGCTGCAGTTGCTTAAATGCATGTGATGAGAGGATTGTTGAGAAATATTTCAAGTATGAACTATAAAAGCAGGTTCCAAGGGTACTTTTTTTACAGCCAGAATATGTTCTCTTGCCTAAATGTGACATACTAAAAAAACAGCGCTCCGTTTATCAAATCAGTGTGGAATTTCAATGCCTGCACTCATTGTTCCTGATGAATGGAGGGTGGCAGCAGCCCTGGTGGAGCTTACTTGGGGGCTGATTTGGCTCAGTTCTTGCTTTCTGTAGGAGGACTTGGCTCCTTTTTTTTGGTCCTGTTTTGACTTCTGAGCGATGATGGAAAGCCCAGGTCCAGCATGAGGTGTAACACATCAGTGGGGCTCTACAAGATGCTTTTCCTCATCCTCCAGAAAAGAAACAGCCATTGTAGAAGACTAAGTAATACGGTTTCCAAGCATTCCTGGTACACAAAAACTGGGCTGTTTTAGTCTTGAGCTGCAACTCTCAACCGCCACTGCTGGTTCGATGCTGAGGCCACTGGAGTTTGCCTATCCATCACTGTGGTAGCTCCAGAGCTGGCTGAACAGACAGCTCTTACCAGACCTGCTGCTCTCAGCTGTCTCCTTGTGCTTATGTGCTCATCAGTGTTTTTTCTGAGTTTGGGGGACTTTTTTTACTGTTGGATTAAAAAAAAAATTCACACAGTAAGGCAATTTATTGTCCCCATGCTTAGGCCAGTATTCACCAGGGGGCCAATTAAAATAGTACAGTGCTTGTTAATAATAATTCAAAGTGACTTTTCCGTTCAGTTTTGGTTTATTTAGGAATGCATGCTGGGACATGGCCAGCACCCTTCAAAGGACCAAGCACACAGAGCCAGCACAGCTCAGGATCTCCACTCCTTTAACCATGACTTATCAGGGCAGCTGAAGGTCAGTTTTACTGCTCTCAGTGGGGATATTGATAATTTAAGGAGAAATTAGCACAAAGTTTATATATTGTTTGTGTCCCACAGAACTCCTGAGAACTGATGTGGAATTTCAGCTAAAAAGCCATTCTGGTTCTTTGCAGCTCTGATGGACAGAGCCTCTTCATTAATGAATACACCACCTAATAAAACCCTGGCGTGATCTGCATTCTTTAGTAAGTAAATGGACACCATCCGGAGGTCTCATAAACTAGTGACGCTCCAGTGACTTTACTCCTACAGTTAATGAGTTGCTGGAATTAATTACAAATCTGGTTGATGATATTCATCTCTATACAGCTCTATTTAAAACTCTCCCCTCCAAAAGGTAAGCATGCACTTGCATTACTGCTGCAGAACAGGATTTGGAGCTGGCCATGGGGGACAGTGAGCAGAGCACAGGGCAGGAGCCCTACCAGGGCAGGAAGAACGCATTTCCAAAGCTGGAGTTTGTGATATGTTTGGATGAAGCATCACTTTCTGCTTCCCTGAAAACACAGCCTCCCTCAGGGCTGTGACCTGCTCCCCTCGGAGTCCTGTGCCCATGAGGTTTATAGGACATTTGTTCTGTGGGCTAGTGTAGTTACTCCATAAGGGCTTATCATAAGCTCCACCATCTTGGTGCGCTGATAATTTTCTTTAAAAAGTGTCTGTAAGTGTGAATTTAATCTACTTATTTTTGATGTCCAGTGAAGCTTTAGACAACTATTTAATCATTATTATTGGTACTGTACAGCTACTCCCTAGAGGTGCTCAAACCATGTCAAAAAGGGAACCAACATAATGAGTCTGACAGAAATTCAGAGGGAGGGATCAAATTTAGGATAATGAATTCTGCTGCATTTTTAATGTTATTGTAACAATTCACACCACTGCATTCTGTTCATCTCTGGACTCAAAACTAAAATGTCAATTGGGAATTAGGCTGTGCAGATACATTCTTTTTCAAGTCTTTTCCTCTTATAAAAATTAAAAACAAGACAAAAGGAGCACTACATCTCTTCTGAGATGGGGAGGAATAAATTCTGTCTGTGTAGGAGCTGGAGCAGCCCCTTCTTGTTTCTCTGAATCAGAAACCAACTTACAGATTAACTTGAGCTTTGTGAATTCCACTGGTGGATTTTTAAACCTCAGTGGTGACTCCTGGGTTGCACCCTGGGTTACAGTCCTGCATGTACTGGGGAGCAGTGCAAAGTGTGCAAAGGGTGCAAAGTGTGCAAAGTGCAAAGTGTGTGTGCCCACGCAGCAGGAGCGCTCTGGCAGGGGAGCCTGGGGAGCTGGCTGCTCCCAGGGGAGAAGGCTGTTTTTCTACAGCCAGAGCTCCAAGCAGGGCTTGGGGCTCAGGAGAGCTGACAAAAGTCCCTTTTCACTAGTGGAGTATTAGTTCTGGAATTTTTATCTCTCACCCCTCTCTCCTGACAGGGGCAGCATCATTGTTTGGTACTGAGAACAGTAACTCCCTTATCTTGGGAGTTGAGCAATGTGATATAATTAATAAAAGTAATGACAATTCATTCACTGAATACCAATTAATGTTCAGCTTTCTAAGGGAATGGAGATTGGAAATGGAAAACAGGTTGGATGATACCAGATAAAGAAATAATTTCTTTGATGTAAAGGACATTAAGAAGGCATTTCATTCATGACTGGATGAAAAATGAAGCAAGCTTTGTGGCAACTGTGAATATTTTCATCTGTCAGTGTGCATGCTTTAAAGGAGACGCGAGCATAGTCCCACACAAGTCCACAGTGCCCACAGCTTCCCTTATGGTGGGCTCTGCTCTGGGGCTGCCATCACTGGAACTGGATTTCTTTTGTTGGAGCTGCACTGGCTGAGAATGCTCGACACAGCTAATGGTTGCTTAATCTGTTGTATTTTTTTATGGTGTGCTGAAATGCCAGGGTGGAATCTGGAATGCCTCATTTATTAGCTCAGTATTAGGAAGAATAAGGATGCAATTAGGGTTTGAAAAAATTAGGTTAAATACCCATTTCCTGATACAGAGAGATTAGGGCTCCTCCTGTTTCATATTAGGAGGGCAGGCTGGACACAGCCCTGTAATTGGTGCAAATGGCACAGGACATGCTTGAGAGCACCTCTAGAATCCAGCTTCAGCTCATCGAATTCCTGGAGAGCTGCAGTTGCACATCCTCGTGCTTTCACTACATTCTGGATTGCTTTTGTCCTCTCTTCTCCTGTTTGGCTAAGTGTCATTTGCAATTCAGGTCTCTCCAGCTTCTTGACAAAAGGGTTCTTGACAAATCTCAATTGCTGCCTGTCCTGCTCCTCTGGTTCTTCTCCATCTCTTTTCC
The DNA here is from genome assembly GCF_028018845.1 of Melospiza georgiana. NCBI lineage: Eukaryota > Metazoa > Chordata > Aves > Passeriformes > Passerellidae > Melospiza > Melospiza georgiana. The sequence goes on along the minus strand of NC_080448.1, from coordinate 13,369,136 downwards.
CAGTCTCTCATGTATCCCTCAGAACTGTTCCTGTTTATTTTCTGATGCTCTGGCACATGAAGTGAACTCAGTGCTGTTGTGAGAGGGGCATGCTGCTCCCCTGCAGAACCTTGAAAATGGGTTCCAGGAGTCAGCAGCCATCACTTTGCAGCAAAAAACCATCCTCTCTGAATATCCATCGTATTTCCTCTGAAATACTGATAAGTTGGCACAGTGTTCTTGTACTGATGAAGTTTTGCAGTTATATGATCCCCAGATAATTGGACTTCATAGTAAGATAAAGTCTTTGTCCCAGATAGCACTTTTAGAAAATACTTTTTTCTTGAAATTACAATTATAAAAATACCCCTACTTTTCACTGTGTCCCCTGGCAAATAGAGCATGATGTTTAAATGCTCTTTGAAAAATATTCCTGAGATAAGATCATTAGTATATGAAAATGCTTTCTTAACAGAGGCAGCTTTTGTTGAAAAGCCTTCATGGGTGGTGGATTGGGAGTAATTAAGTGAAATGCAATGACTCAAAATAACAAGCAAGCTCTGCACAGCTATTTATGAACACCCAGTTCTCCTGGGGAAGCCTAATCTAACATGAGAACAGAGTCTGAGGTGTGCCCGTGGTCACGGCAGGCAGGAGGGACATTTCTGAGCTGCAGAACAGGTTCTGTACCCCACAGCAAACCCGTGCCAGGCTGGCAGCTCCTGCAGGGAGTCTGGGAGTTGAGTGGTCCCACATGCTCACTTGGATCCTGACTGCATGATTCCCCTTTGTCTCTCCTGTCGGCAGCTCCTGGGGACAGGGACCTTCACGCAGCTCCGGTTTTGCATGGGGCTGTTAATCCTAGTTGCTGATCTGAGCTCCTGTTGCCACTAACGCTCCTATCTGCCTATCTCTGTCTCTATCTCTGTCTCTATCTCTGTCTCTATCTCTATCTCTATCTCTGTCTCTGTCTCTATCTCTATCTCTATCTCTGTCTCTATCTCTGTCTCTACCTATTCTACCTATATCTCCTCTCTGTGTACCTCCCAATCCATTATGTTCTGTTCGATGCAAGTGGAGGTTCTGCACCAAAGTGGAAATACTAAATGAAAACGAGAAATATCCTTTCCAGTGCTTTATACTCAAAGTGAGTCTCCAGTGTGTGTGTTTGCCTCACCCTGAGGAGTGGTGTCCCAGGGACAGACTGTCCTGTAGTGATTTTTAAAACCTCTTAGAAACACACAAAGATAAGAAGTTAATTTTCATGTCTCTCCTATGGCTGCTTTATAATTAATTTCTCTGAACCAGTTTGTTTTTCTGCTGCCAAACACTTCAACACTTACATGTAAATTATCAACATCTGAAGCCGTCTTTCCTTAGAAAGAATACAAGGCAATCATCAGATAAAAGTCATTACACATTCACAGCTATTCTGCTCCACTGATAATAAAATATTCTTAGGCAAAGGTGACCTTTTTACAATAGACTTATTAATGTCAGGACTTCAGAATTGTCTTTTCTCATTACAAATCTTACCAAAAACATTAAAAAGAGTGAAGTTTATGGTCTTAAAGATGTGTCAAAACACAGCCATTAAGGACATTTTCACAGAATGTTGTTTATATAACCCATTTTTTTGTATTTTATGTGGAAAATATTGAGATAATACAGACATTATTGACAGAACTTTGTATTCATGACTTCTTTTGACTTCTGATCATATTCTAGACAATCCAGATATGATTTCTAGCCCTCATATTTATGGGCTTGGATATCTCCCTGGATTCAAGATAAAGTTATTCCCATACACATGAGAACATTAGCTCCTTCGAATGCAGAAACATTTTCATGTTGTCCTGAGTTTTTGCCCCCAGTGGTGGGCATATCCCTTAAAATCCAAACTATCCCAGAATTTCCATCTGCTTTTCCCAGTCTCCATCCCACCCAGCAGAGTTGGTGATGCTCATCCTCAAGCTGCTGTGCCAGCAGGATTCAGTCCCATGTGCCTCCACTTTGGTATCTCTCCAAAATCAATATTTTAAAGAAACTTAAATTATTCCTCCTACAGGAGTCATGATTCATGCAATGATAGCATCAATATTAATACAATAATCGAACTTTAAAGTCAGCTGCTAAGCAGCCTGTCATGCTCATGGAGCAAACTGGGCTCAGACCAGAACAACTGGAACTGGAGAAAACCTAATGTGAAAAAGAAAATACTAAAGGAGGGAAAATGTGAGTCAAGTCCCATATTTTGCAGAGCCACCCTCTGGGCTGGGCTGGAGATGGAGAGCTGCCTCTCCTTTGCTGTGTTTTTTGGGATGTTCCCGTCCTGCCTGGTGCCCAGGCTGCAGCTCAGCCCCAGCACTGCAGGCTCGGAGCTGGCCCCGCTCCCCAGGCACTTCCGCTCTGCTCACCTTCTGTGGAAATAAAGAATCAAGAGGAAATAGGTAACAACAGGAAAAAATCTTATTCTCTTGCTTTTTTCTTCCCGCACACTTCTGAAGGCCCATTCAGTGTTTTCCTTCTGGCAAACTATTCAGTAGAGCAATTGCAGAGAGCTCTGTTTCTGCCCTCTGAAGGTTATCTAATGGCTTTCAGTATGGCCAGTTTAGGATGTGTCTTGATGTGCAGGGAGCTGGGATTAACAGAATAGAGGGAAATTACTTATTCCAATAGCTTTTTAAATAAAAAAGCAAGTTGGTTTAAAAGAGGAAAGGCCATGCCAAGTATTTCCATTATACTGGTTTTTTCATTATCTTGAGGAGCCTGAAGAAGTCTCTGGGAAATGAGATTCTGTTTGGTAGAAGATGCAAGTGCAGGTTGGGAAAGGGTGTCGGAGCCAGCTGGTGCAGAAGGAAAAGAGAAAAGAGGTCATTCATTATGTTTTTTTTCCTCATAGTTGCCAGCAAAACAGAGGAAGAAACATGTCCTCCAGGATATCCCAGCAGGCAGGAACATCCTTAAAGGCTGAATTCCAACCGCACCAGCAACAGAAAAAGATAATTTAATGAACCCTGGAGACCTACATTTTTGTGGATTCACCAGAGTATTGGCGAGCACACTGGTTGTTTTAATCTCTAGAGCTGCATGATGATGTATAAAGTAGAAGAAAAATAGGATCTCAACTCTAGGAACAGACCCAAATTGCTGTTGTTTTTGTGTTTCAAGGCTCAGGCGTGTTTCTTTGCCCTTTCTCTCTCCTTTGCTGTGTTTTTATCCTCCTATAAAACACTTCTGCATGGTCCCTGCACTGAGCAAGCCTGGCCATGGAGGGACACCTGGCAGGTCTGGCACGGGCAGCAGAATGGTTTTTTCCTTTCTCAACCATCAACTACCTCACTTTCCACTGACTGTAACTTCCTTCTTGTCTTTTTAATTAGCTCACCTAACACATTGGCTGCAAACAGCGACCCAGGCTGCTCTTCCTGCTTTTTACATGTCAATACATCATCCACTGTGACTGATAATTTATGCAGCCCCAGCTGTGCCCCTCCTTGCCTTTGCAGTCCCTCCCTGAGGTCTGGAGCTGCGGGATGGAAGCAGCAGCCCTGGCAGCAGGGCCATCAGCTCGTGCTCAGCACCAGACACACACTGAGCTGGACCCCAACCTGTGCAAGTCCATTTCTGGGTCAAGAGTTGTAAGAATGCTCTCTGGCATCTGTTTGCACAAAAGGCACTTCAGGCAAGTCTTTGTCACTCTTGTCAGTCTACTGGTGCTCCTGCTCCAAAAAAGAAAGTGTTTTGATTAAAGCAAGCACAAGAGTAAGCCAGGGATTTTTAATTGTAGGGACTATTGACATAGTCTTCTGAACGCAGAGGGCAAATTATGCATGGGAAATAACTTTGATTGTTGCCTCCATTATTTGTCCTTAATACTAATTCAGTAACTTCAGACAGGTATAAAATTCTCTCTTTGCAAGCAAATGATACTTCTTTTCAGCCCTCCCTGCTGAGGGTTTGGGTTGTTCTTGCCAACATGATTTTTGGAAGTGGTCTTCTGCCCCTTTTCTGTCAAACAGTGCATTTTTCATGGTTCCAGTTTTTCTGCAGCTATTTAGTTTTCCTTTGATGGAAGTAGAAATAATACCTAAATAATCACTTTGATTTTTATTTGAGGCAGCTGTGCTGGGACAGAACCTATTGTTCAGATCCGTTACCTTTTACACAACAGAGATAAATTAATTACAGGGCTTTCCCCTGACATCCAGGCTCTTGCCTGCAAATGTTCACATAAAGATGAATGACAATGAGGTTCTCATTACAGCTTGATGAATTAGCCTTTTCACTTCAGTTCCAGGAAAGTCTACTTCATGGTCAACACTCTTGTTTAGGCCCTGCTGTGTTTTTTCTCTCATTGAATTCAAATCGTGCAGCTGCTGTCAAACCACCTTTGTTGGAGCAATTCATTATTTTGCACTGCCCTTTAGAATTCTTCACTTTTCCAGGGAATTTGCCTCAGTGGTTTGCCAGTTAGTCAGCAACAGCATCTTCCTAATTTTCCTTTGTGCACATCACGCACCTGGGCTGCAGGAAGAAGTGGCAGCTTTGTGTAAAACAGCAAAAGGACCGGGAGAGCATCCCTTCCTCAGTTCAGGGATGATCCTTGTGCTCAGGGTAAGCCAAGCTGCACAGTCTGATGTTCTCAGCCTACTGCCACCTTTTCCTTGTGTGTCCACACAATGATCTTGTTGGCATGTAACACACATGTTTATGTTTAGTTTAAACTGGAATATAAATGGGGCAGGAGGGAAATGTGCAGAGGTGTTTGCCAGGAGTTGCACACACGTGGATTCATTTCCAGTTTGTGAGAGGGTGGCACAAATGATGATGGACCTCCCTTGTGTCCCCCGCATCTAGCAAGGCCCAGAGCAGGGACGCCCTGTGTCCAAGGGCACGAGGGCCATTTTGCCTGCCCGTTCTGCTCTGAGAGGCCAAATGGAGTACCTGAGTAATTTGAAAGCTGTTGTCTACACAAAACAAAGTCAAAAGACTCACTCCTGCCAGGTGCTCTTTCACAAAGAAAGAACATTTTTTTTTTCTTGCTCACAGTTCTTGGCAGTTTATCACGTTCCTTTACTTGTATCTTTAAGTGTCAACACCTTGATTGATTTTATTACACCTGCCTGTGGTCAGAATATTACTAATGGTGGCTCTGGTTGGTGTCTGGGAACAGGAATAAGTCATTAGTAATGACTGTAAGTGAAAACATCAAAATATTGGTAGAAGAATAATTGCAGCAGTGTGAAGCTATCATTATTGAGGTGGCAATAATTACCTTTATATCTTTTCCTAAAGCTTCCCAGACCACACTGACTTTTCTGGCTTCTCCCAGGTTTAAGAGGTTTGGGTGCATTTGGGAGTGCTATCCCAGGAGGATGCCAAGGCAGAGGGATGGGCACAGTCACCCAGTGACCTGGCATTGGGTAGCAGTGCCTGTTCCCCCTGCCCCTGTGTCACTCCCCCTCTTGAGCGGGACAGGAGGTGAGTGCCAGCCAGCACTTCTGTGAGGAATTGTCCTCAGCTCCTGCACAATTCTGTGTTCTGGCGTGCCACTGCTGCTCCAGAGCCCTCGCATACATGAGAGCCCAGGAGGGACTCTTCTCCTTGCAGTTTGCTGCTAGAACAGGAAAATACCCTGGGAATTTTGTCTGCTCTGCCTGCCAGCTCTTCAAGGAAAATTCTGATCTCTCCAACCATGAAATAAAATCGAGCAAAATATCACTGAGCCATATGGACACCAAGCAGCATAACACCCCTGTGGAAAGTCCTCCCTGCTGTCTCTGGTGCTGATTATCAACGCAGCTTAGAGCAAAGCTGAGATTTTTAATGCCCCAAGCGTGATGCACTCCCCTGACCTTGGGAATTATTTTTATTGCTATTTTGGCTGGCTCTGTCCCTGGCAGGTTGCTGGACTATAAGCAGATGCAAGAGAAATAGTGGAGATAGTTAATTTCAAAGGTACACAGAGTCCTTCCACAGCACATGGGAAAAATGTTTAATGTTTGGAAATCTTCTTGTGGCATGGGTTGAATTTGGAACTGCAAATGGAGCAGCAGAAATTCCTTCAGTTATCTGTTCTGAAAGAAATTATACTAATGTCTGTATTTACATTGTTCTCTGTTATCTGTGCCCCTGCTGCCTGGACTCTCTGGGGGTTTTTTCCCAGCAGCAGTGGTGGACAGAGTGTTTTGGCCAGGGGAGCACACAGCTGAGCTGGGGCTGCTCGCCCTGGAACGCTCACTCCCTGGGCTGCAGAAGCAAACCATGCACTTTATTGAAGGTTGCTTTGCCTCCAGGCCCTTACACTTCTTTATTTCCTCTTAAATGGATGTTTCCCCAAAGACAATCTTTTTAAAGCAGTTCAAACAGGTTTCCAATTACTTTTCAACATTAGTCTTCTGTTCTAAAAATCTCAATCTCAACATCAAGTCCATTTTGAGAACTTGGGAAATAGTGTTTTCTACCTGTTCTATTTTTGCAAGATGAGCATTTTAGCAAAGAGCTTCTCTCTCTCTCCTCTCTCCACTTAGAAAACCTCAGTGAATTGGTTGAAAAGAGGACCAGTCTCTCTGCTCTAATAACAAGATGTTCTTACCTCTCCCAGTTCAAGCTCTGGATACTTGCTGACAAGTAATGACCTCATGTGAGAGAAGGCTCAAATATTTTGGGTGAGGAAGACATTTAAACACAGGAACTTCAGAGAAGTGCCTCACATGGAGCAGGTCCTTAACCTGTACTTATGCTAAGTAGTATCCAGATGACATTGAAGCGGGTTTTCTGAAATCAAGGCTCACAGAGCAGGTATGACCCAGACCTGTGTTAACACTTGGGTGTCAGCCAGGCTGTGAGGTGGGATAGTAACTTATTTCCCATTGTTTTAAATCCTGAAACAATCTAAGAGTAAAACAGATTACTGAATATTTGTTACATTTGGGACTCTAGCGTGGCTGTTTATATGCAGATCCTACAGAATTGAGGTTCAGTGGTACCAGTGTTAATTAGAGGTCAGCTTTGGCAATTGCTACAGAAGTGTTTCTCTTCCCACCTGGACATGGAATGAAATCAGCTCCATATCACTCCAACAGCCCATCTTGACAAAGTAATCATAATTTTCATGCAGAATATACAAATAATTCCCTGAAGGGCAATGTAAGGAAAAAGAAAACAAAAGATAATTATAATTTGCTGTTGGACTTCTCACAAATTGGGAGTTGAGCTACCCTTCAAAGCCCTGTTTTGATGTGCAAGCCTTGCCCTCAGGAGGGTGCAGACACTAGCACAGTGCAGCTGTACGACAGAGGCCCTTGTTCAGGTGCGTGCCAGAGGCCACAAGCCCCAGGAGCTCTTTGGGGGTCACTGGCTGAAGGACACATCCCCTCTGGGCCCTCACCCTGTTTTTTGGAACTTGTTTCATGGTTAGTATTTGCAAAGCTTCTGATTTCATTGTTTAATGTAATTTTATTCAGTAAAGCTTCCTCATTGCATAAAGGTCTTGGTATTTAATATTTAATAGCATAAATCCCACGTGAGTCTCAGGCGGAGGATAAAAATTACATTTTAAATTAATGTGCAGTCAATGCCTGCTGCTCTTTCTGCATTTAAAGGCCAATGGCCATTTCAAGCCCAGCATCACCTTGCAGGGGCGATGCCGTGTTGTCTGCCAAAGTGGCCAGTCCCCATCACAGGACGTGTAGCATTCCCCTGTACAGGCGCTGTCACTTGCCTCCATCTGGAGCCCTGTGCTCCATGGCCATTTCAGGATGGACACCTGGGATTCATCCACGCAATCTTGTCGCTCCGTCAGTCGGGAGATTGTGGCACAGGGCTGCTCCGGTGCAGAGCCCTCCTGCGTGGCCTCGGGTCCGTGCTGCTGCGCTCGCTGACACCAGCACAGGACAGCCTGGGACACACAGCCCTGCGGTCCAAACCACCCGTGCCCCACATCTGTGGTGGTCATCAACAGCTCCTGCCTTCTGCACGAAAGGGGTTTGGGCCGGACTTTGCAAGGATTCAGCATGTAGCACATACCTGGAATTGCACTTTTGTTTACATGTTTGGTTATTTACGCTGCTGCTTTCGTAGTGATAATTTCTTACTTTGTCTTTTATGACTTTTAGCATTTCCTTTTTCCTTCTGTTGGGAGAAGGTTTGAGATGGAAATCTGCACCTAAATTTTTTGCTCTTGAGACATAGCAGCCAAAAACATGTTCAACTTGTCAGATGGTATAGACCCACCCCACAACCAGCCATACACATTGTCCCTGCAATGTAATGTCCTATTGCCTCAGTGAAATTTATATATATATATATATATATATACACATATATATATATACACACATATATAACATTTCAGATTATGTAATGTCACCATCTGCTGCTTTACATAAACAGTGCTCAGCTTCCACCTCTGCTGCTTTATGCAGTTGTGTCCCCAGCCAAGCCACTGGGGTAGGGGATGGAGGGGGGAGTGCTCTGTTTGCTCTCCTCTAACTGAATTCCCCTCCCTTCACTGGGGCAGAGCTGGGGAGCTTGCAGCCATAAACACCACACATTGCAGCAATGCCCATTTGTTTTCCGCTCACTGTCCTTATTCTTCCATATGCAAACCAGGCAGCTTATGTTTACTTTGATGGGCAAAATTGCTGCAGGGTCAAATGGAAAGAAGAGATTGGCAGGAAAGGAGCAAATCCTCCTTAAATGAAAGTGTCTGCAGTAATTAGCAAATGTTGCAAAAATGAGCTGATAAACAAGCAAAAGGTAAGAATGGAAAGGTAAGCTTCAGGGCAATTAATTAAGATGGTAAATAAAAAGAGACCAAGCATTTTTGCCAGAATTTAACAGATGGGAGGGTATACTGGGAGCATGGTATTTGTTCAAGCAGTGAGAAAAAGCTGGAAATACAGGGATTTGGGACCATTTTTAAAGGAACTGGCTTGTTTTCCAGGAATAAGCCTCAAGGAAAGCAAGACAACATTTCCTACATTTGTATTTGTGCTTTTCATGAAGTCCAAAGAAATGCAAGTTCCTGTGCAAAACTAGAGAACCGACACCCAGCCCTGCTTTTCACGTGCAAGCACCAAAACGTTAATTAAGTGCATTAATTAACCTGCAGTGCGGCACGCCCAACAGATGGGCTGGGGATGTACCCTGTGTCCTGCCGTGGAGCTGAGCCCTGTGGCCTGTCCCCCCTCAGCCCCAGCAGAGCCGGGTGCTTGTGCTGGTGCCCGAATTCCCTGGGCACCACAGAAACGTGAGAAGCCCCTAAGGGGCAAGCCCAAGCCCTGCAATGGGCTCGGTCACCCTGCCCAGCTGTCCGTCGGCGGCTCAGGGAGGCACGCCCGGAGGGGAGGGATCAGTGGGTGCACAAATGCCGGGGGTGACTCCCCCTCCTCTGTGGTCCCCATCTGCCCTGAGGTTCTGTAGCAGGCTGAGACTGCACAAGGGATCTGGGTAACTGCAATCTGGCTGCTGAAGGGGGGGCATCATCACCCTAAAGCTCTTCTGAGGACTCCAAAAAGACTCAGCTCTAAACTCCAGAGCCTTCTTGCTCTTAACCCTGGGAGAAGTCATACTTTAATGACTACATTATCACCCCAGTTTATTTTTTTTATGACTGAAGCATGCTTGACTCTTTGGGGTGGGCAGCTTTGTAACAGTTAGTGTTAAGGGATTGGGATTGCTCCACAGAGGCAGAGCTGCATTCTGTATTTCAATTTTTGGTGGGTTTATTTCTGATGAAGAGCAAGGGAGTGATGTATGTTATGAGGAAGTGATCAATTACCTGGCATGTCTGGAGCACTGAGGATTTTATCACATCATGATGATGGTGATTGATTTTTTTTTTTTTTCCTTTTTTTCAGGTCTGCAGCAGAGCAGCAATCTGTGGATGCCTGATTGCAGCTGACAGGTAAGTTGTGGAGCCAGCTCACCAGTGACTGTGACAGGCCTCCCTATCTCATGTCCCCGCTTCTTTTCAGACTGTAATGGCTTGATGAAGACATGCTGTCAGGGTGATAGAGATCCAGAGATTATTAAATGAGGATGCCTTCAACTTGCTAAATTGCTTTAATCTTGCAGGAGGCTCTATTAGCTCCTATTGGTCCCACTTTGAAGGGGTTAGAGAAAAAAGCAAAGGGGATGGGCTGCAAAAATGCAGCAGTGTTTGCTTTCCTGAAAAGCAGAGCCCAGGAAGAAAAGTGGGAATTGCACCTGGCTTTGCCTGCCTGGCTGGCACCATGCAGTGCAGAGGATTGATTTAATTTATCCCAGCAGGTGTTGGGTGCAGAGGGCTGTTACTGGCTCTGGGGGGGTTGTGAAGCGCAGCACACTTGGTGTCTTGCCCCTTGCTGACCTTGGAAAGGATGGAGAAGTTATTCTGTGTCAGGCCGCTCTTGCCTGTACCTGGTTGTGTGGGCTCCATCCTGCTCTGAGGGGGGAGAGGGTTGTGGCACGGGGGCTGGAGTTTGCATCCAAACCTTGAGCATCTGTTTCTCTGGAAATGAGGCTGCAGTTGCAATTTGTATAAAATAACTCTTTGCTAAAAGAAATGATGGGGCTGTTTTGATCTAATTCCAGAGTTGTTCCATTATTTTTGCTGTGACCGTGTGACATGAAATCCTTTGTACTCCATTTCTGATCACCTGTAGCATGAAGAGGGATGGAGGCAGGAAATAGTGAAAGGAGCCCAAATGAGGCAGTGAAAAGGGAATGAAACCAAACAGAAAGGAAAAGGTCTGTTCGAGGTGCAATCATTGGAGAAATGCTGCTATCCTCAGATGACATGCAGTGTAGCTGGGAAGGCATATACCTGAATTCCCAAAGCAAAGCAGACAATAGTCTGTGTGTGTCAGTGAGTTATTGCATTTGTTGGCTGCTTGCTGAATTAAGTTCTCTGTTGGTTGGGTGTCACTGCAGAGGGGGTGGCAGTCAGAGCTCTGGTTGGATTGTGGATGTCCAAGACTACATTGAAAAATGTGCTGGTGGAGAGTAACTTCTCCTTGTCGGCTAGGACAGGCTGTAGACTGTTTGCCCAGAAATGGTCCCAGCTCCGAGGCCTGTGAGTATTTTAGGGTAAATGTTTTCAGGTGACTGAACTTCTCAGTGTGGGTTAAAAGTAGCAGCTGAGCAGAAAGAACTATTCCGTGTGGTCTCATCTCCCTTCCTCTTCCCTAGTATCTATACAATTTTAAAAACCCTAAACAAAACAAGCCAAAGCCAAAATAATGAAAAACAAACAAGCACCTACTCACCACTGAATAACCTCTGACAAGATTGGCATTAACAAAGGTGAATTTTTTTAAGACAACCTTTGCAATGAAATGAGCTGATTACCAGTAGGAAGAAACTTAGTGTATTATCTGATTTTTAAAAGCCTGAATAATTTAAGCCATTGGCTTTATCAGGCAAAATGATGATTTCAATTATTATCTTTAATAACTTTGTAGGAAATATTTCAAGTTCTTTTCCATGAATCCTACTTCAAATGCACCTTCAGAGATAAAAGCAGCAAACTTAGCCCAATGAATAACTGATAAAGCAGAAATATCACTGCCTTGCCTCAAGAACATCACAGCTCTGAGTTCATCTCGTGCATGTAATCAGGGTCTTTGCTCTCCCTGGCCTTTATTGGCGGCAAAGCTCTTTTATGATATTCTGTCATTTATGACAGCTCCTCCAGAGAGTTCATTAGGGTGAACATTAATGTGGCTGAATCCAGGAAACTGCTTTTCCTGACATAATGCCAACATCTATTACAATGCTGTGCTGTGCAGGGGGGAGCATTATGGTTGTTTAATGTGCGTGTGTGTGTTGCAAATGGCATCACTTTTTAACTCTCTCCGTAAAGCAGTGTCTGTTTTCTGGATTGCCACCACTATAAATACATGTAATGGGGAGCCTGAGCAGCTGTTGTGTTAAGCAGTTGTCTGTGATGATTATGAATTCATGGTTGTGGCTCCCAGGACTAGAGAGCCACAATTAATCTGTACTATTATTCAGACCATCAACGTGAGTGCTGGTGTTTCCTCTGCTCTATTGGTATTTCTTAGAGTTCCTCATATAAAAAAATCTGTACTAGGAATTGAGGCAAAGGAAAGCAGCAATGGCAAAGAACTAGCCGGTGGTTTTCCCTTCTTCCATCTATGTCCACACACCCGTGTTGTGCAGGAGCAGCTCCTGAGTCTGAAGCTGGGTCAGTTGTTTCCAGCTTAGCCATGGTGGAGTGTAGGTAGGATGGATGTTGTGGACTCGCTGGTCACATGCAGTGCAGACCATGTGGGTGCTTGGTTTTAAAAGAAAAACAAGAAAAAGCAAAACTAAAACCCCCAAGTTCACCAAAGAAAACTGTGTTTATGACAGCAGGAGAAACACGGCTGAGGATTATAATTCTTTGCGTGCTTGGCTCAGATGGAGAACACTGTAGCTGTAAACTACCTCATGCTTTTTCCCACAGCCTTATTCTAATCTCCTTTCTGGGTTAATTCCCAGGTAAGAGAGCTGTGCCATTCCATTTTTAATTGTTTTCAGCTCAGTCTCCTGATTGCCAGTGCAGAGCAGGGCTGCCAGGACATGCTGTAACGTGTCCTGTACAAGCATCTTATCTGGTCAGAGCTGCCATGGGTACTTAGGAGGCTGCAGGGACACGGGCATTCATCTCAGTCAGCTGTGATGAGCCACAGCTGCAGTGGATCCAAACTGGCTTCATCTCTGGGCTGCCTGCCCCCTGGGCTGGGATGGACAGGTCCGAGTGGAAGACTTGGCTAAAAAGCAGGAGAATAACTCTGGGAAAGGAATTCAGGGCTGGTGAATTGCTGCACTCAGCCTGAGATGAGCTTGGGAGTCCCAGTAGCCTTGTGGGAGGTAGGAAACCCCAGGAATGTCCATTTGAGGTTAATTAAGTTCACATCAAAGAAGCAGCGCATCAGGATCTGCTGAAGGCTGCTGAGGAACTGGGGTCCTGGTACTCGTGTGGGAGTAGGAGACTGAGCACAGCAAGTCCTGTAGGACTGACCAAGAGACGGGGCTAGGATGTGGGACCGGCAGAGAAAACCTCCCAGTGAGCCCAGAGCAGGCTCTTTCCTGGCCAAGCCAAGGGAGCACACAGCTTCTTTGGACAACCCCTGCTTCGAAGGGGCTGTGGCTTCAAGGGAGGCAGAGCAGCTGGGAAGTGGGAGCGGTAATAGATGGGGGAGTGAAATCCCTAGGGAGCATGAGGAAGTCCTGTGCCTGCTCCTGCCCCACGCCAGTGCTGCCAAGAGCTGGGCTGAGGGCACAGCCTGCTGTGTCCCTGTGTTGGACTGGAAAGGAAAACCAAGCAACAGCCCCCGGTCCCTGCAAGCCCGGAGGGCACAGGGGCAGGCACAGGCACAGCCCCCGGTCCTGTGGCAGCCCGAAGGGCACGGGCACCGGGACAGGCACAGGGACAGCCCTCAATCCCTGCCAGCCCGGAGGGCACAGGAACAGGCAGGGAGGGCACCGGGACAGGCACAGGGACAGCCGTGGGCGCAGCGCTCCCGTCGCGCTGCGAGCGGAGCCGCTGCTCCCTGCCCTGCCGTCCTGGAGGGCTGCAGGAACGGGGCTGGGGAGAGGCAGAGAGGAAAAACACCAGAGTAAAGAAACCCGATCAGTTAATTGGTGGAATTCTCTTTCTCTGGTTGACTGTATTCATTCTGACAGGAGCCTCTCCTCCTTCCCTGGAGTGCTCTGGCAAGTGAGACTTGCAAATAAAGCAAAGGATCTGCTGAATGCACAGCCATGCATAATTTAGGAGTGCTGGAGCCTTCTGCACATCTCATCACAAAATGGCATTCAGGAAGTGCTAACACAACTCCTTTGTGGATAGGCATTTCTGTGAATTTCTTGTTTTTCAGTCAGATTTGGACATCAGACCCCTGCCAGGAATTAAAAATTGACCATCAGGAAGTACTGTAGCAGGGCTAACACCTAACTGACGCATTTGTTCACGTGTGCCCACAGTCAAAATAAAGAAATGATTGTGGATCCTTGAGTGGGTTGGCTTTGAAGGATACTATGAATAAATGATGGAAGACTACATTTTCCTTGAATTCACACTTTTCACCCATAAGTCATAAAAACAAATTTGATGCTAGAGAAAATAGCTGGAAGGGGAAACAAGGACATCTCTTCCATTCTAAGGGTGTGGAGAGAAAGTGTTTTATGTCTCTGGACCAGGTGTGTGAGAGGAAAGAGCTGTAACTCTTTAACTTATGTGTATCTGTTCCCATCAGGTAGATGTTTCATGCAGGGAGAAGGACCAAAGAAATAATTAAGACTAGTGTTGATATTTACTTGGACTAATAGAATGTTGTGCAGCATCACCTGAATGAAAATCAAATTTGTGATTAGTAGGTGGTTCATCCTGTTCTAACAGTGTACAATGATTAATTCTTCTTTTTCATGCCACAAATAGTAATTAAAGAGAAATATTACATAGCTGCACCTGGTTTTCATTATGCAGTTGCAACAGTGTGTAAACCAAATCTTTTATTGATGAGAACAGCCATAAGTTTGAAAACTGAGGGAAGAGCATGAAAACCCCTCTGAGGCTCCTTAGAGACATGTGAGAAATCTGAAATTATTAAAACATATGGTGGCACATACTGATTACTGACAGCTCCTGCTGTGGCTGTGGGCCCTCATTCCTCTTTGACTTCCAGCTTTTCTAAGGATTCTCAGCTTGCTTGGTTCTCCCCCTTCCCTTGGTAAATCTGCTATGCCAGGGGAGCCCTGTGCCATGCCTGGACAGTGAGACCCAGTGAGACAGTGAGACCCAGTGAGACAGTGAGACAGTGAGACAGACTGTCCTGCTGCAGGGACAGTTTGCTGGTCTCTGTTCAGCAGCATCCCCTCAGCCCCATCCCTGTTGGGTAGTGGGCAGTCTAAAACCCACTTACCTGCACAGCCCCTGAACCACACAGGGCTTTATTCTACTGCAGTCTTTAAAAACCATTATTGTGTATCTGATATTAAAGCTGGGTGTTTACACCTGGTATTTGAGCCCCAGAGAGGGAGGGAGTATATTTGTGTGTCTGGTTGATATATTTATGGTGTTTGCTGAGTCCCTGTGGGCAAGGACATTCACCATCACTCAGTGGCCATCATCTACTGCCATTCTCTCTTTATGTGTGCATATGTATTTACTGATCTTGATTAATATTTATTTCTCATAAATAATACATCACTGTGATTTTGTGTGTGCCACTGCAAACTGCAGGAACACAAAGGGTGATGAATGTGGTGGTAAAGCTGCTCCATCCCTGCAGAGCTGCCCCAGAGCCTGGAGGCTGGTTCCTGCCCTCACACCAGCATCCCTGCCCACCAAGTTCTGGGCTCCAGCCCCACCAAGCAGCCCCTGCTGGTGTCTGTGCCCTGCTGCTGCTGCTGCTGCCTGCTTTAGGAGGGAACACTCTTTGCTCTGCCCCAGCTGGAGCCAGCCAGGAGCGAATGTGGCAGCAGCTCCCTACATCAGCTGACGGTGCCCTGTGCCAGGCTGCAGGGGCAGCAGGGATGGAGTTCTGTCACTGCACACCCTCCTGGTGCCTTGCTAGTGCTGTGCCCTGCTGGCACACGGGGACAGAGAGCCAGGGCTGGCGGCACGGTGCTGGCAGCTACGGCTTCTCTGAGGAACTCGAGTTATTCACATCAGTACCTTTTTGCCCAGTAAAATGGGCAGATTCTCCCCAGACCTCACTGCCCCATTGTGCCAACCACAGCATGAGTAAACAAGATAAAAGCTGAGCCCCTGGGCCCAGGTTCAGTCAGCTCTGATGGGAAGGAAGGAGGGAAACAACACTGAGAGGTGAGCACAGCAGCAGCTCCTCCAACGGGAAAAGTGGGTTATTCTGAAGCAACCAACAGGAGAAACATAAAACAAATAAACAAAAGAAGGAGAAAAGGAAGATGGGATTTGGACAGAAGCTGGTTTATCAAATTCCAGCTGGACAGTGATATCAATTCTGGTAGCACTCTGCAGTGCATTTGGCACTGTTCCCCAGTGCTGGGATAGGGACCAGCCCCACTCTCCCCAGTGAGTAGCTATGTGTGCCCAGCTAGGAAATTCTGGAGAAAACTGGTTGTTCCCAATGGGCTTTCAGGGAGCCCATGTCCTTGTGCTCACAGAATCCTAGGCATCCCTGGGAGTCCTCATCTGAGTGAATATTTGCCAGCAAACCCCAGCCAGTCAAGTGCAGACCAGTGCTCTACCCTGCTGGTTGCTGTTGCTGTGCAAACTTTGGTATTTGTTGGAAAAGGCTAATACCAGAATGGTTTGCTTTAGGAAAAAACATTCCTGATAAATGGGACTGTTCTGCTTTGAGTAACACGGTGGTGCTGGGGTCACAGCTGGAGCCTCTCATCATAGCAGGGGGAAGGCTGACCTTGCTGTAGCATAGCAGCCTTGCAAGCAGTTTCTTTTTTCCTCCCCTTTCCTTTGGTGGGGATACAAAAGGATGGAGGGTTCTGTGCTCTGGGGAGTTCTGGTTTGGCCCGTGCCCTAATCCTGCTGATCTGTTCTTAAGCATGTGCTTTGATGATCAAAAGGCAGTTCAAATACCAAGCAGCACTTTGCTACCCCAGGTCTCCAAATGCTTTTTAAAGAGGCAGGAACATGTGTGATGCTTACAGCTTGGGTTCAGGGAGCTGGCTGGTGTGGGAAGTCACTGTGCACACCTGAGGCAGGATGGGCACCGAGGGCGTCTGTGCATAAGAATGCCTTCTGCATAGCCAGGAATGGGTTTTACAACACAGAGTGGTTCTTCCAGGCACAACCCGGGTATTGCTAATATGTAATTATATGCAGAGGACCGTATGTCCCTGCTTTTGGAAACTTGTGTAGTCCCTGTTCTTGGAAGCACCTATAAAGTCAATATGCTATTGACAGTCACTGCCTGGTTTGTCACGTGGAGTTATTTGCCCCCTCAATGGGGCAGGGAGCTGCTTTTGCAATGATTTTTGGTGCTCCATCAAAGTTTGTAGCTCTGAATCAGTTTGTGTCAGATGAGTATCATCTTTTACAGATGATTTTCAGCAGTGACTGTTTTCTGCAAAACAATTATTTCAATAAAATCCATCAGTTCCTCCCTCCTGGTACTTTGGTCAGCCCCAGAGCTGACCGTGGCCAGGCTAATGCCTCTGTCCCTGTTCTCTGTGGGAATGCCACTGCCAGCACGGCTCAGGGGTGGCCTCAGACAAGCATCTTGATGGGGCAGGGAGAAGCTCAGCAAGCCTGGGTTGCCTGGAGGCATATGGGCTCCCATCTCTGCTGTTCCTTTTTTGGACAGAGCACTTACCCCTTCCCACACTGCCCAGGCTTTCTCTTGGTTGTGGATGATGGACCCTGGAATTCTACTTAGTTTAGTGCCCACTAGTTTTCTGGATTTGTCCTTGTACATTTGTCTTATTTTTAGTTATCCTTGGTGACCTGACCCAGTTTCTGCTCTCGTGTATTTACTCCCTATGGCAAACCCCAGAGTCCACAAGACATCAAAGATGGTACATATCCTATTCCAAATTTGTTGTGAAATGATTACCTGGAGGCAAATGATAATTTCCTAAGACTGCAAAAAATTGAGAAAAACCCTGTTTCAGATGTCAGCAGCCTCAGCTCTGCAGTAACTGGTGTCTTTGGCCACTCTGCATAAGCTCCCAATGGTTTCTGCCCCCCTTGTTTTTCTGAGCCACTGGCCAATAGTCACAGCTTTGGCAGCTGTGTGATGCTCCAGCTTTGTCCCTGCACCATGGCCGTGGAGAGCTGTTCTAGGAGGGGTGACACAGAGCCCTTGGTGCCTTGCCCAGTGTGGGGAGTGTTTTAAGGGCTGCGTCCAGGGGGCAATGTTAAGAGTCAAATGAGTAAGAGAAAATTTTACGCCAGTGGGAGTCTCTTACGTATCTGATATTATTTAGGAAAATATGCAGAGAGAGATTCTCTATCTTTAAATAGACTTGCATATTTTATCTATCAAGAGAGCAAGTCTGGTGTGTCAGAATATGTAAATATGTTGAGTAGCTCTGAGGCTGGCAAAAGAGCCAATATTAAAAAAAAACAGATTTGAATCTCTGGCTGTCTCATATCCTCTGCTGTAGATGCCTACCTCCTTAGGAAATAAAAGATATTGTTTAACACACTCTGAGCTGTCACAGTTAAGTTCGATACCTCTGGTGTCTGGTGCTCCTGAATGTAATTGGGATGCTGTACATTTTCCTAGTCATTACTTGGGAATGATGCTCTACAAAGTCAAGATAAAATCAATTGGAAAGCTGACTTCTTGCAACTTCCATGTCTTCTTTTCTTTTCTTGAAAGTTGAAGTATTT
Source organism: Melospiza georgiana (assembly GCF_028018845.1). Lineage (NCBI taxonomy): Eukaryota > Metazoa > Chordata > Aves > Passeriformes > Passerellidae > Melospiza > Melospiza georgiana. Next base: position 13,350,823 of record NC_080448.1, on the reverse strand, counting down.
TCCTGCAAGAAAATTGCATTGACTGAATCCCTGTGCTTCCCTGTTATGTCTTGCTTTCTGGGTTTGTAGCTGCTCCATCTTATCAGAGTGGAGATTTCATTAGGGAACTTCTGAGAGTTTTTCTTTTAATTAAAGGAGGTATTATACCTCCTTGGTCAAACTACAGCTGCTAATTCCCAGCTGTCATTGTGGCATTTGTTTAATTAAGAACAAAATTATATGCATGACTGGAGAACCATGAGACAGATTTTTGAACATTTACAGGGTAGGATCTGTTGCTGGGGTAAATCAGCTCTGTTTCAGGTCCGTGGCAAAAAAGCACATTCTAATGACGGGGGACAGATTGAGTAGCAGGAGAGGGGAAGAACAGTCCCACCTCTTCCTTGGCTCTGAGCTGGCAGTAGTTAGGCACTGCTACCCATGCAGATACAGATGCCTTCTACCAGACCTCTGTCCAAGATGCGCCCGTCACCTTGCTCCCATCCTTCAAGACAAAAGTTTTGAAGGAAGAAATCCCTGCAAAACCCCAAACAAACGCCCAGAGGTGGGTGGGTGGGTGCTGCAGGGCTGCTGGGGACGGCCCAGGTGTCCCCTGCCTCTGGCAGCTCCCTGTGTTCACAAGGTTCGTTGGGCGCAGGCAGGACTGGCAGGCTGGGCTGGATGAATTGTGGTGCCAGGAGAGTCTGAGATGTTCATCACAGCTGGGCTAAATGACCTGAGGCGATGATTTCTCAAAACCTTTGGGGTTTTTTCTTTTTACTGGATAGACAGAATGGAAAATTGACAAGTGCCAGCCACACTTCTTATCCTGGTTCTGAGCAGACTGCTGAATCCACCTGATGATAGAGTTGATGTACTGAGTTTGTCTAGACCTTCCTTCTCTGCTGTCAGTGTGTCTGGTTTGACTTGAAACCATCTCAAATAAATTCAAGGCTGTAAAACTGTAAGAGGACCCAACAGCAACCTCCAGTTCCTTGAATTAAAACATTTTTCAGAGATTTTTGGAAGGTATTGATCTTTAGTGTGCTTAATGATCATTATTAACCTTAGAATTATGCATGGTAAAATGAGAAACAGAAGGAAGGAGGGAGAAACAGAATGTTTGCCCTGCTGAACAAGAAGACTGATTGTTCTGGGAAGAGGCTCCATGCGGTGGGTATGGGGCCAGAGGGTGCCAGGACAGTGACACAGCCACGGGGCTTCTGCTGTGCGAGCCCCTTTGGCCGTTCCTCACTCTCTGAGCAATCATGTCCCATGGAGGGGCGCCAGAATTTAGGTATAATTCTGCTTTGTGAGAGCCAGTGGGATGAAAACAGCACAGCAACAAGAGCTGGGTTGCTTGTGGGGCTGTCTCCTCCTCCCTTGAGGAGTTTTTAAAGCCTGGAAAGGTATCAACCCATTAAAAAGCTCATAACAAAAGGTGAAAAATTCAGAGAAAATTTGACCTATTAATAAAGGATTTAGCTAAACATTTGTGTAAATATTCATACTGAACTATACCATTAACTTTTCCAGTTAATCTACTTTCTCTTCTAAGGGCTCTGAGTAAAATATGTTCCCAGAGTAGTTTACAAAAGAAATTAGTGCTGTATCTGGCCTATTATTCTTCCATAAAAGATTTAAAAAGATAGATGCAAAAGTCCATTTCTGAGGGACCACTGATCATTTTTCTCTCTTATGGAAAATAAAACCACAAAAGGCAACAGTTTCTGGGAAGTCTGCTTGGTTTGCTTGTCATTTTGCAAGGCAACTTCTATTTGCAAACGAAAATTCTTAAGAATTTAAAATGTCACTTAGAGCATCTGCAATTGCCCTGTAGAAGAGTTTGTTCACCTGTCAGCCTTTATAAGCACATGAACATGCATTTCTTTTACTCCTGGGAAATCTTGTCCAATTTTAACTCTTTTCAGTGCGGTTGGTGAGAGGGTAGCCTGAAGTTAAACACAGGAATATATTATTGCGTTTGACACTTTTCACAAGCGTTGTGCTTAGTGTATTCTGAGTATTGAATTGGAGGATGGGCCCTGCAGGCCGTGGATAAACCTGGTCCATGCCTCGAGTCTAGTGTGTACCAGCAGAGCAGCTTCTGGGGAGAGGCTGCTGAGGACCAGCTGGGGTTCTGCCCCAAAGTATTGAGATGCTCTTCACTGGCATGGGAAGAGTTGAGCACTGGCCCCTTTGCTTCTCTCCTGCTCTGTGCTCAGCTTGTAACACACGTGCTGGCAGCTCTGCGTGTTCCAGGGCTGGGGCACAGCAGCACTGAAGAGTGAACCTACCAGGGCCCGTGTAGAACTTTTGTTTTCCAGATTCTCCTCAGTCAACCACAACTACTGGCTGAACAGGAGTAAGTGTTTTTAGAAATGCTGAGACCTATAAAAATCCTGTGTCACAAAAGCACCCAGGGATCACTGGGAACACTTCCTTGTGGCCACAGAAGCCGGGGAGGTGAGTACGGCCAAGGTGGCTGGAGTGGTAGAACACACGCACCTGAGGCAGAGCGCCAAGGGACCCCAGAACAAGGCATGAAGGCATTTCCCCCTGCCTTGCCAGCTGGAGGTACAAACACCAGAGCACGGTTCAGACCTTCTTGAAAGCAAAAGGTCTTGCTCAGTCTGCCTGGAGCTAGAGTGTCTGGAGAGGGGGACAAGCAGGGAAGGATAAAGACAAGGAATTTGTGGCCCCTCAGGTTTGAAATGATCAATTTTGAAATATCAGAATGTTGTCAGAACTGATGCCTTGGCTGCATCCACAGTCCATTGGTATGGCAGGCTCCCTTGTATTGTGTTGCTGCAGCTGAGCCTGGATTTCCCCCCCAAAGACAGAAAGTGACTTTCAATGACCCTGTTCGTACCTAAAAGGTTCAGCCTGCAGATCCCGACAGCAAGAACACGAACTAAAACCAAATTCTCAGCTTGAGTCCTCACCAAGAGTGAACACCGAGGCTGCAGCTGCAGAGGACCCCTGTGCTGGGTGCCGGAGGGATTGTGTGGGGCTGGATACGCACGAAACAACCACAAAGAGCGAGTCGTGCGGGTTTGCCGGGAAATGCTGAGGGTTCACATCCCCCCTCTGCCCCGGCCAGGGCTGCAGCTTGGCCGGCTGCTGCTTTCCCGGGCATTCACTCACTTCCCCTTCTCCATGGGCCCCATAAAAAGCGATTATGTCTGTTTTCTGTCAAAGGGACTTGTCACAAGCAAAACCCTCTGTGTCTTTTTCCACCTCTTTCTCAAAGTAATGAGCGGTCCGTTGAGCCAACAGAGTTGCACTATGTATCTCCAGGAATTCTCGTAACAGATGTGCCGAGGCTTGGAAAACTTATTTTAGATAAGCCAAATAATCTTTTCAATTATCTTTAGCTGAAAATATTGTATTTTGTAGGCATTCAAGAGTGTTATGGCATAAAATACCAGCCTAATTATCATTAACTTCTCTATTATGTTTGCTGAAATATTTTTTGGAGTTGTCAAATATGCAGCTATTTTGTTATTTGGGAGGGAGGTTTTAGCAGCTGGATAGTTTATTTCTTGATTGTGCAATTTGATCTACATATTTCATTTCAAGAAGATGTTATCTAAAAGGGATAGCACCAGCAGCTCATATTTATTTATTAGGATTATTCCATCATGGTGGGAACAGCTTCCTCAGCTGGGTCCTGAGTTCCCAGGGCTGGCACAGCAGGGCTGGGGGGCCAGGGCAGCGTTGCCCCTTCCTGGCTGCCCGGATGGGTGATGCCACAGGCAGTGTCTGACACAGATCGGGGCTCTGCGGGCAGCCAAGCCCAGCACGAGGGAGCAAGGCTGTGTCCTCGCTTCACAGTGTGTGTGCACATCTCAGACTCCCTCAGCTCCTACCCAGCTCCCAGAGCACTGGGCTCCTTGTGCTGAAAAACAGGTTTTTCCCCCGGATTTGGTCGTGGTGTGCAAGGCTGATGGAAAATCCCTCCAGCTGCTGCTGCAAAACACCATTCCCCTGAAAGGAAGGGAAGTTTTATTGCACCACAGAGCCAGCAGAGGGGATGCATATACAATTCATTCTGGTTCCTCCAGGACATTCTGTTTGGCGCTGACGTGTCAGAGCTGTGAGTGCTCGGGGGCTGCTGAGGCCTGTGAGAGAGGTGGTGCAAGTGTGGGTTCAGTCGAGATGGGGAGGTGAAGCATTGTGCTTCAAGCATTGGTGTAGCCATTTACTTAAATTATCGCTAAGCCTAATGTCACCCCGTCTCCTCCACTGCCTGTTATTGAGTGCTCCAGCTGGGTAATCTCATTAGAATTTGTCTCGTTCTCACCTCCGGCAGCAGCCATGTACACAGCCTCACAAAAGGTTATTCACACAATATTGCATGACCTTGATGAAAGGCTAATTTGATAAGAATTCAATTTAAAATTCCATTTGTACTGACAAACCAGGATTTTATTGATGTCACAAATTTTCAGCAGTAGAAGTGACATTAGGGGTGAGGCTGCCTTGTTTGCAGGCCTGGAGGCGGACAAGGCAGAGGGTTTATATCAGAGGGTCAACGTACCTTGCAGCAGTTTAGTTTTGATGCTTCAGTAAACTGTTTGTAAGTTTTCTTTCCTTTACTATCCTATTTTTCTTTGCAGTTTGCTTAAAGAGATCTTTGCAGTGGCAGGGACAAAGCAGTGGTGGCTGATAAGGAAGGCTGTTTCCCTGAGCAGTCAAAGCTCATTTCCTACGTGCCCTTTCATCTTTCGGTCCCCACCAGGCTGAGCCAACAGACAGGATAAATAACCAGCCCGATCTGCTCTCTGGATGGGGTGCTCATGCTGTGGGGCCCTGGCCCTGGCAGGAGCTGGGGTGGCTGGGGACACACCGCGCTGAGTTGAGTCTGGAGATCCGGCACCAGTGTCCTAGGAGCAGATGGGGAGTCCAGCCAGGGATGCAGTCAATCGGCTGCTGCTGTCCACCAGCTTGGTTTGCTGCTGAGAACCGTGTTTAATGCTCCCTGTGTGTGCTCAGGGGCTGCAGATGCTGCCATCCCTCCCATGCCTGCATCCCTCGTTAACCTTTCCTGGCGCGAGGTGTGCCAGGGCAAAGGTGGTGCTGTGGCAGCCTGTGCCCAGGGCAAGGAGAGGCACAGAGATGACAGCAGCAGGTTGCCAGGGGCTGTGGGAGTCCACGTGTGCAGAAGAAAGCAGTGACTGAAGTGGCAGCAGCCCGTGCCTGTGTTCCAGAGCCAGCAGGGCTCAGCAGTGTGGCAATGTGTTGTTTGTATGAAACTTGTCAGGCTGTGGCAGGGCAGGAGAGCCTTTTCCAGGCAGCTGAAAATAACAGTGCTCCAGTGTGGAGACACCTGGAGAGGAGGGTGCTGGCACCTGGCAGAGGCTCCCCAGGTGCATGCAGGCTGCTCACAACAGCCTGGCTGGGCCGTCCTGACACAGGACACTGCCTCAGCAGCCAGCCTGTGTGTGGGCTGCCCACCTGGACACGGCCTGTGTCCCTGCTGCCCACCTGGACACAGCCTGTGTCCCTGCTGCCCACCTGTGACACCCGAAGCTGCACCAGGTCCTGTGCTGCTGTTCCAGGTGGCAGGAGGTGGCACAGAGCAGGACACAGGCTGGGACTCCCATCTAGGAATTGCAAGTCCTGTCCTCTGCTGCCCTAAGCTGTGCATTGGCCCATGCTGCAGTTATAGCATTTGGAGAGTCACAGCTCTACAGCAGACCCAGTATTGTAATTACTCTGAGTTAGTACCTTGGAAAAATCAAATGTGCTCTGAAAGGAATGATATCCTCAGAAAAAAACCCATGCAAAGTAAAAAAACAGCCTTATCTGACTTAATTTCCTTTTGCTTTGATAGATTTTGCAATAAATTACTTATTTAATGGATAGCATGAAACATCACACAGTGATATTTCAAACATTCAAATGCCTTGATCATTTAATACTATTTTCCCTTCTTTATTATGCCATAGGCAGAATTTTAATTATAATATTTATGCAAATTATGTTTGTATAATCGTATTTGAAAGACTGTGTGGATCAAATTTTCCAGCCAATTTATCTAAATACAAGCCTTAAACTTTCCCTTTATCACTGTCACAAACACTCTTCCTCCTAATTTGTCATTTTAGGCACTTCCTTCCTATTACACTATCACAGAAGGCTCAGTGTCGTTTGCGGCCTCCAAAAAAATAACTCGGGAATCATAGTCAGAAAAACCAAACCCATGTTTGTGTACATGGGTGAATAGAAAATCTTGCTTTGTAGGCCAAATTACTTATTTTTGAACTGCTTGGTTTTCCCTTTCCCTGCTGGCTCTCTGAAGTCTTGTCCCAAAAGCTCACTGCCCCTAACAATGATATCTTTCCCCTTCTAAATCTGCTCAATGCTCCCAGTAAATCCTTCTGCTGGTGCTAGTGGGTGACGGTGTTCGTTAGCAAATGACTGTCTAAATGAGAGAAGCAATTAGACAGATTTGTGAAGGACAAAACTTGTATCGATTAATGTAATGATGACACATGCAGAATAATTTTGGACTCATACAGAAAGTAAAGATCAAAAGGATGGGAAAAAACAGGTGTCTTCCAATTAGAGCATAAATCAACAATTAGGAGCTTTCTCTGACTGCCTTTTGAAACTTCTGGCATTAATCACTGCTGCTCTGTGCATAACACTCCAAAGAAAGGAAGCAACCAATATTTTCACGTAATTAAAGGAAATTATATATCCAATACCTTTTAATGTGATTAACAATGATAGGATGAAACTGTTTAAGAGCAGCAGTTAAGAGGAATATTAGCTGCCATTATGGCTGAGCTAAATATTCAAGGTTATATCTACCCAGCTGTGAATTTGGAAGGTTTGCCTGGTAGGTAAGATAAAACTCTTCACTCAGATAATGAAGCGAGTAGTACCTGGGAAAGATCATAATTGGTGCTGTGAAACAGGGCCACAGTGTTATTCGGTTACCAGCTGTCCCTGGGGTGAGCAGTGAATGTGCACAAAATGTCAGTACATCACAAAGATGCCAATATATAAACCAGACATATTATTCTGCAATAAAAAATAGATCCACTTCTGAATGCATTCTGCAAAAGAGACAGATGAATGTCACAGCCCAGTGCTCTGCCCTGGATTCTGAAAGAGTGTGGAATCCACAGAGAAACCAGCCCGGGAAGGGTTTTTCCCTGGGCTGTTTTGGGGAGGGGGGCCTGCCACGGAAAGCCACTGTCAGGGCACAGAGGGCTGGTGGGTGGACAGACAGACAGACTGCCTGCTCGGGGTGTTCAGAACGTGGGGTGTTGTGCTTGCGCTCCTCTCTGTGGCCTGTGCTCTGGGCAAGGAGCGGCCGTGCCCTGGCTCTGCTGGGCTCCATGGGCAGCTGCCCTGGGAGGAGAGGGGCTCACTGTGCCCCGTGGGGCCCTGGTGAGGGGAGCTGAGCCAGAAGAGCAGGGTGCTGTGAGTGCTTGCTCCAGTGGCTGTCAGCAGCTCTCCTCCCCATAGGGAGCCAGAGCATCGCCCTCTGCTCCGTGCATCTGGCCCTGTGCTAAGCCCCGTCACCCCTGCCATGCTTAGCAGGCAGGAGACAAAGCATGCCGCCAGGTGAAAGTAGATTTCTGGACAAAACATTTGTATTTTCTTCTTAGTGATCTGCATGAAAAGACACATCACAGAAAGGGACAGAGCCCTGATGTGCATGAGAATTTCTGTCCATGTGGAGTGCTCGACAGCACACACATAGATGGGTTTTCGTGGTGTTGATGGGTGTATTAAATGAAACAGTTCCATACTGGCACCAGCTCTGTTTTCTGGAGGGACAATTTGTTGTATGAATTTAAGGACCTGTTAAATTAACCAAGACCCAGTAGATGAAGTATAAATTAAGAATTCTTGTGTCCCCTCCTGTTGTCTGTCTCTGTAAAGGCACCAGTGATTTCACAGAGCAGAGTGCTCCATTAGAGCTTGTGCTTCAGTGAGGCAAGAGGACGAGAGCGCTGGGAAATCCGGGTTGGAAGATAATTGTGTTCCTGTCTCCAAGGCTCAGCAGTGTTATCAAAATCCTGGGTAATGAGCTGTTCCCCGAGTGACCGGTGTGGAGAGCGTTACAGCTCAGTCTCTGGTGCCCCAAAGGGCTCAGCGAGGAGGATTCTGTCAGCTTGCAGCAGCACTGGGTAAAGCCATAAAGCCCAGTCCTGGCTGGTGGGCGAGCCCCTCGGCTGTGAGTTAGGAACACAAGCATGGGGCTGGGGAGGAGAGAGCAGTGCAGGGCTCTCATCCTGAATCCTAATGACAGCACCCTAAATACCAGTGTCTTTAGTTATTTCCTGGTTTAATTAAGCAGAACCAGGCAGCTGATGATTTTTATTTTAATTCAAGCAGAAAGCCTTTCCCTGTGCCTGAATTAATGCCAGCCCAGAGGCCGGCTGCACAGATGCCAGAGTGCTGGTTTGTTTATCCGGACACAAAGCCTCCATGGACTGGGTGTGGATGATTAGTGACTGCAAATTTTCATGTTGAAAAATCTGCTGTGGATTTTCCTGTTGTCTCCATAAGTCTGTGAGTCGAGGAGCAGAGCAGACAGCGCTCCTGCCCAGGATGGGTGCTGAGCTGAGCACTGTCCCAGCGGTGTGAGCAGGGATGGACAAACCTCCTCCCTGCTGCTGATGACAGGCAGTAAGGGAGGCAGATGCTGGTGCTGCTGGGACAGCCTGATGTGACTGACTGTTTGCTCTCCAGGGCTGGAGCAGGTGCAGCTGTGTCACCCAGGGAACGCTGCAGTTACAGGTTGCAGCATGCAGCAATTGGGAACAGCCCTGCAGAGACCTGCTCTGCCTGGAGACAGCCCGGGGTTCCCCAAAGGGTCATTGGAAGCCCCTTTCCACCTCTCAGTCTAAAATACCCTGATTGTGTGTCCTTCCAGGAACCACAAAAAAAGACAGCTGGGGAGGAGCAGGGCTGCCTTAAACCTGGAGGCTTCAAGCGCCCCAAGTTTTTTTAATGTATTTTAAAATACTCTGTCATCTTAATGATGTTTTGATAGGTCCCACTAAATTACCTTTGCAAACCCTCCACTAAAATTTGGCCTAAAAAGATGGAAATCAATTCCTGGATAGTGAAATTTGCCCGGTGCTCTTCTTTTAAGCAGTTAAATGACTGAGTAATAGATCCATAAATGAACATCTTATTAGCCTAATCATGAATGGAAGAATACACAAATCAGCCATTTGCTTAGTGGATATCACTTAAGCTTGCCATCCATCTTAGTCAAAGGAGGTGCCGAGTTTAATTTATCAGTGACTGGCCAAGAACTCCCAGAGAGGGAAGGGGGGAACAGCAGTCTCAAACTGGTGCTCTCCTGCTGTAGATTAGCGTGCCTGTTGTTTAATTGCGCCACACTGAAATGCAGGGATTCCTTCAGCTGTGAGTTGTCCTGCTGCCATGGGAGGAGCGGTAGGGTAAGCAGGAACATCCAGTTGTCAAAGCATTGGGCTTGGGCTGTGAGAGCAGCCAGGAAAGAGGATCAAGCCCTGTTTGAGCAGGGTGAGCACAATGGTGAGTTCTTCAGGTGGCAGAGCAGTGGGACAGTAGCTGCTACAGGTGCTGAGACCCAGCACTCCTTCACCACCTCCTAAGGAGCTCCCCTGGACTCTGTGGTGTCCTTGACAAAGCCTGAAGCTGAACAAGAGACTTGTGCTCTCTTTAAAAATGACTGATTGAGATATCATTTGGGTGCAAAATTTGTCATCAGTATTCATGTCCTCAGTCTCAGATAGCTTTTATTGAGCCAAATTTGAAATGATCGGAAATCAGAGAGTGGCAGGTTTTGAGCCAAGACTTAGGAGGTCAGGCTGGACTTTGCAGAGGTCTCTGCCTGAGAGGGCTGGAGCCTGGTCATGCAGAGGATTTGTGAGTTTCTGTGTTTGTATTAAGCTGCGTGCTTAATAAAAGAAATAGTTGCACAAAAGGGATGGGACAACCACCTTTGCTGAGTGTTGGTAGCTCTGCATAAATCAGTGTGCAGTTGTTCTCCAGAATCAGTATTTCGTATCTCTCGTTGCAGTAAGCCCAGAACTGTGGCATTAAGTACGTCATTGTCCCGTGACTACAGAGCCAGTCTGCAGCCTCCCTGCACCTTCCAGACCCACACATTCCTTAGCCTGAACACACTGTAAGCGTTGGAAGCTCAGGACACCAGGATGTGCCCGTTCCCCAAACCACAGGGACACTAAGGAAAGCAGAGCTCTGGTGCGGTTTTAAAAATACCTCTGAAGTTGGGCTGAGCTTGTTGGGTTTGTTGCCTGGTTAAAACCCAAGAGGAACCTGACAGCTGTGGTTTGAGGAAGAAAGCACCTACTCATGTGTGCAGTCTGCTGCTCCCCAACAGCCAGAGTGGTTTAAGCTGTTGAAAACAGGATGAAATCCTGCCTTGGGCTGCGGTGCTGGGAGCAGAGCCGCAGTGAGCCCGGGCCCCAGCGCCGCTGGGCTTCCCTCTGTCCTCCTGTGGGTTTATCCAGATATAACTCAAATCATAACACAGCTCCTTAATGTTGCTAACTGTGTGATTTAGGCTTTTGATCAGCAGAATAGAGTGATCCCGAACACTTTTAATGAACTATATATTTATCTGGGGAGTCGTACCACTTTCATCCTCCACACAGCTAATAACCATAGCTCAAAAGAGCCCCTGGCTCTGCATCTCATTTTCAATCCGTGCCTTTTTAAAGAAGATAATCATGGAAAGAAAAATGCAGGAGTTGGGGGAAATGGCAGTGCTGTGTCCATTAGTGGGAGGGGGGGGCAGGAGGCGGTGAGAGCTGGCTGGATGCTCTGCAAGCCCCACGTGGGTCTCGGCAGCCTCAGGACAGGAAGGGAAGGCGGAGGGGGAGCGTGGGGGCTGCAGGTGATGGAGTGTGACACTCCAGCTGTTCCTGGTCTGTGTGAGCCGTGGAGGCCATCAGCAGGAGAAGCAACACGGAACCAGAGGCAGCTCATTTCCACGTCCAAATGGTGCACAGGAGCCACCCAAGCTCCATCCTCCTCCTGCTTTCAATACCACAGTTTTCTTTGGACTTCTCCTTTCTCACTGGAAGAATTTTTAGTGCAACTTAGAAGCTGTTCAAGCTAGGCCAGGAGTTTAAACCAGAATACCAGAATCACAAAGAAACATGGAATTACTCTCATCATTCTTTTCATTCTAATACATTGTTGTGCCTAAACCCTCTATGGAGTCAGGGTAGTGTTTTGCCTGCATTTGTGACAGAGACATGACCTCCTGGCAGCCCCACAGGCAGAGTGGGCTGAAATTCCTCCCTGTCCTGAGCAGCCCTGTCCCAGCAATGTGGCACAGGTGGCTGCTGGCTGCTGGCCTCCTGCAGCCCCTCAAGTCTTTCAGAATGGAGCAGGAGGCCCAGAGGTAGGGCAGGCAATTGCTGCCTCTAGACCATGGCACAGAATGCTTCCGGTCTTTATGTATTAAGCTTATTTGAACAATGTGTTTTGTTCATAAATCACTGGTGACAGAAAATGTACAACCATGTATATCGCATGCTACAGAGGGTGATAAACAGGAGGTCTTAAGTATCTGAGGAAATTTCATTTGTCTGGCTGGTCTGGTATTCAGGACCATTTTAAAAATTGTTTTTTGCCAGTAAGAGCTGCAGAGAAATTACTATCAATCTAAAGTATCTGGGGCCTGAGCTCAGGCTGGGGTTAGTGGCTATTTTGCATTATATTGACCTGGTGAAATGCCAGTTGGTTTTTCTAAAATAAAAATAGCAGTAGCCAATAATTAATGTTCCCATAGTTAATTAAATTGGTCCAGCTGGTAAAGTGAAGCCATACACTCTGGCCTCAGAGATTTGCTGCTGTGGGTCACGTCCACATGCATGCCTCTAAGGGCTGTGTGAGTGCACAGGTCATGAGTGTGGTGCCCTGCTCAACCCTTCCCAGAGCAGCTCCAGTAACACCAGTGACATCCCCAAAACCACCCTGGGGACTTGCTGCTTTCCCTTTCTCGAGCAGGCTGGAGCAGCTGAGCACCACTGACCTCTCCTCCTCCTGTGCCAAGTCATCACTCATCTGTGGGTTTATTAGCTGTTTATGAACATGCTCTAATGTTTTAGGGAACAAAGCTGACCTTGGCTGTGTGCAATTACCCCGGCTCAGAGCTGTGTGACAGTGCAGAGGGATATGTGCACCTCAGGGACACGTCCCCTCCCCGCGGGGGCAGGAGGTCTTGACCAAAAGAGATGGATGAAATAATGACATTAAGTTTAATGGGATGTTGCCAATAGTACAGAAGCAGCTCAGCAGTTTCCTTAAAGCCCCTGTTTAGTGCAGTGGGACAATTTCTGTTCTGGCAACGGTCTGGTGCCACTGAATTACAGTTTGGCCTATTTGTGTTTGGGTTTTTGCTTTAAATCTGTTGTGTTTATTTTCTTCTTATTAGGGCCATGTTCTTGTAAGAATGGGACTTCACAGAACCACTACAAGGCATTTGGTTCATCAGTTTTTAATTAAATTTGAATTGAAGATTCTTTTTCCTCTAGGCTAATTTTCAAGTGACAAACAAAATCCCCTTAAGTGCCTTTTCTTTTCTGCCATAAACTAGTCAAGATGCTGTCAAATTCCCTCAGAAACCCAGCTTCTCCAGCCCCAGAAGAGTGCAGATTACTGTTCTATTAGAAACAGATCAGAGCAGTTCTTTAGGTAAACAGGTGAAATAAAACCAGTGCCAGACCCCTCAGTGCTTGTGCCAGGTGACATCACTGGACCCCTTGAATGGGCATCGCTCACCAGGACCATCCTCTCTAACCTCTTTCCTGTGATTAACTTCAATTAGAGAGAACAGGCTTGATTAGACTGCGAGAGTAACTTCTCCGAAAGCCACTCACTATTCTTGCTGGGGCAAGGGAAGAGTGCAGGGCTTAGTGAAGGAATAACCTCTGCAGAATTAACTTCCTGCTCTTTTCAAATGAATTTTCAGGCCTCTGAGCACTGCCGTGTGGATCCTGTAAAAGATAAAAAGGTTGATTTGGAAAAAAAATCGTGTGTGGTACCTCCTGTACCTCCTACCCACTGATGCTCAGTGTTACAGCATTGATGCATCTGGTACGGTTGTGTTGAAATTGCTGATAATTACCTCCATCTCACTGCGTTTCAGTTCTCGATAACAATGTGCAACAGCTCCGTGTCATTTCCTTTCTTCCCTGTACACACCAATCTGCTGGATTCATCTTTCCAGAAGTACAAGCTGAGGATGATAAGGATAATTGATGATTCCCTTCTGGACCGGGTCATTATTAATAGCTGTGCTCACTTAGGCTGTCAGCTAATCTCTGCTGCAGAGGGTTTATCTTGGTGTGCTCGCTGTGCTCCCCACTGGCGGAGGAAACGTGCTGTGCAGAAATTACATTCCTTCTTAAGCTCCTGTTCTGGTATTCAAATTTGAAATTTTTGGTTCAGCCAGACAAAGCCAAACTGTCAAACTCATCCCACCAGCATGGTTGGAGCTACTGGCAGTTTCCAGGTTAGCTTCTATGGCTTGAGTAACCCATGCTCCCAGGGTATCCCAGTACCTCTAGTCCTTGGTGTGACATCCTTGCCAGAGTGCTGGGAGGCAGGACAGTGCACCTGCACTGCTGCCAGTGGGGTGTGCCCTCAGTGGGCAGGGCTGCAGCTCAAAGCTGCAATGCTCAGCATCCCCCCGAGCGCAGCGCTGCGGTGCAGGAGCTGCTTTGGGGCAGGAGGAGAACGCTGCCTGGGGAGGCAGGACCTCAATGGCAGTGAAACAAGCAGTTGCCCTTGAAATATCAATGGGTTAATACTGTTCCCCAGTGACATCTGTTCTTTGGCTTCTGCTAAAATGAAACTGGTTGAGATTTTCCTTTCTTTTAATCTGAACGGTTAAAGGAAAATTTCTTTGTAGGGATTGTTTTGGAGAATTTAAACAAGTGGCATTTTTGCATGCTGAATGTTGATATTTTGTCATAGGTCTTCATATTTCATCCATTAAAAAGAGTTCCCAAACCCTCCGCTGTGGCTAGCTTTGTGCCAGGTGATGCTTTGGTCCTTGAACCAGTTGTAGCAACTGGAGCAGAACCTGGGTCCCTGGGGTGGGCTGCATCCACAGAGGAACCTTGAATTGTGTTCATGGCTGAGGGGCAGCAGTTCCAGATTTTTCACCACCTGCCATGATAAATCTCCTTCCCTCTCTCCCCTTGCACCTTCAAGAAGTTGTTCCTTTTATTTGCGAAGTAGAAAAGTGATTTTTAAAAGGTGAAAGAGTATTTCTGAGTTTGATAGCATGATTAGCTGGGCTCAGAATATTGTTATGGCTTATCTCGCTCTTCTGTGATAACTCAGAAAAACAATAAATGTCTTCTTACAGCAGACTGACATTCAGTATTGAAATTGGTCTCCTAATCTTTATGTGATTGCTTTCTCTGTGATAGAAATATTGCCTCTTGTAGGGTATTTATTGTCTAGTTCTTTCCAAAGTATTGACTTTATGTAACCGTTTGATATACATCAAATCCCTCAGAGATTTAATAAACTCTTCTGGTCAGTCTTCTGTTGTAAACACATTGAGATTTATGGTCATCTTAGTGGAAAGCCCTTTTTCGCTGAAATTCTCTGCTTCCAGATATCGAAAGATACGAATGGGAGCACAGATCAGTGCGGGGATCTGCGCTCGCAGCTGTTGCACGCTGCTCAGGAGCCGTTGGTGGCTGGAGCCAAGTGTGTGTGTCGGGGGATGGAGCAGCTGCCAGGGCTGGGCTGGGGGCACCAGGACCCTCCTGTGCTCGCTGGGGCTGTGGCTGTGGCTGCAGGGCCCGGAGAGCCAGCTGGGCTCATCTGTCCCCGACACAGCTTGCCTCCAGGAGCATTCCTGGAGGAATGGAAATATCTGCTGTTACTCAATTATGCATAAAGTCAATGTATTGGTGCTGTGCTGCAGCACCTGGAATTGAGAGAAATGGAAAACTGGGAAAAGAAACATACAAGCCTCATGAGCAGCCACATGTGTGTCATTTCCTTGCCAGGTTCCTCGTGCTTTCCCACCCTCTGACTTCTTGGAGCTATTAGTTCTTATTCTGAAACCAGACCATATGAAACTTTAAAAGTGTCCTTTGCTTTGGGATTGGAGAGGGGAGGAACACACTTGTTTTTAGGAAGAAACTTTTCTCCATACAGGAATCAGCTTTCCAGGGACAGCTTGCAAGAAATCCAGCCGAGCTCTTCAAATTCACTCATTAAATGCAAATACTCTCTTTTTCATCTTACATTAACCTCCCTTTAATGGTGTGAAAATGTCTTTTCATTTCACAGCTCAGCATTAAAAGACTATATAGTGAGAGGTTTCTGAAGTGTTATAAATCAATAGCAGCTAGAGAGCAGAGCAGGTTCCTGCTTTGCTTGCAGTGGGGAGGAGCTGCTGTTCCTATAATGTCCAAATCAATCCCCTTAGGCTGGCAGTGCATCCAAACCCTGCCCCTACCAGCTGCTGGAAGTCTGGCTCTAGAAAGGAAGTTCTGGATTGAGGCTTTCCTCTTATTTTGGTGAGATGAATTTCAGTTTCCCCTCTGATGGTGCAATTTAATGGGCAAATGCTGTTTGCAGACGCCTCTCCACAGGCTTTGCATTTCCTGTTGTGGTGGTGGTGGTGTTCCTGCCCTTCAGCTCTTCTCCCGGGCAAGAGTGAGAGGCAGCAGTGAAGATAAAATGTTTTTCCTCACCTGCCTGTTACAGAAGGTGCCTGTCTTACTTCTCTGGCTGCTTCATGACTTGGGGACAGGTAATTAGTTGGGGCGGTGGTGAAACCTCAGATAAATGGTGTGATTCCATGGCTTCTCTGCTGATGGGAACACTTAATGGGAAACTTACTGGGAATGATAAAGTGATGTATTTAAACAAGCTAAAAAGAGAATCTGGGTGATGTTTTGAGGCAGCATGACAACCACAGCTCTCTGGCAGCTGACTATTTCCACTCTGCAAACCTAAACCTAGAACTGCGGGCTGGTGTGCACATCACTGTGCCCAGGGCTGGACCTGGTCCTTGTCCTTGTCCCTCATTTGTGTGTGGTGGTGCACCAGGCTGGAATCTCCCTCAGAGGAAAAATTGGGAACAACTCTCGGGGTGCTGCCAGCCACCCAGTTTGCTCCTTGGCACATCAGGTTGTTGCCATTGGAGCAGCAAGCAGAGCATTCATGTGGAGCTGAAACCTTGCAGTGTTATTTCATCTCCATTATTTTTCCCTCCTGATCTATTGAGATATAACCACTTTCAAAGACAGGGACAGATTATGGTCACGGAGATGGCTTAGCTGGGACACAGCTAGTCATTTTTCCTTGCTGATATTTTATTAATATATGTTATTAACCTTGATTCTCCTTCCCCACGGTGCTTTATCATCTGAACTAATTAATTCTTCTTGCAAGATGTACAGGGAAGGGATGGGCATGTAAAGGAGATGCATCTCCAGGTGGCCACAGTGGTACCTGCAGTGAGGGGTGATGCCAGCTGAGGAGGAGACGTGGCACACAGCAAACAGAACCTGGACGCGTGCACCTGTAGATTGGCTGAACTTGTCCCTTTTAGCTGGCACAAACACTGAGGGAGATGATACCTAAGGAATAACATTTCTGCTTTTTGATGAACATGAGATAGCCAGGAAGAATAAACAGTTTCTTTGGTTGGTGGCTTGCAGCCAGCGTGGTGTCAGGATGTGCAGCACTGACCTGGCCCCCTGGATCCCCCTGCTCTCCCCAGGCTGCTGTGGGTGATGCTCAGCCCCAGCCCAGCCATGAGGGCCCAGCAGGATGGAACAGGGCTGTGGCACAGGGTCCCCTCTCTCTGCCCCTCACTCCACCGTGTGCCAGGGCTCCAGCCCCAGGAGCTCACCAGCAACTCTGTGCTCCCAACAGCTGCTATTAACACCATTCCTCCTTTTCTTTCAATGACCCCCACCCCCCTCTCTTATTTCACTCTTTCCTTCTCTCCCACCTCCCTGCTCCAGGGCTGACATTTGCTAATAGCGGTAGAGAAGCATTGGAAGTCTGAACGAAACTGGGTGCCTGCTATAGCCTGGCAGAGTAAATGTAATCCTGTTAGCAAGATGAAAATACCATATGCCAGGGAGAGATGGAAGGAGATCAGAAAGGATGACTGTGCTTGCAGAGGGCAAAAGAAAATACGTACACAAATTCATTCAAAACAAAATAAAAATTGACTGAATTTGTAAACAATCTTAATGTCCTGAAAATGGCTCATCTGATTCATCCTACCCAGAGATCTCATTGCACTGAGTGACCTCTGTGTTCCCAGCCTGGGTTTATGCTCTTTATCTGCAGGGTCCCTGGTGCTGGTGAGAAATGGCACTTCCAAAACGATGCATTTGCTCCTGAGCCACTGCAGGACTGTGGAACGGAGGGGAGTCCTGTGTCCCACGGTCTGAGGGGCTGTTTGTCCATTCTCGCTGGGAAATTCAGAACTTCCAAATGCTGAAGGGGAGAGGAGGTTCCAGGGAGATCTTCCCGCAGTTTTTGAAGCTACTTTATATTTAGCAAGAAAGTCTTCACTCGGATG
This sequence comes from Melospiza georgiana, assembly GCF_028018845.1. Taxonomy (NCBI): domain Eukaryota; kingdom Metazoa; phylum Chordata; class Aves; order Passeriformes; family Passerellidae; genus Melospiza; species Melospiza georgiana. Next base: position 13,333,275 of record NC_080448.1, on the reverse strand, counting down.
AGCCAGTGCTGTCAGATCTGCCCACGGTGTCCGAGCATGCAGCGCAGCGAGGGCTGGAGCCAGGCACTGCCCCGGGCTGGGGACACTGGGGACACTGGGGACACTGGGGACACTGGGGACTGTGGCCATCCCCTCCTAGGGCCCGTGGGCACCCACGTGCTGCCACAGGCCAGTGTGGCTGGGGAGAGGGAGTGGGAGCATATTGTCCTTGATGCCAGGAGAGATCTGAAATCCAAATGTTGTTTCAGGGAGAGCATCTCTGAGAGCAGCCTACAGCGTTTTACAGACATTTGAGTGTTCTTCCCTTTGAACTAAGCTGCAATTTGTCTTTGTAGATGTCTCTAATACATTAATACAAATGGTGTAGTAGTGGAAATGCATTATAATACTGCACAGTGTTGCTCTTAGTAATTCTCCTCCTTCAGCAAGCGAACACTTCCTCGCTCATTTGTATTCATTGTTTTGATGCTTAACTTGAAAAATGTATATTATACAACAGGCTGAAACCCATGACGAATAAAAGGAAAGAACCCAAGGGGATAATAAGCATCTCAGCACTGCTGTGATGTCTCCTGCTGCTAACGTCAAAGCAACCCAAGGCATCACTGCTGTGTGCAGAGGACAGGGAGTTCCATGGAGTTCCATCTCGCCATGGGGATGGGGACCCTGACAGCAGGGAGCCCAGGGAGTACCAGCAGGGCCAGCACTGCAGGGCTGGTCCCTCCTGTCCCGCTGTCCCTGCAGCTGGGTCACAGCCCTGCAGTCCCTGCTGCCTCCTGGGCAGCCGTGCAGCAGCACCTGTGCCCCGGTGCCCCTCAGCCTGGCTGCCTGCTCTGGGTGACCTCAGACTCTCCATGCAGTCTCTGATGTGTGAGGGGAGGTTTGGGTTATTCCATACATTGTTATCTCCAGTAACCTCGTCCGCATCTTGCCTGGTAATTCAGACCATAGAATCCTGGATTTAGTTTTGGGGGTTTACTGTCATGGATTTTTACCCTGCGAGTGTACCTGTAAAGCCATTGATATTCAAATAACTTCACTAAATAAGCAACTGTGCCAGAGTAGTTATTTATTACTATTTATGATGAGACTTATCTAACTGATTTCTCCAACACATTTCTCCAGAGGAAATTAGATACATTGCTTAGTTAAAGCTGTGCCAAGGAGGAAATGTTTCTATAAATACTTACCAACTCATCTGGAGAGATGATAAGTGCTGGTGTGTCCTTCACAATGTCACGTTAGTTGCTGAGTCTGGTTTAAAATTCAGTTGTTTATGTTCCTGGGATAAAAAAACCCCGATGGTTCTAAAGTGAGGAACAAAGTATATGCAAAAAATCAGTCCTGAACTCTGAAACCTTGAATCTAAGGGCTTTTTATTCTTTTCTATTAGATTCAGTAGGGAATAAATTGCCAGCCAGGCTAACATAGTGTGCTTGCTTACCTGGCACTGGAGGACAAAGTGACCCAGGGTGGCAGCCAGGGTGTGTGTGCCACAGTGCAGTGGTGGAGCAGCGTCTGTGCCCAGCCCTGGCATGCCCTGTGCCCTGTGTCCCGCTCAGCAGGAGGAGGCACCGTCCTGCCCACGGCTGCAGCGCCCTGACAACAGCTGAGTACGAAATTGCACTTCAATTACACTGAAAATTGTTACGAGAAAGGAAGTTTAGTTGTGAATCAGGCTGAGGCACTGTATGAAATGCATTCAGATAAGAAAAAGAGTTACCTAAATCTCAGATTTTGCCAGTTACAAAACCTCTTGTGGTTGTCTGCAGGCCTGGGAAATGGAAACAGACAGCAAATAATGAAAAACATTCCTATAGGCTTCTACCTATGGATTGCAGGAGGGATGCAGGGAAATTGCATCCTGGTTTACATGAAATAATGCACAAAGAGCTGGAATGGATGAGTGAGATTGGGGTCCACCCTCAGCATTCCTCCATAAGCACACAGAAGCTCTCATTTCCAGTGGCAGCCCTTGCTCAAGGTGACTCTTCAGTTCTGCTGCTGCTTCAGCCACAGAGGTGACCCAGGGGCCCCCAGTGATTTATTTGTGATAACTGACCATTCAGAAACAGCTGTGGGTGCCAGCAGCTCCCCAGTGCCCGTGGGGGATGCTGGTGCCCCTGCACGTCCCCTTGTTCCCCTTGGCCCATGCCTTGATTTATTTATTTCTTTGAGTACCTTTCCTCCTGATTTTTAAAAGCTCAAATATGGACACTGTTTTGCTGCTGGCTCTGAGGTAATGGGGTTTTTTGCCAGTTAGCTTGTTATACAATCTCAAATGTCAAGAAATCCACCTACCAGGCTGTCTCTGCCTTAATAGCTCTATTACCAGCTCTAGCTAGTTTCAGAATAAACTCTAAAACTATGGCTAAACACACACATTGCATCTAGCTGCAGCAGTTAAACAAGCTAATTCCCTCTCTTGCCTAGAAAATTGTTCATTCAACAGCTCTTTGGACCTGTCAGGTTATTTTTAGCCACAATTAAGACACCAACATACAATGTCATAGCACCCCTTCTGTTAACTGATGTGCCAGTACTTTTTTATTCAGTAAACTATTAAAAGTTTTAAATTTTTAGTATTTAAAGCCTTGAAGGAGAAAGCCCCCCTAGTATTGATGCCTGATGACATTTAGTCAATGAATTAAGAAAAGAAAGAACGGTGATGGTTCTGACTGTCTCCCAGCTCTTGCTAGCACTAAATTACAGAATTAATGGGCTTTTAGAAGAGACTGACACACAGTTACTGTGGTAAAGACAATTAAAAGTGGAAAGCCACTTTTCTCACCACATTTAATTTTAACTGGAGTCTTTGAGACTCAATAAATCTTTTTCTTATTTCATTGTCACATTTTCCGCAGGTATTCAAGTTTTTAAGGAAAGTTCCTGCTATAAACAACTTAATTTTTTCTTTCTTTGCATCTTTTGCTATTGTCTTTTTTCCATTCCTCAATAAGGAGTTGAGGTGCTTTCCCATCACCAGCATTCTACTTTCTTTAGAATTCCTGTTACTAAGATGTGGCTCAGGTTTTATGAAAATACAGTGGGGCAGGAGTCTCAGTCCCATCTGGGGTTTCTCTGGCAAATCTAGCTCTCGGGAAAAAAAAGCAGACAAAGGCACTTGTCTGCAGGAATATCTCAGGGCAGTGGGACCAGGGTGTAGAAGAGGGTTTTTTTAAGAAAACAACATCATGAAAATGCAAATTTTTATGACAGTTTTGGAAACAGACTCAGAAAGTCTTTCTATTCCAAGAGCTTGGGCTTAATTAGCCTTTCCTTAAGATAAGGGTATGAAATAGAAATGTCAATTTTGTTTAAAAACAGTTTCCTAAGAAACACTTCTTAAAGAAGTTGCAGAGAATGGATTTATCCAGGCCCAGTGGCTGTTCAGAGGATGCTGCAATGATTCAGCATTTCCCCATGCAATGGCTCTCTACAGGGTTTATTAGCACAGCCTGCTCCAATGCCTCTTGGAAAGCTCTTGGCACAGCACGCTGTAAGTCTCTTCACTTGCCAAAAATTGTTTTAGGCTCTTGTTCAATATCAAGTTCATGTTGTGACCTTGGGTGGAAGCACCAGGAGACACAGTGCTGCTGCCTCTACCAGTCAGTGCCTTTAGGGCAATTTCTGTGGGGAGATGAGCCGTGGGTCAGGCGATCTCCTGGTCAGGGGCATGGTGGTGCTGCTTGGTGGCATGCAGCAATGCACGCCGTGTGAGCAGCCTGGGCGGGCACAGCTCAGCGTGGCAGCCCAGTGGAGATACCCACATTCAGCAGTGTGAGCACAAGTTCATTCTGATGGCACCTTTAGTAGAGGAATAGGACTCTGGAAGACAGGAGAGCTTTAATTCCTTCCCTGCCCTGGTCCTTCTGACAGCTCTTGGCAGGACCATCATGACTTGTGGTTGTCTTCCACCTTCCCCAGCTCGCTGCCACTGCAGATCTGCCCTGAGCTGATGCAGAGCAGCTTCCCTTGCCATGCAGAGGCAGCAGCATTAATGTCAGGTGACATTTATACCTCCCTCCCCACTGACTTAACATTGTGTGAGTGGTTCAATGTCTCCACACAGATTGATGGAGCAAATTACCCTTGCGAAGGACCTGTGTCTCTCTGACTGTAGGGACTCGGGTGACTAATTCCAGCCTGACACTTCCCTTCCAAGGCAGCAGCATTGAGACGTGTCCTGGCCATGCCCCCGTGCTGCTTCCCAGTTGACTGGTTGATGCATGGCCGGCCTTGGCGTGGCAGCAGTGCTGATGGATGCACTGCCCGGCTCTGCGGCGGTGCCTGGCCAGCATCTGGCACAGCCTGCTGCTGCCCCTGCTCCCAGGCACCTCGCCCCTCAGAGCAGCCCCACGTCCCTTAGGGACCTTGTCAGGAGCACTGGTGGCCAAGGGGTTAAAGGAGCTCCGCAGCTGGGCCCTGTGGCTCACGCTCTCCACTGGGTTATAGTCAATCCCTGTATGATGTTGTCAGTGAGGGTGAAATGAACTTGCAGTAGCTGAAAGCAAGGTAGGTTAATTAAAAACCTTGATCAAAGCATCATACACCATATAAACAGTTACATCTTCTAATTATTTTTAAATGGTCTCTCAGGCAGGGTGGCCAACAAGCAGTCCCTGTTCCAGGGCCTGTGAGCTATGGAATTGTGTCATCACGTCAGATACAGTTATCACTGGCTGTCCGAACGAGAGAAGGGCACAGCCCGGGATGGTCCCCCTGTTGAGGGTGACAATGAGGAATTGGTGATGAGTCCTTAGCCCTGGTGTGAGGGGTTGGGCTGGGAGTTGCATCGACCCTCCCAGCTGGCGCGAGCCTGGCCGAGCCGGCCTTGCATCCTGGCCGTGTCTCAGCTCTGAATCCCACACCAAGGGAGGGAGTTTCAGCACCTGCTGGATGTTTTGGTTCTCACAAGCACTTTGTGCTGCAGGGTGAAATCAGAGCAGTCAGCCCAGCACCCAAAGCAGCTCTCTGTGCTTCCCAGCACACTCTCTCCTTCAGCAGGGAGCTGCCACCTGCCCCAGGCTCTGTGACAGCTCCGACTTCGGGAGGGCAGAGGGGCACAGGGCACAGCAGTGATTATCCAAGGAAGGTTTCAGTGGGAATTTTAGGTTACAAATGATAATTCTGCACTCTGTGTAGGAGAGCTGGGAGCTTTCAAATCCTCCCCACCACAGCATGGTGTCCAGGCACAGGTACCATGGGTGTCAGTGCAGGGATGTGCTGTAGTGAGAACAGCAAAGGTTCTTCCAAATCCCTTCTCCTGGCATGTGAAACGGGACCAGAGTAGCATGTGCTTCCTCCTGCCCTTTGGCTTTTGTATCTTCTGTGCTGTCAGAGGCCTGTATTTACCATACATTATACACTTAGAAAATGACAGGCCTGTAAATCTGGCTGAAGGCAGTTTTATGGTGGTGTGAATACAAATAAATAGCATTTCCAGTGCAATACTGGGATAGTCTGAGCTGTCTTGGGTGGGGTTCTGCAATTGCAAAGACTTCCTTTCTTGTGTTGATTTTGGATTTCATGCAAACATTGTTTCTATCCTATTATTTAGCCCCTGGGATAGGACTTTTGGAATACAATGGTTTCTTGTATAAAGGCCCGGGTTTGAATCCAGCAGTGTTCCTCTCCTGTCCTGTGGTTTTGCTGTGAGAGGGGAAAGAAGCGCTGGAGAAAAGAGCAGCACAGGCTCACGCAGCTAATGAGAGCAGGGTGTGAAAGCGCCCTGTCTTTCCTTCCCACCAGCAGGGATGGACCCCAGCGCGAGCTGCAGCGCCGAGACACGTGGGAGGTGTCGCACACGGTTTGCTCATCACCCGTTTGCTGCAGAGGCAGCTCGTCGCTTCTCCCCGGAATGAAAAAGAAGGACAAGGGCACCTCAGGTAGAGGATTTGTGTGGCCTTGGTGACCTGGGCTGGAGCAGCGGCCGCCGTGCCTCAGGGGCCAGCAGCAGAGGAGGGGAGGCCAGAGCATCTCAGCCCCCCCAGCGGCCCAGGCCCTTCAGAGCACCACGAGGGGCCGGGGTCGGTGGCCCAGGACCTTGAGAGCACCATGAGGGGCCGGGGGTCATTCCTGGTGCAGCTCCGAGCACACCCACCCCACCAGCTCAGAGCTGAACTGCGTTTGAGAGCCCAGTCCTGTGTTCTGCAGTGAGCAAGGGAGCTGTTCACAGCATCCTGCCATGAACTGGCTTCAAGAGGCCCCTTGAGCTCTCTCAATTAATTAGTTTGATGAGGAGCTGGGTTAGTTACCAAGCCCGTGAGCCTCAGAAGCCAAGTTAGAGAGCAGCTGTGAACTGGTTTGTGCTCCTAGGCCAGCACAACCAAGGCTGCTCTGCATCTCCCACATGCTTCAACAGTGTCGTGCCCTTTCTCCTTTCTTTCCTATCAAATCCCATTCCCTGGGCTGCTCTCGCTCCTCCTCCAGTGCTGCAGAGGACAGCTTTTCCCACTTCCAGTATGGTTCTGCGCAGCCACTCACCTCTCAGTGTCAGTGTGATCTGTGTTACAGAGACATCAAAGCACAGCATCCTCTGGGAAAAGGAGAGATAAGGAGAGAAGAAAATGTTCCAGAAGCACCGACAAGCAGGAGTTGTGTTCAGCCCCTTTTGGAACAATAATCTCCTGAAGGTGTAGGAGCGCTCCAGCAACGCGCAGCGGGAGCAGCCGGGGCTCTGTGCGCAGCGTAATCTGATCATGCTCTGTTTGGATAAGAAACACAGTTTCATGCTTTTCACTTGCTAGGAAAGAGATTTATTATGAAAATCAGGTCCCTGCCTCAGAGCACATAAAAAACAGTTGGCTTCATAACCTTGGGGGAAAAAAATAAATAAAGAAATCCCATGAGACACACGTGAGAACTGAGTAAGTATTAAAACATATGTTGGAACATATTGATCCCTGAAAGCCTCCTGCAGCAGACATGAATCTTTTTCATTTCGAGCCCCACTGATGGTTTAATGAGGATGGTGTGTGCCACTCACCTGGATCAATAATTTTTGCACATTCCTGCCAAGCCCCCACCACAGGCCCTGTCTCAACCCAGCAAAGAAGACCTTGCCATGATTCAGCTGAGTGATATCAAAGCTCTGCAGGGAGCACAGCACAGCCCTGGCCAGGCATCTTATCTCAGGCTCCAAGGGCTGCCACCTTCATCAAGGGACATCCGAGGACCTACAGCGGACCTGTGGATCAGCATCCCTCCTGCTAGTTCTTGTCCACAGTAATGTCCCAGTGACACCTTGGTGTGAGCAGAGTGCCTGAAATGGATCCTTTTATTCCTCTTTCAGGTGCACCAGATTTTTCCTTCTTCTCCTCTTAAAGTGCATATGTAATAAATATAGCACAGGCCTAGGAGGATGAAAAGATGAATCACAGCTATGAAAATATTTAACTATATTTTAAGCAGGACTCCCAACAGGTACAATCATAGCCATCTACCCTGACATGCTTCAGAGGCATCAAAAGATGGTTTTTCCACCACTGAGTTACCGTTAATTATTCTTAAAATAAAGTGCTACCATGCAGCATTAATTCAGAAGAAACTGTAAGTTCCTTGCTATTTTCTACAGCTTGTTTTCACAATGAATTAATGGGAGTTAATTTAGCAGTTCACAACAAACAGGACCACTGCAGGAATACAAACTAGGTGTTGCTTCCTGAATTCTTCCTCCCTCTTGTTAGTGCTCCTCTTTGGCTTTTATTAGATGTAGTACAAAAGGTCTTAGTCTGGCAGAGAGTAAATTTGCTGGAAAGGCAGAAATCAGGAAAAAATACTGCATGATTTTCTCCTCCTGTGGATATTAACAGTTTGGCACAGATACATTGCTCTCTCGGTGGAAAAGAATGGTAAAAAATGGGCTCTAATTTTTTGCAGTATGTTAATATTAGTATCTATGATCTGTATGGTGTTGTCATGTCTGTGTAGCATGTCCTTTGTCCAAGACTGATCCCAGTTTTCTGAAGCAAGAACCATTTCAGCCCACAGGTGGCACTTTGACTGTCGATCGCTTTCTCTAAAAATGCAAGACATTTTAGTCCTCACTGAGATGGAAAACTAAAATAAGCAATTTGGAAAGCATTCTGCATCTTGGAGAGGCTTTCTATAATTTATTCAAACTCAGCTTGAAATAGAGAAATGGTTTTACCCCCAGAAGCATCCAAAAATACATTGTGTCAGCAAGTGCCTTGTGTAGGAAAATCACCAAATCTTCAAAAGCTGCAGGTTGAGGTCGCTGTGCTAACAAAGGGCTCCTTTACAGCTGCAGCTCCTGTGCAAGCCAGATGCTCAGCAAGTGTTGGGGTCCAGCTGGTGTGTGGCCAAGAGGCTCTTCAACAGCAATGTCCCCACGGCCAGATAGGAATTTTGGGGTCCCCCTTAGCCAGTCCAGAAGCTGCAGGGATGCACAGAGGTTCCTTGGGCATTCCAGGAGAGCAGGATGCTCCTGCCTCCTGGCTCAGGCTTGGTTCTCTGTGGTGCCAGAGATGGGAGTTAATGTTTACTGCAGCGGGCATCCGCTCTAGAAGGTCACAAGGAAAAGGAGGAACGTCCCAAGCTGTGTCAGGGGAGGTTTGGACTGGATACTGGGGAAATTTCTCCACGGAAAGGGAGTCCAGCCCCGAGCAGGTTGCCCAGGGCAGTCGTGGAGTCCCATTCTTTGATAGATTGGGGAGACATGCAGGTGTGGTACCTGGGGACAGGGTTTGGTGGTGGCCTTGGTTTAGTGCTGGGGGAACGGTTCCACTTGGGGGTCCTGAGTGGCTTTCCAGCCTCCTTAACTGTGGTTCCATAAAGCTGTTGAAGGTGCTTCTGTCCTTCTGGGAGACCGTGAGTAGAGCAAGTTGGGGTTTCATTTCCATCAGGAGCAAATCAAGTCAGTCTGGAAATGCTGCCTGTGTGTTTGAAAGATCTGTAGCAGCAGTTGTAGAGACTGGGGGCGGGGAGAATGGCACACAGAGAAAATTTCATTCAAGCAATTAAGGAATCACCACACTTTTATGATTAACTTCTTGTTCCCAAGCTGCATG